>NC_134876.1:65719308-65744308 GCF_041734735.1 Babylonia areolata
TTTTGCCTTCTGGCGATGCGATAGACATTTAGATAGATAGATAGATAGATAGATAGAGTCAGCATTCTTGCCTTCAAAGATAAGCTTCGAAAACAAAAAGAGGACAGAGAAGGGCATGAGGAATTTGACCCCTCTTTGCCCAAAGTGATTGGTAACCGATTTCACTGCAATGTCCAAGACATAAAATCCGTGCTTGTTGACTTAGGAACGCCGGTAGGTCACTGGTCAGTCTCTGGTTGATTCTTCTGTTGGTATGAAGTCGTGGTATGTCTGCGTATTCTGTAAACTACCTTGTAAGCGCCCACTCCCACTCCCACCTCGCACAAGTCTTGCCCTGTTAAGTTAATAGAGGTGGGCGTTTACGAGGTACTTTACCCTCTGCGAGGCAAGGCCATTCCCTTGTACTTAGTTTCATCATACAGCACTCACTGCCGGCTGAGCTGGGAGTGAGGACAAAATGTTAGCAACTGAAACTCACCAGACATTGAGTCATGCAGTGACGTCATGCTCTCGTTTGGTTTGTTCAAGGACGCATCGATATCTCATGCAGGCGTTCTATTCTTTATCTGTGGATATATAAACCGGTACTGCTTTGAAAACGTGACCAACATGATTGCAAAAAGCAAACTGAATTATCGTCAGTTCATGATCATCATCATCTTCTTCTTTTTCTCAAGTTCTTATTTTCATTCGCTCATAATATATTTCTTATTTAAAAGAGAGAAGAGGGGGGGGGGGGGGGGGGGGGGAAGAGGGGGTTCACAATGCACAAATTTTAACCCAAAATGGGGATGGGCGTTTACTAGATAGACATACTGGGTGTTTACATGGGTTAAGGAAGTTTGCATTATAGGTATTTCCACGTCATGCACGGTTTTCGGTGGCATAACGAAAGACATCAATACTAGATAGGCCTACTGGGTGTTTACAAGGCAGTTTACATTATAGATAATTCCACGTCATGCGTGGCTTTCGGTGGCTTATCGAAAGATATCGCCATGAAAGAAAGGTGTGGGGAAAGTCACCTTCCCAGTTGGGTCTGCGATTATACCCGTCTTGAATTCCGAGGGTGACTCTAGCGAACCATTCCACTTTCTCTGAGTTGTTAGGAAGCTGATCGTTCCTGGGCTTATCTGAAGGTCATGGCCGTGTTTCAGAGCCATCCCTGAATTACTGCACCTTGAATTTTGAAACTAGTCTTTTGCCGTTGTCTCTTTGCTTTTGTCCCTTGCTTTTAAAGGGTGAAATAGTCATCAAACTTCAACTTATCAATAAGTTTGATCAAATCTGTCATTCCTGTGGCAAAATCTGATCACCTCTTGCGTACAAGAAACCGAACACCCCGGCAGAGTTAACTATCTGCCGTTTAGTTTTCGCTGGTCAGATCAGGTATTCTTTCTTGCTTTGACTAGGCTACGACTGCAAGAACAACTACCCCTGAATTCCCATTGCTAACACCTATCAGTTTTAATGGAGACCGTAAGGCGTCAATCCCTAACCCAAGTACTGCTTCAAGTGTTCCGTTATCTCCTTCTACCACCCCATACCTTCTCATCCCCTCCGAGTCCCCACACCTGTAACTCATCTGCACCCGTTTGCCAACGGCAACCGTGCGATTGCTGTCACTGCAAATGATAACGTCAGTTACGTTGTGAATGCTTGCAAGCAGCAGAAGAAAGATAACGACCGATCGGTTTTTTGTCCCCACGGTCAAGTTTTTCAGTGCTGCAGTCTTAGTCTCGTTCAGGGCTGATAACGACCTGTCGGTTTTTCGACAATAACCTATCAACACTTGTCTTTACAGTAAAGATGTCCGAAGTGTCGTTCAGGAGAGATAATGATCATATCGCATTTCACCTTTGAGGTCAAGTTTCTGGTGAGGCGTTGGTTGCTGCAGATTTTATGTCATTCAGAACAGATAACGACTTATCGGATTTTAACCTTAGGGTCAAGGTTTTCGAAACCTTTTAATGCGGTATTGTCGCTTTGAACTGATACCCCAGGGCGGTTGGCTGATTAACGCCGGCGTAAGTCTGGCACTGGAAAAAGGAAGTTGAGAGTTAGAAGTTGCTGTTCAATGTCCCCCCCCCCCCCCCCCCCCCCCCCCCCGACCCCCTTCCTCTCTTGTCCCTGTTGTATCCAGGGCTACTGGCGAGCAGCTTACACCTCTTCTTCATGCTCCAGCGCTTGGTCTGCAGTGCCAGACTTGTCAACCAGCAAAGGGTGCAACAACAGCTACGAGCCATCTCAAGGCTGCCCATCAATTGGACATTTGTCTCAAGATTCCTTCAAACGTCAGCCCAGATCAACACGTAGCGATATGTCCACCCCAAGCGTCAAATAAGCACAAATCTATGCCAACCCTGTAAACCACCAACCCGGTTAACGTTAATAGCTGTGGATGCGACCACCAGAAAAAAAAGGCGGCCTTGCAGACCGGAAGGACGCAAGTTCGATCCCCATCAGTGGTGGCATTTTTTTTTTTCTTTCTTTTTCTCCATCCAGTTGCCAATTCGTACCCAGAGCCGAGTATGCTCTGGGCTCAACTGGGAAGACTGAGGCTACACAGTTGAGCATCATCCACAACACGGATACTTCTTGGGGACTGTTGCTAAAATTTCCTGACCATCTCAACAAGTGGCTGAACATTAGATTGCGTTAACAGCTTGACTGCTACTGACAGGTATGTTCGTCAGTGAAGGACTGTCACCTCTCTGGGATACGTTTAAGATTACAAGTGAGGATGTCACTCACCATTAATTACTTAGATTTATTCCTCTTCCTCTTGGGATTAAAGTCCCTTTTACCAGCAGAATCAGTTACATCATAAAAAGGTACATAATAGTTAGGAACACAATACACACAATTCACAATACACAAACTTTATTGTCTATGCCTTGGTACAGAGATTTTCTTTTTGGCAACAATAGTTAACACTTATATTTTACCAAGACTCAGACGTCAAGTGGTTCAACACCTATAATGACTCAGTACCCTGTCCGCGGAATGAAGTGACCTGACCAACTGAATCCTTCACCTTCTCTTGACACACAGACAAGTCACTTACCATCAGTCACTCTCTCTGAGGCCAGACCCCATGTATCATTAATTCATTATTCTTTGTTATTCATCAGTCACATCTCTGTCAGGCAGTCTATGAGGTCAAGACCCATTATTTTTTAACCAACTACATGGTTCACAAATAGTAAAGGACCACTACTAAGTAACTAGCTGTTTTTTTATTGGGAGCATGGTGCACTGATACTAAATTTCTGGCAAACAGCAGTGTATGTAGGTGCAAGAAATTGTATTTCCATTATTTTGTGATGAAAAACCACAATAATCGTTTGTATTATGCTTTAAGGCCTGTTAATTTCCATTTAATGAGTTTGTCATGCCATGATTTCTCTGCATTGTATGAAGGCATACCTGCATGTCAGTCTGTTGACAACTCGGTAAGAAAGATATAGAAAGGCTATTTTCTAGAATTGTAGCCAACACAAAATCAGCATAAGCTGAACCGGTCATGGAATGCGTCAATCTGTTGGCAATGACAGATATTGGCAAGAAATACATGGAATGGCTGTTTTCCAGAAAAGTAGCTGAAAAAAAGAAGAAGAAAAATGGTAAAGTAAACAAGGTACTGGCACTTTACTGCATGTGATCTTTTTATGCTTATTTCAAAAGTACATAATTTTTCTCTTTCTATTCTTTATCTGTCTTTACTTATTCATGTTCTTTAGATATTGCAAAGTATTGGAAAAAAACAACAACACCTCGATGTGTTGCTGGAAAGAATGTGAATGATGTTAAAAGACACAAGAAACAAAATCATGTCATTGCCATTTGTACTAATGATTGCATGGTATCTCACTGACCAACTGCCACCTTTCAACACAGTTCAAATTTGACAAAGCTAACAGATTCACAGTGACAGATGCAAAGATGGTCACAAGTGCACAATTTTTACTCATTTGTTTTATCAGAGAAATTTAGTCTTTTTTACATATGTATTATAGGTACGGTGACAAGACCAATATGTTCTGGAACTGCCAACAATTCTGAAGAGTGCAAAAACTATTCTGGAACTGTCCGTTGTGATGGCACAATTTAAAGAATCGCTGGGAGTACTCAGAATTCCTCTAATGCCCAGAACAATCCAGGAATGGTCCAGATTCTGATAATGCAAAGAAAAAACATGTACATGAGTACATTAACAATGACAGAACACTCTTCAATAGGGATGCACATTACCTTTATCACACATCCACACAAATACATACACTGACATCACGTTGACTTACACTGACCAAGAGACAAAAAAATGATTTAGTTATACCTCTAATTTACGGTGGTCAAGGGTAGTAAGTGAAGGGTGGGAAGAAGGGAATGGGTCAATGGGGCAGGAATGGATGGATATCATGCATTATTCCACAAATTTGATGATGATCTTGCCTTTCGGAAGAAACAATATGTGATAAATTGAGGGGAGCAATGATACTGATTAAAAAAGCAAAAAAAAAAAAAAAGCCCTAAACCTCATCACAGTAATAAAACGCCTGTTCTCCCTCAACAAAACCTATGCAACAAAAGGATTTGCCATATTTACCTCTGCTTCGTGGGCAGTCACCCTTGGCAGATTGTAAGGGTAAAATTGCCTTGGGGTTTGTAGACTCGCGTGGTAGGCTTTGTGTTCTTGAAGACTGGATTTGCTTACCCTTGGGCAGTTTGCTTTGCCTCAGGCAGATTATCCGCAGGCACACAATTACCCACAGGCATGACGGTCTCTTGAAAGGTCTCTTGGAAGGAGTCCAAATAAATAACGGTGACCGACATCCTGACCTGTCTAATCTCAGTGGGGTGAAAGTCCTCTGTTGACCAGTATACTCATGACATCAGCTGCAGTCAAGGGGTTACATTTTGCAAAGGCAGGCTGTGAGAAAGCCGGCCAGTGAGAATCAGAGAATACTTCATTCTTTCTGACTTGACTGATGACAATAGCAATGCTACGATTCATATTGATTGTCATTACTAATATTCTTTACTTCCTCACTTTTTTCCAGAAATGATCTGGTTCTGTTACACTTCACAAGAGGAAAAAAGCAACAACACTAAAAAAAACACACACAAAACCTGAAAAGTCTGTATATTTACAGACCATTTTGTCAATAGCTAGAGTTCAATAAGTGGAAGCAAAATGATGCAGATGACTGGGCAGCTTTCATATACTGATGATGAAGGTGGAGGACAATGCTGCTGCTACTGCTATGGACGTCTATTTTAGGTTTTGGACTATATGATACCCCAGCATAAACTAGGCCCGAGAAATAGACACTTGCAGTGTTGGTTATGAAATTTGAGCAACACACCCAAAGACGCATCCGTGAAGTGAAACTTAATACTGTCAGGATTTGTAACCTCCAGTTTGCTGAGGGGTACAGTAATTCTATACGAGTAATCAAAATGTGAATGCACCATACCTTATGCTGGAGTTGTAAAGCATGTGCGTGTGTGTGCATGCGTGCTTGCATGAGAGATGCACAGACAGAGAGAAAATACCTTTTACAAAAATGATACTTGCTCACTCACACAGCAGATTATCTGTACATTGTACAGAAAGAAAAGTTACTCCGCTTTGTTTCAATGTATTGAAATGTGTACTTTGTCATGCAGTTTACAAGCCCAATCATTTCAAATCAAAAGAAATAAAATTCAACATTTTCTAACTTTTTATTTCATGACCATTTAATCAAAGGTTTACATTGAATTGACAGAATATTCATGTTAGTTTAATTATAGTTCAGGCAAAGAAAAGCAGAAAAATATATATTGAACTATAATTCTGATGCAAAAAAAGGACTGGAAAAAAGCTGAAAACCCTTCAGTCTTCAATGATTTTGAACATAACTTTTACTTGTGAATATCAAATGCTTTCAGAAACAGTGTTACCATATCAGTCCTCATGCCTTTTTCCCCTTCTCTCTCTTTTTTTTTTTTTTTCCCTCTGATGTTCTGGTTTTCTAAATATCTTGGTCTTTCAAATCACTCAAAGCACTGCCTGCAAGATACGACACAAAGAGAAAGCTGTCTGTTATAAGATCACACTTAATCACATACACTTTAGAAAGCTGTCTGTTTTATGTTCACAATTAATCACATACGCTGTTCGTGAAACATCATGAACCACAAGAAACAAATCGCGTGCAGAATAATTTTCTCTCATGGAAACTGTGTGCTCTGTCAAAAAACGCACATGCCTCAGAGTGGGAAGTTTCACACTATGGAAAGATTCTTCACCTTGGTCAGTTCAAATCCAAACGTGCTTTCAATGTTACCAAAAAATAATCTTCTGGCACTTAAAAAAAGCTTATTGGCATTCCTGGCAACTGCAAACATTCAAATAACCCAAAAAGTGTTCCTTACTAAGTAAGAGACAAAATGAGTATGCAGCCGGGTAATATTTAATGAAAGCTTGAATAGTTCAGTTGTATTCTTGTTATATACATAGTTTATGAAATGTAGAAAAATAAAATAAAAAACCCAAACCTAAATAACTGCAGTCAACACATAAAAAGTTTGCTTTTTCTTGCCAAAAGCACTGCATATATACATCACTCATCACCAAAATCCTAAAAACAAAACCTTATCAAATGCTATCGTCACATAACCAAAAGTCTTTATTTTCTTGCCAAAAGCTCTGTATATTTTACATCATGCATCACTGATGCATAAACAGAAAAAAGCCGCATCTGTTTACAAAGGATCTGATAACATTACAGCATGTTTAGAATTTTAATGTTTCTGAGTAAGAGCCACACCATCTGTTGTAGCATTTTAGCAGTGTCAACAAAACAGGCCAGACATCTGAAAAAAACAAAACAACCCACCCAAAACAGAACAACAGAACCAAAACTAAAGCACTAACACTGCATACAACAGCTACAATATTTTCACAACCTATGTGACACACTGACATGACACAAAAAAGGCTGGTTTTCATGAACAATACTGAACATAATAACTGATATAGATAAGAAATAAACACAAGAATGAAAGTCACAAGCACAGAGGGGGAGAGAAAAAAAAGCTGTCAAACTAAGGGGAGAACACTCCATCACATGTTTTTTCCGGTAATTTGATAACAAAGCAGAAAATTTTTTTTCGTTAATCCACTGATGAATGTCAAGAGCAATATTTATTGTAAGGAAAAGAAAACAAAAGTTGACGGAATATTAAAAAAAACATCCCTCTCCACAACAAAAAAGAAGCAGAAAAAAACCGAGGGTCATTAATGTAAATTACAGTTCGAAAGAATATTTAACAGAAAAATAAATAACAAATAAAGTGAGAATAAAAAGAGAAAAAATATTATACACCAAAAACAAACAAAAAAACAAGAAAACCCAGAAAAGCTCTGCTTGTGACTTTGCAGGTGCCAGTGCTGAAGCTCCCTCCATCTTAGTCCTTCCTCTTCTTCTCGGTTTCCTGTGGCAGAAAAAAAATGCATTATCAAGAACTTCACTTTTATCTAGTTAACTGTCATGAGCACACAAATAATTCTACAAAGCATATCAACCCTTCTCATTCTTTGTTGTTTACCAAAGGGCCAAATTAATTTCATGACCCTGTTATTTCTTGACAAGCATGACCAAAAAAAACAACAAAAAAACCCAACAACAAAAAAACCACACCAACAACAACACTAACTGGATGACATCAGACTGATAAATCAATTCGGCTTGACAAGAACAAATTTTGTTTTTGCACTTGTCGCCTTCAATCATACACCAACAATCTATTTTACTAATCTTTTTTAATGTAAGAGAAAAAAGAAAAGACTTTTTTTTATGCCAGTACTAGCTTACTGGTAGATAATGGTATGACTAACATGCTTAAAGATTACCAAGAGGTTATACAAAGATTCATGGTTTGTTCATCTGTCCAAAGGTGAAAATGCCTACTGGGACAAAATCCACAAACTTGTGTTTCAAATATTTCTCCCATGAATTCTTTAAAACACTGAACTAGGCCATTATCACTTAATGACACAATGTATTAACCTGGTACACTGACAAAAGGTTCAAAATTCCAAAAAGCACCATGCTTTGATGACCCTGCAAGTTACTGAGGTACTTTATAAAAAAAAAATTTTTTAAAATTCTCCCGAGCATATACAGATCTGTAATACAGGACTCTGAGTGGAACATCATGACATGGCAGAAACTGACCTGCCGGCACCTATGATGAATTTCTTCTCCTTTTACCCAACATTATTCTTCAGCACACCTTGTGGCACTCAAACAATTGATCAAAACTGGAAAGTAATTAGCAAAATAATTCTTCACTTGTTAACAGTATGACTAAAATATGCTATCTTGTTGGGAATTCATACAAGACCACAAACAAATGAAAAGCAAACCTTTCATTTCACCCTCTTCACTCATTTACCTTGTTGGATAAAATGATCATCAGCTTGCGGAAGATGTTGATGAAATCCAGGAACAGATCAACAGAGTGCCTGAAATTATGGATTTTCATGAGTAAAAGATAAAAAAAAAAATTAACACAAAGATACCATAGACAATGGTTTTCTGTTTTTTGTTGCTGTTGTTGTTAAACCTTTTAAAACAAAATGCACATTTTAAAAAGTATGTTAAAATGAAGGTTATGAATATTATGACAGCAGACCAAATACCTTATGATATAATTTAGGGAACAATACTCCATATAGTTTGGTGAAAATATTTTGTGTAAGTTTCAACATTGCATATCTCAATGACCCCTCAGAACCATGACTGATGAAAACTCCAATGAAATAATACCTTCAAATAATAATGGTAATAAAAAGAGACAAAGCAATATGTGCTGCCTCTTTCCATATACACAGACTCATGAACAATGACATACTGGACAGCTATACATGACCAGATCACACTGATGACAAAACTGGGTCTGGAAAAAATTCATGAACACAGGAGATAACCCCCACCCACACACACACCACGGGTGTTCAGTGCTGGCACTTTAGTTGGCCCTGCGAAAGTTCGTGAACCCAGGAAGTAGGGCATGGATATAAATAAACGCGGCTGACAAACAGGCCGCGCCAGCGGCACTCGCTGTACGCTTGTTCGGCGGTAAATCTGCTTTGTTTTTTCGCGCATCATCTCCTCGGATGGATCGGAAATAACGACTAAAGAAGTGGTTTTCTAAAAAGAACACAAAATAAGCTTTCCATTGACTCCAAACACAATATGTTTTCTTACATAGCGGTTGTTGCGGCAACGGCTGAAACATAAATGAAGAAAGAGAAGAGAAGGATAAGCAGAAACATGATCGCAAAAATCGTTAAGTTTAAATCCCTCTCTAAGAAAACAGGCGTTTAGAACAGTAACATCGTAAATACACACAGAATATATAGCATGCCTGCATGCAGATCAGCTTACCTTTTGAGTTGTGCGATTTTTCTTGGCAGCACAACAAACGTTTAAATGAACACACTGTATAATGGTGAGTGCGAGCAGCAGGGGGATGGAGAGCGGGGTGAGTGTCTGTCGGCTTATGGCACTGCCTTACCCTTCATTCCACGAGAAAGACGAAGATTTTTAAGGTAAAAAAAAAAAAAAAAAAAAATGAAACGATGATGTTGATAAAATAATGAAATTGTGTAAATCAAATCAAACTGCACTCCAATAATACAAGCAGGAATAGCAATAATTCAACTTTCTGTAATCGCTGCAGGAAATGTGTGGATGCTGTGAAAAGGTGGGAAAAGCGGGGCAGGGGCCGCGGGGCCGAGTGAAACAAAGAAGGCAGTGTCCCAGTTTGGCGCGCGGGGCCAGAAATACCGCGGCGAATGTGCCGGTCAGTACAGAGTGCGGTGGGAAAGTCTGGCATTAAAAAATTTTTGACCTAAGACGCTAGACGCTGCTCGGCTAACTAAAGAGCCGGATTTTGTGCTCGGCTGAGCAGCCGTGACACACAAACACACTTTGATGGACAGATGTCAAACTGAAAAACATCTCCACAAGTGAACCATCTTGCTTCACATAAAAAATAAAAAAATTTTTTAACATATATAAATATATCAAAAACACTTTGCAGACAAGTTTACCAGATGTAGTCGTCATCGCCAAGGCGTCTCTTCTCCACGATGAGCTGGGTGTCATACAGCACAAAGGCACAGAAGACGAAGAGACCAAGGTACATGCTGACCTGCAACAAGCCACAGTATGTTCACTTGTCAGCTCTTTTAAGCGAAATTTATTTATACTTATGGTCAGAGCAGTGACTACAAGGACTGCATGTCAAATAAACTTTTCAATGCTAGGTCACTGCTGCATGCCCAGCAACACTGATAAACAGTATCACTTCACATTTTATGACTGTCAGTGACATATTGATCAACATGATTGCTTTAAAAAAACATAATAAATTTTTAATATATGTGATTAAATAGAAAAAATAAGAAAAAAAAATCTCAGATTCTCTTCAAAGATGGGTCCTTGAAAGAATTCAGATGCATGAAATTTAATTTGGATATCATTTTATAAATTCTATATTTTCTTTTTTGTTATCCAATACTGAGAAAATCAAAATAGGAACAGTAACGCCTAAAACAATCAATGTGCATATTACATAGGGAGAAAGAGGAAAAAAAAGTGGACAAATGTCATGTAAATATAGAACTAATATTTTTGCTACTGGTGGATGAACTTGATTTGATATGGGGGTTACACAAGTACAACATAAGTATTGCCACATACGAGTCTTGATTCATCAGAAAGTCACAGCCTCCAACAATCAGTTTACAGCTGAAAGGAAGTAACAAAACTTAACTGGTGATTACACTGGGTACTTCATTAAAATTCTTTTCTTCTGCAGACTGCAAGACTTTTCTTGGCTCTGCACAAAAATAATCATGTTTTCTTCTGAGAACTACAAGACTTTTTTCGACTCTCTACGTAACAATAATTCATTGCAATGTTTCTTCTGCAGACATGAAGTAATCTCTTGACTCTCTACAGAAAGATACATGTAATTGATTGAAAGGTTTTCTTCTGCAGACTGCAAGACTTTTCTCAACTCTGCACAAAAAGAATTTATTGAAACACTTTCTTCAGCAGACAACTACTACTACAAGACTTTTTTCATCTCTCTTCCACCTAAAAAGATTCCTAAGTCATTTTGATGGGTAACTGTTGCTTTGCACACTAAGATATAATACTCCCAATGCTGGCTTTCATGACACACACCATGTTGTCTTCATGTTCTTTAAAAAAAAAAAAAAAAAAAGGCAAAAAGAGTAGCAGTAAAGTGTTTTGTCTATAAAAAGGAAAAATCTTGTTTTCCATTTGACCTCAGTACACTTGCTAATAAAGACATAATCTGTTTTGTTCTGTTCTGTTCTGACTGGTTATGTTCTGGGTATTAGTCTTTGGAAGTGAACTGATTCACCCTAACAAACAATGATCTAAAAAATACCACTTACATTGAAGAGCAAACGGGATCCAAAGAAGAGGTTGGCCAAGGACAGGACCATCAGCCATGACAATGTGGACATCAGAAGACCTGACACACAGACACCGCAAAGTTAACATAAGCACAACCTCTCCCTTTGAACAAAAATTTTGTGTGCAATTTTATAAACATGTAATATCTATTGCTTCCCTTTAACCACATCAAAATACATCAAGTGATCAACATCTGATCATCATTCAATCATCAACATCCAATCATCATTTAACCATGTTCATTCACCTCTTCCCCTCCTTTTGTTCTACATGGATCCAAAGATTAATAGGATTCACAAGGCAAGTAGCACTGTCAGACACGATGGGGGGAGCAGGCAGTGGCATCAAGGCCAGATTCACCTTCAGAATGCTAATTAATGTGTGGAGATCCACCAAGTAGAGCACTAACACCAAGCTGAGAATGTACCAGAGTTGTTTACTTTCCACACTGCTCTATTACTCAGAATGCTGGAGGATGACAGAGTGATCTAATGAAGTTGTCAACCTTCCACACAAGAAACCCCTGAAGAATCCTGCAAATCTTCTGGCCCAATATCATCTCTAATCAACTTGCCCAGTACAATCAAGAGACATGGAAATCATCATCATGAGAAGGCAGTGGGATTGGATTGAGCACATCATACAAAGAGAGTGAGGTAACATCACCCAGACAACCATTCGGACTGGCTTCAGTGGACAGACGCAAGAGATGATGGCCAAAAAGCACCTGGTGCAGAACAGTCTAAGGAGAACTCAAGACCATGAAGCACACCTAGAATACCACTGAGACTGGCCTAAAACAGACAAGAGTGGCAGATCTTTGTTGCTGCCCTACATGCCAGAGAATGGTCTGTTGATATCCCTTTCCTGTGAATATACAATTTGATTCAGCTTTCCAATTAGCTGTCCCCCTGATACGTGGAGGTAGTAGATTTCTTTCCAGCAGAACACAGCAGTCCAGGCATAAAAACAGCAAAATCAAAATGCTCTCTGAAGTGGAGCATATCACATTCAAAATGTTTTCAATAAACAGCGATCAAATCTGATATTTGACAACGATGATTATGAAATCCAGCCGACTGCACATAGCAATATCAGGACTTCCCAACTACACAAATGTAAAGATTCAGCTGTATCAAACACAACACTGTCACATCTATCAAGAAAAATTCATAAAGAAAAACCTACAAAACACAATTCAAAACATATTACCTCAAACCATTAAGCTCCTTAAGGCAAATAAGATTAGTCTGTGCTGAGGACATCAACCCTACTGCTAAATTTATGATTCAAAGATTACAAAAAATCATTAAAAAAAACACCTATTTCCAAGCCAAAAAAAACAAACATAAAAAGGCCATATAGGCAAATAACAGTGCAGAATGCCCATCCAAGTGTTTACAATCTCTCTACCTAATCAGCAAAGCAAAAGAGCACTGACTGTACATCACACACTGCAGAAAAGAGAAAAAAAAAGTGTCAAGGCTTGCTGGAAAAAAATGAAAGGGGAATGGACTGAGAAGGCAGAAAAAGCAGACAATAATGAAGGACAAAAAAGACGACGACAACAACAACAACAAAAAAAAAAGGCTGAATAAACAGAGCCATTAAAAAGAGGAAATATATAGTACAGATTTTCCAGAAGGTAGGGTTGATATTTACACTTAAAGACCCCCAAGCATCCCACAGGAGATTTCCCAAATCATATAATATGCAACAGACCAAGCATTAGTGTGAATAATTTTTTTTCTTAAATAACAATAAAGAAAAAAAAAAAAGGCAAGACATGAGGCCATGTACCTCCCATGTAGAGGAAGGTGCGGTTCGTGTTGAAAAGGGCTGCAATGGTGAAGCTGATGAAGATCACCGAGGTGGCCAGCAGAGCAGTGGGGATGATGCTGAAACAAGGTCATGTGCACACTAGAAGACAACAACTTTGAACACCTTTTTTTTCTTCTTCTTTTTTTATTTTAAAAATAATATGCACTTAGTTATATTACTGAACATAAAATATGTCCATGTTGTCACTTGAACGCAGTATTCAATAGCATTGAAGACTTTCTTTTTTCAGACAAACATTTATCATTGTATTACTAAACATGTGTATCAGTTCGTTATGACAATAGCACTGAAGAACTTTTACAAAGGAAATTTTACTATAATACATTCTACCTTTTTCAAATATCAGCAAGTCACTACTTAGACTTGTGATAGTCTAGCCTTACCATAGCTATTCAGATTTAATTAAGACGATAACAAAAGCACTGTTTCTGTGTATCAAACTAGCAAAAATATTAGTTTGAACTCGTACCACTGAAGAATTACGGGCAGATTTTTTTGTTTTTCAAAAATCTTTCTTTAGGATTGTGTGGATCAAATAACTCATAAATACTATATCACTGTCATCATTATTTATGAGGGACACAACAGCGGAGTTGTAAGAGTGCTGGATTTTCATACCCTGGATCCTGGGTTCAAATCCCAGCTTGCTTTGGTGGATTATGGGAGACAGCACTCTTCTGAATGGACAAAACCTTTACCTCTTACTGTTATGTGCAGGTATGTTTTTGTGTTTATGTTTTGTGTTTTTACATGCTTGCAAGGACATTTTCCTATTTAAGAAGACACAATAAAGTTTGAAGTCTGATTTCCATTTGGCATTCTTACCTGGGGTCAACATAGATGGCCATCCTCAGGCACGGGCCCAGGGACACACCTAAAACAGATTGCAGACATTGTATCATCGGTTTCACTCACACATTAATAAGTCCAACCTCACCAACATGCAACAAATGGAACACCCGATGTGACCTAAGGAATATTACTCGATATGCTTTTAATCACCAGGTAAGCACCTGTACCTTAATGCGTCATATACATTTAAATTCATATTGATATTCAAGTTTTCATTCTGCCACATAATCCTTGTCATGTAAAATGTAATGTATCATATGATTATTCTTCCTCATCCTCTCTCAAGGTGACCAGTGTCAAGTTACAAAGTCACAGCAAGTTTCTGCGTTAACAAAAATTCTCTACAGGGACATGATTTATAAATCTTCAACAAATAACACAGCAATAAAGTCATTCCACAGTAACTAAATAATCAATCGAGAACAACAACAACAAAAAAAGAGTATGGAGATACCTGAGCAGAAGGTGAAGCCAAGGAAGATGCCCATGCGCATGTTGAAGTTTTCCTTGCAATGGCGAGTGGAGTTCAGCCACAGCATTAACCCCACACTGATGAGGGCCGTCAGAAAACCTGCCTGTAGTGACCATGAACATCTCAATGAACATGTGACAGTGATAGTGCCTTACCAAATCTGATTAACAACTTAATCATTAATTACCATCCACTAATCAGTCATACTGCCTACAGTCAAAATGAACATCTCCATAAACCAGTGACATAGACTGATAGAGCCTTGCCAAAACTGAATAATTATCACCCACTAACCAATTATTCAATGAAAATTAACAATATATGTACATCCTGAAAACAAGCTATTTGCAATACCTTAAAATAGGCCATGATATTGCTGCTGTTGTCATCGCTTCCATGAATCCTTTAATCATTTATACAGGGGTGCAAGCAGAGACACTTGCTCAAGCCTGAAATTTTTTTTCTGCCCAGACCGAAACCTGAAAAAAAATTTCTGCCCCGACTGAAGCCTGAAATTTTTTTTCTGCACAGACCTAAGCCTGAAAATACTGTGCGAGCTCAACAAAACAGCATCAAGCCTAAACACAATTACCGTACTATTACATTTTCTAAAGACTGTTATTTGGGGGAGAATAATGGTGAAATCTGGGAAAATCAAAAAGCAGACAAAAAAGGAGGAATTTTAAACTATAAACACTAAAACATAATTTCAAAGAACAAGATCTGGCACCCATACTGAACATTTTCACAGTTTCACAGGATGGACCTTTAGTTTGATGACTGAAGTATCCAGCATAGCAAAAGATCTAATAATAATAATAAAAATTAAAAAAAGCACAATGCATCAGAGTAAACAAAAGTCATTTACAGTTTTATTCAAAGCAAAAAACAAACCACATTATTTTTATCATGAAAACAAACTATATAATACAATTCTTACTGTACAGAAAAAAATATGCAAGTATTACTCTCAACTGTTCATAAGCATCACTTCTTGCAAAGCTGGAGCTATTGAAGAAAGAAAGTACCTGAAGGAATGTGTGTTGCACAGGGCACCAGTGTGTGTGTGTGTGGTGTGTGTGTGCATGTCACTGTGTGTGTGTGCGTGCATGTGTGCGTGCGTGAACTGTTTTCAATACAAGCCTCTGAGTGTGTGTATGTGTGTGTGTATGCGTGCGTACGTGTGTTTGTGTGTGTGTGTACACCTGTACAAGGGTGTGGATGGTGTGTGTGTGTGTGTGTGTGTGTGTGTGTGTGTGTGCGCGTATGCACATGTGCGTGTACTGTACGTGTACATGTGTCTGTGTATGTATGTGAGCAATGGTAAAAGGTCAGTGTGTCGATCTGTGTATCATTATGTGTGGTGCCTGTCAGTTTGTGTGTGCGTGTGTGTGTATGTGCGCGCACGCGTGTATGTGTGTGTGTATGCCCATGTAAGTGTGTGGATGGTGTGTGTGTGTGTGCACACGCGCGTGTTCATGTTTGCGCGCGTCTGTGTGTATATGTAAGCACTAATAAAATGTGTGAGCACATCTATGCATTTGTATGTATGTCTGTGTATGTGTGGTGTAATCGCAGCAATTGCCCAAAAAGTACTGACGTCAAATGCTACAGAAAGTTTATCTTCAGTGACAAATTCTTCAGTGATGAATACGTGCGGCACTTCTTGGCATTAGCTCTGTGTGTGTGCGTGTGTTAGGTTTCACGGTCAACAAATTGCAGTTTTTCTTTACTCGGCCATAGTTCTGTAGTCTGGGGGCTTGAATCGTAGAAACTATGGAGGAATTGTAGTATCTGGCAGACCTGTCAGAACATGCAGTGCTTTGAACATAAGTAATTATTTTATGCAAGTGATGCAAATGAACCTTTTGTACTTCGGCTATAATTCCCAGATCTAAATAACATACACTAAAACTGCAGCCATGAAGGATATTGCCACATCCTTGTTGACATAATTTCAGAAGCATACCCAAAGTCAATTTCTACAAAGTTTTCTGTCACAATTGCTACAAAGTGATTGTTGTGAAAAGTGACAATGTTTGCAGAGAGGGTCGAGGCAGAGATGGTGATGGTGATCGCGTGTGCGCATGTGTGCATTCGTGTGTGTGTGCATGCGCCCGCGCATGCGAGCGGTTAGGTGTGTGAATATGTGCGAGCGTGCGTGTGTGTGTGATACAATGGCAGTAGCATCGCATCAGCCGTTGTCAGCATCATCACATTTAAATTTCATACTCCCCACCCCCACTTTTTTTTCTTTCTGGATTTGCACAAATCTCAGGATTGAAAGGCACCCAGGGCTTTTCAAAAGGTGTTGCCAATAAAATGATCACAAAACAACCGGTCACGGTTAAGTATGTGTAATTAAACCTGTTTTTCTTTTTTTCACATGTGTGTGTTTGTGTGTGGGTGAGTGGGTGTGTGTGTGGGTGAGTGGGTGTGTGCTTGTGTGTCTGCGTGGCACGTGCCACTGTGGGAGTGTTTTTTTTTCTTCTTTATTTTTCAGGCACGTGGAGCGCGGTATCAGGTGCAACCATGAGTGATAAATTTCCCCGATAAAGGAAGGGCTGCAGGCCTGGAACTCAGTATTCTTGTAATCTTTTGTCAAAAAGACTTTATTAATATTCTGCTGTCACAAAATGTGTTTGGTGAACGCACTTTTCATCGCTTAATCGCCAGAGATCAAGGCAATGCATTTATCTCCCATGTTTTCAAGACATCGATGCACAGACAAGTAAACCACACACTAGTTTGACAAATCTGAATTTGAGTTCTCTAACATTTCTTTTTAGTTCAAGTTTCGTCACATACAAAATTAGATCACTGAGCATACACATGGCAGAGAAATCAGAGAAAGAGACCAGGCTACACAAATTCATGCATGCCAGAAACTACCACAACAAAATTTCTCCATGCAAGAAACTACCAAAACAAAATTTCTCCATGCCGGAAACTACCTAAAGTCAAAACGTTCTGTGCAGGATTTCAGGCATATGCCGGACGACTTGCACCCCTATTAATAGATGTTACTATATATATACATACATATCCAATTCTACATAATGATTATTGGTACATTTCATATCTATTAAGGTAATTCATTATTTGCATAATTCAAAACTATCAAATTTATTAATCATTCAAAAAGAATAAACAAAATGATGTATCAGATACACTAAATATAAGTTGTGTAAGTGAGTACATTTATTCATGTGCAAGACAACAAGGGACTTTGTGTATACATGCATGAGCATGTGTGTACTGGCATATGTATGTTATGTGCACGTGCCTATTGTATGCATGCAAGCGAGTGAAATGAAATATGAGAGATTATACAGGTGTCTCATGCATGCATGTCATGGTAAATGGGTGCACATGACTACCTGCATAATGCTGCCAATGAGAGTCAGGTAGCCACCAGCGGCAGCTGCCAACATCCCCGTACCCAGACAAGCATACACATTCTTCAGGTGCTGCTGCACTGGGCGCTCCCTGCAAGGTGAAATAAAATCACATTTGAATCAGTTGGTTTTAACATCATTTTCCAAAGTATTTAAATATCCAACCCATCTTCATTTTGACTTGCTCTTGTATTATTTCAAACTCATCAAACTTATAATGTTAAAATGAAGAATATGCAGTTCATCTATGTTTGCTTTTAGTTTTTTGTTCTATTCTAGCAGCAGAAAAACATGTAGTAAAATTAATGAGACCTGTACTGCTGTAGAAAATTATCTCTCCCGCTCTCTCTCTCCCGGTACTGTTCAGAAATCAAGATCTATAACACTGATATCTGTAAAACCTGAGCCTGGTTGACACTTCAAATGGTTGACACTTCTAAGCATGTGCAACTTTACGATGTTTCCTTTTATTGGGAAAAAGGCATACACATTTAAATAATGAACAGTTGTGTGGTTGACATCAGTGGCATGGCGATTTATGGTGCCAGGTGTCTGCCGCAACTTTCCTTGAATGCCTCGGGTGATGCAGTGTCAGTGCATATGTTCAGCAACTGGTTCAAATCCTGTAGGGTGCAAGGAAAAAATGAGTTTTGAGAGGTCTGCTGATGACAGAGACACTGGGCACCTTAAGGCTTTCAGTTGCACTGACAGGGTTTTGTCAACATAAACATGGCAATGGCTGATACTGTGTAACATAACAAGCTTTTTGTCTATGTTTTCAGTGTATTCAATTCCAGTGTTCAACATAGCTGCTAGTCTCTACAGTCTGGTGTTATTGTATCATAACACTGAAACATATCTTGTCTCTCCCTTCTGGAGCTACTCCAGCAAATTCACATATTTCTTATTCATTGATGGAATATTATATAAAAATAAATAAACAAAAAAGTAAATTAGCAGGAATTGATCCAGTAGCAATAGGCAAGATTTGCTTGAGAATTATGATACAAGAACACCATGCTGATGAAGCATACTGTTTGAATGAAGAATGTATCATTCCACAGTGGGAAAGGGTACCACTCTAGATTAGCCCATGACCTTTTTGCTGACTTAAAATGATTCAATAAGAGATGAAGGCATATGTAGCTGCCAAAGGAAAAATGAAAAGTTTCAGTTTTACAGAGCATTGTGTCATATGCATTCTAGCTATTTATGAAATTAAGACTTCCAGAAATAGTGCATTAACTATAAGATCATAACCATTATTGGTAAACAGACCTCCAGTAAAATGTTTCATCTGCTCAAATGATCCTCCTAGAGTTTATTGTTCTTATCGGATTTTCACCCCTAAAGCTCAACATTACAAGGTGTCAGAGGATGCGGACAGATCCATACATATACACTGCACATCTGCTGGAAAAAGAAAGACCTTTTCATTTGCATTATCCAACACACTGATCAAGCAGTGAGAGCTTTAAAAAAAAAAAAATCTAGATACACAAAAACATCACTATTATTATTGTGCCTGACCTTGATGTATAACCAGTGATAATGTAATATATAACGAATAGAACTTCAACTTTGCGTTCTTTGTCATAATGCTGAGGACTGATAAGCCATATATCTCAAAGCTTTCTGCTTATCACAGGCACTGTTCCATACTGCATCCAACCGGATATGAAATATAATTTCTGTTAATAGTAACATGTTCGGCAACAAATTATGTTCCTTGTTCATCTGTTTGAAATACACAACGTGGTATTTTGTGAATCACTAACTATTTCCGATGCGTTCATTTTCAGTGACTACAGCGGAAGGAGATTAAATCTTCCTGAAACTAGATGTTCTCTCTTCAACAACGTCGTCATCCGTTATTTTTGGTTTGTTGTGGTCTGCTGGATCGAGTCAACATCGTTGTTTAACGTAAACCATGCCCCATTTCAGTGTATTTCTCAAGTCTCCGAAGACGCACTTTTCCATGATCGGGGACAAACTGTTCACATAAATGTTTTTCAACGAAAAGGACTGTTTTATCATGCAGAGTCTACTCACAAATTGTCAAATTTGAAGACAGTTGACCAAGACGGAGAGGATGCGTTTCTAGTCGCCATGTTGATTAGCTCTTCACGTGACAGGAAATGATGGCAATCCGACGTAGATGTCGTATCAGACGATCCTCACAACGAATCCACGAGAGCCACGACGCAAAAGAAAAGAAAAAAACAAGACTGGTTCCCTTGTTTCGCAGTGACCAAAAATAGAACGGAATCATTATTTTCCAGTCGATGAAGGAATGAAACCTCCAATTCCAAACAACAGGAAAAATCATAGTATGCTGTTAAAAAAGCCTATGTGCCTACGTGCAGATTTGCATACTTGCCTCCCGAACTTTGTGCGGTATCTGGTCGTTTCGCCCCCGTGTCAGTTCGCCCCCAACTAGTTCGCTCCATTGCCAGTTCCCCCCGTTGCCATCTTTTCGCCCTTAGTTGCCTGATATGATGATCAGCAAAGAGTGACTTCGCATTTCAAGTTCTTGGCTGGAGTAATTATAACCAGTCAGCTACTTTTAATAAACTAAGACAAAACTCTGTGCCAGGACCGACACTGACCAAGGCCCCCAAGACCTACAGGATGATCTGGACCAACTTCAGAACTGGACAAACAACCTGAAATGGCAGCTCAGTTTCCATCCCCAGAAATGCTGTGTTCTCAAGCTGGGAGGGAAAGCATCCGATGCGAAATGACACTGAGCATGAAAGCCGGTCAAGGAGGTTGACAAGTTTGTCTACTTAGGCGGTGTTGTCAGCAAAGACGGGGGAACGGACGAAGACATCAAGAGCCGTATCAACAAAGCAAGACACGCCTTCAACACCCTTCGACCAATCTGGAGATCGACAGCCCTCTCAATCCGCAACAAGATCCGGATTTTTAACACCAACGTGAAGTCGGTTCTACTCTATGGCTCAGAGACGTGGAGAGTGACAAAGACCAGCACCCACAAGCTTCAGACATTCACCAACAGATGTCTAAGAAACATCCTGAACATCAGATGGCCAGAGGTTGTCTCCAATGAAGAACTTTGGAACATGACAAAACAGGCCCCACTGGAGACGGAAATCAAGAAACGGAAATGGGGATGGATAGGCCATACACTACGCAAGCCTGCAACAAACATCACAAGACAGGCTCTTGATTGGAACCCACAGGGGAAAAGGAAAGTTGGCCGTCCGAAGCAGACCTGGCGGAGAAGCATTGAGGCAGAGACAAGGGCGGCCGGAATGACGTGGGCCGAACTGAAGAGGACCAGCCAGAGCCGGGTGCGTTGGCCGGGAGTGTTGTTGCGGCCCTATGTTCCCCACGGAATCAAGAGGAATAAGTCAAGTAAGTCAATGAAAGCCGGCGACACAAAAGGAAGTGAGACAATTTATTCTGGCAGAAAGTGACGGGTTGACTGAGAAGGACCTAGGAGCACGTATTGATAATGGACTATCCTTCAGCCCGGGGAACAGAGTCGCACATTCTACAGCAAAAGCAAACAGAATTCTTGGCATTGGACGAAGATCCTCAGTTTGACCACCTCAAACAGAATTCTTGGCATTCAGTGTACGAAGATCCTCAGTTTGACCACCTGACACATAGTCGCGGCAGACCTCAGTTTGTACACTGAGTATACAAGGCCTTTGTCCGACCACTACTGTATTGGAATATGGTCACTGTGTCTGGCAGCCACAGCAGAAAACATTGTGCAGCGAAGTAGAGAATGTGCAACGCCGAGCAACAAAGCTGCTGTCAACCCTGACGGGGATAAACCATATCAGGAAAGACTGAAAACTCTGAGCTAAAACTGCCGCAAGCCCAACATCGACGCCACCAAGGAGATATGATAGAGGTGTATAAGTACCTCCGTCCAGTGTTGCTACGAAGTTGAACGGCCAAAATTTGAGCTTGCCTGCGGAAGAGATCTACGAGGGCACAGACTCAAGCTCCAGAAAAACCGACTGACACAGGCTCAACATTAGGGGATTTTTTTTTTTTTTTTCCACACAGGGTTCAAGTTGTTTCCCTCCGTCTGGAACAGTTTGCCCAACAGCGTTGTAACTGCACCTTCCATCAACTCTTTCAAAAATCGACTCGATTGCCACTCAGTGGAAAGATTTTCCCACTTTGTACTCACCAAATTGTTCACGATTACTGAGGTGGTTTTTGACTATAACTGTTGCCCCATACACCAGCCACGCATGCTGCAAGAGTATATAGTTAACGTCCACAGAACGATGAACACTGAGGCCTTTTAACGGGGCCTCAAAAGTCGTACAAGTCAAGTCAAAAACAGAATGCACTTTCTATGTTTTGTTTACATACGTGTTCACGCATGAGTACGAGTACTCAGTTCGTCACTATTACTGAGGTGGTTTTTGACTATAACTGTTGCCCCATACGCCAGCCACGCATGCTGCAAGAGTATATAATTAACATCCACAGAACGATGAACACTGAGGCCTTTTAACGGGGCCTCAAAAGTCGTACAAGTCAAGTCAAAAACAGAATGTACTTTTTATGTTTTGTTTACATACATTCACGGATGAGTACGAGTACTCAGTTCGAACTCGCAGTTCTACAGAAGTCGACCGATATTTGAACTGAACAGGCAGCTTCTGCCATAATTTCCTCAGTAGAACTTTAACTGCAGTGTCTTGTTGATCTGCGTATTGACATATTCTGGGATTCTTGCTGCTGTGGGATCAAACTGGATCAGTGTCAGCCGAGCCTTTCCGATGCTTTGAATTTCGTGAGGGGCATCGTCGAAAATGATTCCGAGTCAATATACCCTTTTCCATCCGCAGAAAAACTAACTCCAAGATGGCCGGCTTCCCCGATAACTTGTCTGCGGAATCTCTTCACTTGAGTCAACAGTCTTGACTTGGCCAAACGCAGAATGACGTCATGGTATTCGAGGCTGCCGTCCAAGGTCCCCGGGCTTTACAACACTGACTGAGCTGAGACACCAAAAACCGACTGTTGTCGGAAGAACCAGCAGGGTCCGAGTTCAAGTTTCTCACTCGGACCGGCACTTGCGATCAGCTTAACCAGTTGAGAAATTCATCGCATAAAATTGTGTCATAGTTTCCGCTTCAAGTTCATAATATTATGGTTATTCTCTTGCAATCCGGCTGGGCGGCAGACTGATGAACTTGATACTGCAGCAGTATGCCAGTCGCTTCATATAAGCAGTCATCGTGACGGAATGCCATCAGTCACGGTCCTGGTTTTGCCCATCTTATATAGACAAAATCTGGGGGTGAACTGAACTGATCAGTTCAAATCAGTCACTCTCCGGCAAATGCCGGCAAAACGGACGCCGCAGAACTGAAGCGGCTGAGAATTAGTAATTACGTGCGACTAGTGAGAAGTGCGATTTTACTGATCCAATTCAATTTTCGAGCCCGTGAACGCCATCCTCCCACGAATTCAAATAATACAGTGTGCAACTTAGTCAAATGATTATATTTTTATGAGCTGCATGGTTCATCTTGGGCCGGGGCGAAACCGGCCGGCGGGCCGGGCCGAACTGACGACTCGGAGGCGCGGCCGCGGATGCCAGTGCCGATGCCCGGTATGCGGGGAGAGAAACGGCCCGTAACTTGATTCCGTTCAGCACAGGTCAGTGCGAAAACTCAGTGTTATTGAAAAGCATTTCCCCAACTGACAAATAAAAACGAAAACATCTTCTGACTGCACAAGGAACAGTTGAATAAAACCCCAAACAATGCGGCCAAAGCTACACACACCGGCCTTGAGCTGGACATTCGGTAGTTATTTAAATTGGGGACTGACTGAAACGGAATGCTCAACTTTTCCAACTTCGGCCTACTAACTGAACTGAGTAAGGTGATGGTGTTCAGTGAGCCAAACATAAATTGCCCAGCCGATCAGTCTCATATGAGTCGCTGTATAGTCGTTCTTATAATCCACTGACGGCAAACTTATTGTCACGCCGGTACCGGGTCACAGGTGTACGCCCGCCGGGCCGGACGCCCGAGTCATTTGTGACATTGACAAATAATAACTGATAGGGGAACTGATGCAAATTTGAGCACCTTGGTGGAACTTGATCAAGTTAAATCCGCAGAAACTACGACACAGAAAATGCATTGATAAGAGTTTCAGCAAATAATACTTAAGCACAGTATCAAATATGTATTTCAATTTCAATAACTTACGAAACAAGAGGTAAAACAGATTATTTATAATTGTAATCTATGAAAAAAAAATTGTTTTAAGTTCAGTTGACCACCACGTCAGTGCAGTTAATTTAACTCGAGCACTCGGTGCATGAAATATATTAGTGTGAGCAGGGGTGCTAAATATGCCTTCATGACTGCCATGCTCCCAATTTACCACAGTGCTGACACTGACTGCAAAATAAAAAATCGATGGCACTTAATGGACTGATTAACAGCATGTAGCATTTTTATGTGTACACTGATACACAAGCGCCAACTAACGTACTGTAACCGGTTACGGTACAGTAGACAAACGACCGAAGAGTCGGATAAAAAAACAAAACAAAAAAACCCCGAAAACAAAAAGTAAAACAAAAAAACAAAAACCGTCACGTACAAAATAGTCTCAGTGTGTCTGGGAGACAAATCGCACTGAAGACTACTTGACTAAATATAATCTGTCCAGTTATATAATTATACCTTGTACTTGTACACACAAACAACTGAACTGAGACGCACAAACACGCTTACATGCAAACATGAACACTTACCCTGCCCAACTGATTTACCAGAGGTGCCCAAGTTATCATCAGTGTTCTTATTATGTGTTTTCACGGTCACACGACTACGAAAACGACACGCACGCTTGACTTTAAACAGCTGACGCAGTGGATTGATAAACGTTGCTTTATTATAGCGTAA
>NC_134876.1:65749308-65794308 GCF_041734735.1 Babylonia areolata
TTGCTGCTTTACAACATATACAACAAGATAGTCTAATCAAGCCATGAAATGTCCTTACAGTTTGTGTTGTAAGTAAACCAGTTTTAAAATGACCTGGTGACCTTTATCAGTTTATGAACTCTATGCAGTGTTAGAAAATGTTACAGAAATGCTACAGAAGACATTGTTTTGGCCTATATATGTGAAGAGTTGCAACGGTACAATTTGTGAACTTGTGGAACTATGTAGATCTGTGTGGTGTAGATGTGTATGAAAACTATGATGGTGATGTTCTGCATTCCCTCATCCCTCGGTGCCCTTCCAACATTGCCACCCCCTGTTCCCACTCATTCACCCACCCCCTGGACTGCAGTTTTACTCTTTTTCTGTTTTCAAAACTTTTAAACTTAAAAAAAAAAATTAAAAAAATTAGTACACGCATGCACTTGTGCACATTCGCACACATACAGACACTGACACATTCGTTTTCTCACACACACACCCACGCGCGCACACACACACACACACGCACACGCACACACACACACACAGACATACCCTCCCCCTCCCCCCCCTGACCCCCTCCCCTTCCCCACACCACTACAAGTACAAGTAACTGAGCACAAATTTTAAGCTTTATCCTTCCTCCTTACCCCACTCTTTCTCTTCTCTTCCCTCACCTCTGAAGGTCACAGTGACCCTGAATTTCTGAAGTGACTAGAAATTCTGGTGACACTGTCTTTGGGCTTACCTAAGAAAAGGTCTACCTCAGTACCTGTTTCAGTTTGTTGTTTTTTTGTTTGTTTTTTGTATGGGAAAGTGAATTCCAGTGCAAGGTAGTATGTGCACATTTTTTTTTATAAACCAGTGACTGTTATTTGGTGAGAGATCATTTGAGCTGTTGGTATCTCCTGTTTGCCTGTGTAGCCCAGACTGCAGAGTAATCGGTCTTAGCAGAAACAGAGGCACGCTTTGTTGAGAAGTAGGAAATGACACAGGAACGAAAGCAGTACTGAGGCACTCAGCTATTTCATCATCACTGGCTTATATCCAGGCCAAGCATTTTTCATGTTCTCACTTAGCTTGTCAGCATGTCCGATCAATAAATTTCACCACTCAGGCTTCCAGTGTTGCTCCCTCAGCATGTGTTACTTAAAACTATGAAGTCACTTCCACCCTGTTCTGTCAGGACACATAGACCCAGACCTGCTTTTTGGTTTATGTACATGTATGCATGTAGGCCTAGACCACTTTCAGGTACCCTACCTGTAGTGTTACTAAAATGTTGCATCATACTAGAACCAAGCAAACACAGGGTTGGGGAATATTTAAGGCAAACAAGCACACAGAAGGGATTACTGGGGTCACAGTACTTTGGCTCTTGGAGTCTTGGGTTCAGTTTCCTGCCCCCATGCCCTATTTTCCTTTCCCTGAGAGTAGTGTTAAAGAAAAACCTTTGAGTTCATGTACATGTATCTGTACATATATATACTACAAAATTACAATGCTCTGAGAGTGGGAGTGGTGAAATGCATAATTTGAACTGAAACTGTGTGAAAGGAGGATAAAAAAAAAGAAGAAGTCACTAACATGAGAGTGAAACACAGGGCTTAAGAGAACAGGATGAGTGATATATCAGAAATGAGACTAACTGTGAATTTTTGAAAATCAGAGATTTATTAAGCATAAGGAATTGCATGTGAGAAACTATGTTTTGAACTTGCCTTTGGATAGAATCATGTTACAGGTAATTTGCTTTCGATTAAACTTGTTTGTCATCTAAAAGCTGGATAAGAATAAACACACACACACACACACACACACACACACACACAATCAATGACACATGCACATCATTGCCACTGGGGTTTTTTTTTTGTTTGTTTGTTTTTCTTCATAATCGGGGTTCTATTTCAACGCCTTTGTCTTTTCAATCCCTCTGATTAACCATTGTCTGCTCTTCAGCAGGTCCAGTTGGTTTCTGTGGATAAACATGCAAACACATACACACAGAGAGAAAATATGAACTATACATATGTGCACAGACACATACATACTCACATGCATGAACAAATGCATCACTCCCATCCCCATCTTTTTGTGGTTATTGTTTTTGTCTTCGTCTGATATCTTACACTGTAAAATTGTAAAAATGATGATCAACTAACACACACACACATGCACGCATTCTCTCTAGTGTGCATGCTATGCACATACGCAAAGTAAAGTGATGAGTCCTCTAGGATTTTATGTCAACTCATTCATACCATCTGTGTTCCAAAGACACCTGTGCTGATCTGGTATAATGAGGAGTAAAAGCAGTCAGCATGTAAAAATTCAGGCATTGAAGAAGTGACAGCAGGGAGAATAAAGGGTGTTGGGAACCTGGTGCAAATATTAATGACTGATTGATATCAAAATCACATATTTTAAGCCATGTGTAGTTTTACCATCATTGCCTTGTCAAGGAAGGAAGGTTGCAGAATGGTAAACACACTTGTCTGTCAGTACTGTGTCCGTTTGGGTCCATGGGTTCAGATCCCAGTCTTGCCCTTTCTCGCAAGTTTGACTGGAAAGTCAAAGTGAGGTTCTAGTTGTTTGGATGAGATGATAAACCAAAGTCCTGTGTGCAGCACACACTTGGCCCACTGGAAAAGAATCCAAGGGTGTCTATCTCAGTGCCTGGTTAATGCCATGATATCATGACAGGAAGTGTAAAGTATTGTCTTGTTCCATAGTCCCAAATCTTAAATGGACCTCCATAACAGCATCGCTGTTATCATCGTTATCATCATAATTCTATGGCTTTCCGTGCCATGCTGTCATGGTGACCCATGCTATCTTCCGTGCTTGGGGTGAATCCTGTCAAAGTCTTCAGTGTCAGCAGATCCATGGTGGACCGTTGTTGGAGGGACATGGTGGTGTTTACAACCTTTGAGGGGATGCTCACTCAGTCTGGCTCTGCGATACTCACTCAGTCTGGCTCTGCGACTAAGCAATTTTTGTTATTCTTAGTTGGTGGTGTCCTGTGTATGTTAAGTCTGAGTTGGCACAACTGAACACCACCATGATTCAGCAGCAGTGCAGGGTGTCCTCTGGGAGACCTAACATCGACAGTCCCTCAGTGCTGGGGGACTGCCATGGATGAACCTGGGTGTGGCTGTGTATGGGGGACTTGGAACGAGCAGTGTGGGAGGAATAATTATATCAGAAACTGGGGCAGAAAAAAACCAAAAACAACACTTACCCCCAAAAAACATCAAAACATTTCATGGCATGCACACATACACACACACAAACACACACACACACACACACACACACACACACACACACACACAAACATGTGCAAGAATGAACATGCATTTTGGTATGCGCATACACAGACAGTCGCTGGCACACACACACTTACACACACACACACACACATGGGGGCTTGTGAGTGGTAGGTCTGGCTCTGTTTAAAAAAAACCTCACCAAACATGATTCATGGAATCTGTGTGTGGTCTAGTCTACGCATATATATATGCATTTGATCTTGAAAGGCACTAGCAAGTCTCTTCACATTTTATGGCTAGTAATGCTCATGGTGGTACTGCATTGATCCCTCAGGCATTGCTGAGGTTTGAATCACCGACCTTGTGGGCCTGCTATGGAAGTCTGAGGAGTTTTGCCCTCATTCTCAAGGCCTGACTAAGCACGTTGGGTTATGCTGCTGGTCAGGCATCTGCATGGCAGATGTGGTGTAGCGTATATGGATTTGTCCGAACGCAGTGACGCCTTCTTGAGCTACTGAAACTTGCCCTTCAGAAAGACCGAGCTCTATGACAATACCAACTGAATAACAGCAGACCCACCTGACCCCCACTCTGCCCTTCAGTAACCTTAGGGTGTGGAAGGAAAGGGAGAGACATACATAGTTTGGATTATACTGAAACCTGTGTGAGGGCTGGAAAAGCTGTTTGTGTGCATTTACATTTGTTGTTGTGGTTTGTTGGTGTTTTTTGCTTATTGATGCTAGCATGCTGTTGAAAAGAAATAATCATGGTTTTATTATTTTTTTTTTTTTATTATTATTATTTTTTTTTTTTAGAGATTTAAAAAAATGATGTAGTAGACAGTATTCTGTCAGTTGTTTGAGAATACTGTGAGTTACAATGCATTTTTACAACTGGACCGCCAGGGAGGAGAATTATCAGTTTGTTTAAGACCTGCATGACTCTCTGAATAATGTATCAGGGTGGATGATTATTGATCTGCCATTCCAGAAAGGCTGTGAAGCTTTAATTAAAAGGCTGTTGAAAATACTGCAGTTGACACTTAAGTCAAAAGTGCATGCAGGTGGGAAAAGACAGACCCCGTCACAAAAGCAGACCACATACTGCAAACTTCACAAGTATAGAGGACAATAATTGTCCAACCCATGACACAGCACCAACCATGGAAACTGTCACTGTCAGTATCCCTGCTATACCCTCACACATAAAGTCAGGTCACGGACCAGTGAGTCTAGAAAGAATTCTGGCATAGAACAGTGGCATCTATCCAGCTTTACATGGATTTATGACAACAAACACTATGCTGTTAATGTTGTGGATGGGGGTTAGAAGGAAACACTGGAATAATGAATAATGATATAAATAATAAATATAACACATTTATATACGGCACTGAATCTTTTGCAGAGACAGTTTGAAGCGCTGTTACTCACGACTTTCAAACGCACACATACATGTAGACAGGCTATTTTGGAAAGAGGCACGGGTATTTAGTGTAGAATGGATAGACCCAGGTGCGTATAAAAAGTAATTCAAAGTGGTCGGTTCTTACAGTGTTGAGGAAGTGTTGTGTGCTAAAAAAAAAAAAGACCAGGTTTGTTTTGTGTGTTTTAAATCTCCAATTCATTATCCATCTATCCATCTATCTAGATCTGTCTGTCTATCTGTCTATATGTATCTATCCATCTGTCCATGATATATCTTAAACCATGGTGTGAGTCTTAATGATTCAGATGGAACAGAAAAAAAACTGGAAGCCCAGTGAGCAGCTTGCATTTTTGTTTTGTGTGGGGTCAGACCAATGTTCACCCAGGTCTGTGTTCCCCCCAATTTTTTTTCCAGCTAATTCTTAGTTTCCCCCTGTCTATACTCCACCAGAACAATGTTACCCCAGGTCTTTGTTTCCACAAATTTACATTTTCTTGGTCTTTGTTCCCCCAGTTCTGTGTTCCCCATAGTCTATATTCTTCTTCCTCCCAGGTCTGTGTTGCCCCAGTTCTGTTATCCAAGGTCTATCTTGCCCCACGTCTAGGACCACTGCTGACCACTATTGACCACAACCCAAAAGTGCTCAGATTGCGTTTAGTCACATTTGTGCATTATTATGTCTTGACAGCTGTTTGACTGCTGCCTTACCACCACTGACCACTGACCATCGCCGACCACTAATGATCACTGACCACAGATGACCACCACTGACCACTACTCACCTGTGTTGACTGACCACTACCCACCGTTGACCACTGCATCATGTTAACATCTTTCTGCATTAAGAGTACTAGTATTAGTATTTTCAACTGCATTTGACCACTTACCATTACTGAGGTCATTTCTGATCACTGACCATTGGTGACCACTTACGGCTACTGACTGCTGAGCACCGTTGAACACTAGTGACCACTGACCACTGCTGATCACTCACCACCAATGGCCACTGACCACTTCTGACCACTGACCACAGCTGACCACTGCTGACCAGCACATAAAAGTGAATGTATGATTAAACATACATAGGCCAGGGGGACCATAGACTTGAGGGAATGTAGACCTGGAGGAACTTAGAACTGGGGTAACTTCGACCTGGAGGAACATACACATGCTACCTGTTGTGTGCATGGAAGCTGGAAGCTGCATCAGCAAAGGAATGGTCCACAGACTTTGTGTCAGGACGAAAAACCTGAAGAACAGCTGTATTCCACCCTATTTTGTTTAGAAAATGCTTACAACTTTTTCTTTTTCTTTTCTTCTTTTCAATACTTATTATTATTTATATGCTCTTCTATTATTATTATTGTTATTATTGATTTTTTTTTTTTTTATAGCAGAGCCAGTAGTAAAGCAAAGAAGCAACTCATTGATAAGGAAACCCCAGTGGACCAAAAAGCCAGTTTTACCTTACCTTGCATTCAGGAAACGTTCAGCTGTGCTTTAGCTCGTTGGCGTCGGGTTGTATTGTAGGAGATTATATTATTACGGTCCATTGTCATGCCTGTGTGGCTTGAACAGCACAGAAGGGTGGTAACACTAAAAAGCATTACTGTGCTAATCTGCAGGCGTTTTGTAAATTAGGTACAGGTCGTATGTTGCGGGGCGGGGAGATGGGTTTGGGGGCGTGGGGATCAGTTTTCCTGTGAAAGAGTTTTCTTCTTCTTCTGCGTTCACTCGTATGTACACGAGTGGGCTTTTACGTGTATGACCGTTTTTACCCCGCCATGTAGGCAGCCATACTCCGTTTTCGGGGGTGTGCATGCTGGGTATATTCTTGTTTCCATAACCCACCGAACGCTGACATGGATTACAGGATCTTTAACGTGCGTATTTGATCTTCTGCTTGCATATACACACGAAGGGGGTTCAGGCACTAGCAGGTCTGCACATATGTTGACCTGGGAGATCGTAAAAATCTCCACCCTTTACCCACCAGGCGCCGTCACCGTGATTCGAACCCGGGACCCTCAGATTGACAGTCCAACGCTTTAACCACTCGGCTATTGCGCCCGTCAGAAAGAGTTTGAATACTTGTCTTTAGACCATTTAATTTAGTGAAATATATGAAATCTGTATAGTTCCACATCTTTTGATTTTTTTTTTTATCTTATGATTCTGTTATAGAATGGTTATATCAAATAGTAACTTTTCTCTCTGTGTGTGTAGGTATGTCTGTAGGTGTGTGTCTGTGTGTATGTGCATGTGTCTGGGTAACTTCTGCATGTTTGTGTGTGTGTGTGTGTGTGTGTGTGTGTGTACTTGCACACAAGTAAAATAAAAGGTACAGAATAAAAACAAACAAACAAAAAAACAACCAAAGACTGGAAAGTTGATGTGCTTATTTCTTACCCAAGGCCTGATTTAAAATTAATGTATTTGAAAGGATGAACTGGCAAAAGAAGAGAAGAAAAGATGGCAACAACAACAACAACAACAACAACAACAAAGGAAGAAAAAGAGAGAGAGAATGCATTTGCAACTGTGTGTTGATCTGTTTGTGTCCATGCAAATATATAGGGTGCATGAGACAGTGTCTCTGTGTATACAGAAATAAATGTGTGTGTGTGTGTGTGTGTGTGTGTGCATGCACACATGTCCGTGATGCACACAGACCCAATGACCCAAGTAATGTTTTGTTGCAAAATAGAAAACTTCTGCAGTTCCATGTTAGCATAACGTCTCGGCCATTTTTTGTATAGAATTAGAAAAATGTCACATTTAGAGACCAGGGCTTCCATATCAGGTGACTGCGTTAAACATTTTTCATAAGTACCATTGCCCAAGTTGTGAACCATATATCACTTTAGGTGCCATTGCCCAAGTTGTGAACCATATATCACAAGTCACAAGTTTAAGGGTTTTTTCAATATGGGATCAAGTGTGATGGTTGTTTTTTTGTTTTGTTTTTTGTTTGTTTGTTTTTTTATTTTGTTTTTAATGATTTGGATGGCAGTATGATTGTAAAGGTGGGAGTGTATTACTGAAATGGCTCAGCAAGTGAAGGGACCCACACGAGGAATAGCCAGCTTTAAATCAAAGTGTCATGAAGTTTGTGTTATGTAAGTGCTTGCAAGAATTTATATGTGGTATGCAGTGTGCTGTTCCTCTCAAAGTCTGTAGAGACACCGACTGAAAACTCAAACACACTAAAGGGATGTCCCTGGCAAAATTCAATAGAAAAATCCACTTCGATAGGAAAAACAAATAAAACCGCACACAGGAAAAAAATACCAAAAAAAATGGGTGGCGCTCTCAGTGTAGCGACAATCTCTCCCTGGGGAGAGCAGCCGGAATTTTACACAGTGAAATCTGTTGTGACAAAAAAGAGAAACAGAAATACAAATACAATAGACCTGTCAGGGTCAGTAGAGACACTGGCTGAAAACCAACACATCTGTCACTAAGTGATAACTCAAGCATGCCTGTCAAGGTCTATGGAGACATTAACTGGTAACTCAAACATGCCTGTCAAGGTCTGTAGAGACACTAAGTGATAATTCAAAAATGTCTGTCTGTGTCAAGGTCTGTAGTGACACAAACTGAATACTGAAACATGTCTGTCAATGTCTATACTGTAGAGACACTAACTCAGCCATGCCTGTCAAGGTCTGTAGAGACAAACCCTTTGGTTTGAATACCGTCATCCAATTTAGAAGGGTGTCATGATGATGTCACAAGAGAAAATGAGCTTGTTGGCAAAGGAGGCTTAAGATTCAGAGAATCAGGAAAATGTAACTTCAAGGAGTAGAGAATAGGGATTTTGTGTGTTTTGGCATGTTTCGAAATGTTTTTGAAGAAAGTTGTAGACAAGTGGTGTATTCTCTGTGTGTACACATCCAGAAACTGAGAAAAGCCATGTTAGATCACCAGTTTTCATGAACATATTTCTTATTCTATAAAACTGGCTTCAAGGAAAATATGGATTTAACTTCACCTCTTCATTGTTATTGCCTACGGTACATTTTGCATTTCTTCTTTCAATTTGCTTTTATGCTCTGCATTTAAAATTGAAATATTATAATTGTCAGAATGTTTAAAAAAAAAAAAAGAAAAAAAAAAGGAAAGCAACAAATTACCCCATGATTACCGTAATTATTTTCCCTCCTTCTTTCCTGTGCCCAGGTATACGTTACAGCGACGATGTCAACATTGACGAAGTGAAGGCGTTGGCGGCCTTGATGACGTACAAGTGCGCCATCGTGGATGTCCCCTTTGGCGGCGCCAAGGCGGGCGTGAAGATCAACCCTCAGAGGTACTCTGAGCATGAGCTGGAGAAGATCACACGTCGTTTCACAGTGGAGCTGGCCAAGAAAGGCTTTATTGGTAATGTTGTTGTCTCTGTCTCCTTTCTTTCGATGAGTCATGGAAACAAGAACATACCCAGCTTGCGCTCCCCCCAAATGGAATAGGACTGCCTTCGCAGGGTATATAAATAAAACTGTCCTACACATAAAATGTTACATGAGTGTGTGTGTGTGTGTGTGTGTGTGTGTGTGTGTGTGTGTGTGTGACTGAAACCTGACTGAATGACATAGAAGACGAATGATGAATGCCCAGTGGTAGCCGTCAGTCGGCTGTATCCAGGTAGGCAGGCTGGTGTGCCAATGACCCCAGGTTTATAAAGCTCTGTGAGTTTGGTATCTGACCAAAGATAGGCATAACATAAGTATCCATATTATCTTCCTTCACATCCAGAAATCCATAACAAACAAACGCTTCTTTTCATTAAAAGTAATGATGATGATGATAATGATAATGGTAGTAATGATAATTGTTATTTTCATTGTGCTGAATCTTCTGTGGAAACAGATCAAAGTGATCAGAGACCCAACTTTCACATGCATGACTCAAAGGGATGGAAGACAAAACTTGCAGATTTTATAAATACAGTTAGAAAGCCAGAGAAACCACAGATAGAAAAAGGCAAGGTATGGAGGAGCTGATCTGGAAAGCGGTAGGTTTTCAGGCCAGACACGAAAGAGATGATTTGCAGGGATTTGCACATTTTGCTGTGATGAAATTGCTACAAATTGGGTTGTTTTTTTAAAATGTAGAAATAGCTAAGATGTTGCAAGTCTTTTGGAGGAAAGGTTTTGTACTCATTGCAGATCTGAACTGTTTTGCATTTTTTGTCATGATTTGAATAATTCATTACGCACTGGCTTTCATTTAATGGTGGTGTGCATCTAACAATAGCTGAAAATTTGTCAGTTTTTATGAGAAGTTTTCACGCTGCAACATTGCATCCGGTTTTTTTTAAATTGCCAGTAATATTGTTCACAGGTAATGAAATTCATCCCCCCAAAAGATCCCATAAAACAAAGAAAAGCTTAAGACTTGCTGCATGCCCTCAGGGTGAAGACAAAGATAATGTGCACTTGATAGTCTTACCTGTTTGGTTGAGCAGCTGTAATCGGTATCACCTTTTTATGTGTCTTTTTTCTGCTTGTTGGTGTTTAATCCTTTTCTTCTCTTTTGTTGTTTTTTGTTTGTTTGTTTGTTTGTTTTCTCCAGATGTTCTATTGCACGTTCACACTTCTGTATATGTTTTAAATTGGACATTTAAACAAAAAATCAGCATTACAGTGGTTAACAAAATGTGTTTGACCTCATCGACATGGCTATTGCTGGTGCGCTATCTGTGATGACAGAGATCTACTCTTCTGTTCTCTTTCTTGGGGTTACAGTTAAACACACTGTTTATTTTTCACTGACATTTGACATGGATTTGTATTGCTTGTAATAAATACTGTCTGTTAAAATAACTTGAATAACACACGTTTTTTTCCTTGCTTATTATTTTAGGAACACCATTTCGATTATGTCTTTGAACTGAGAAAATGTATTTGTTGAATTTGTTGTGTCTATAAATGTTAGTGCAAACAGAAGTTTGTTTGTAGGGTATTAAAGGAATCCATTGTGCTTAATTAAATCTTGTTTCACAGAAAACATGTAGTGAGAAAGGCTTTCCAAAAGCATTCTGCACAGGCTGAACTATGAATCAAGGTTATTGGACACAGAATGGGAGGAGCAGGCTGTCCAAGAACTGGCACCAGAAGCATACTACACACAGAGCAAGCGTGTAGAAGATAACAGCCATGCAGACAACCCCAATTTTGTGCCAGCTCCACCTGACAGCAAAAATCCAGACGTAGCTTCAACAGGAATACAGCACCACATTTGCCAACCGACTTTCCAGCCCACTGACCTATTTCAGTGGTTTTCCTCCCACTGTGTGTGTTTGTGCAGGCCCAAAGCTGGCTAGCTGTATTGTATGTATAGATGTACTAAAGATCCTATACTACACTTCTCCATTTACTCTCATTCGTGAACTTAAGAGTGGAAGAGTGTACTTCCCCAAGTTGTAGTAACTGAAAGACAGACAGCTCTGGTTATGTGTCACTAAGCTTTCCTTAGCTGATGCCCCAACAGTCAACAGGAGATAGACAAGATGAGGAAACCAGACTGCGGGTTCCTCGTTTCCAGCAGCCCTTACTATTTGTCTGTTTTTCTTTTGCATTGCAGCAGTTGTTTTGGGTTGTTTTTTTTTGTGCATGCGCTCACGTGTGTGTGTGTGTGTAAATGTGGCTTTTAAAATAGCAGTTTCTTTGTTTTAATTGGACAAGAATCACAAGTATGACCCAGGTATTATACAGACCATAAAAGGCAGAGCAAGGAACTGTTTTGGGGAATTAGTTCTTGGAGTTATATACAGTGTCTACTTCACCTGCCAATGGCAGTAGCCAGGACTGATGGTTGTGGCCTGAAAGTCAGAGTGACATTTCTCTAGTGATATGAAAATAGCGAGAGTGCATATACGAGTATATATATGTATGAGAGACTGCATGCTGTGCCTGAAACAGAAGTGGCAGTTAACCTTTGGCTTTATTGTAAGAAGATGTACACAATGATTCCTCATTGACCAGTGAAATAATATTTGTGTTTGGGGCAAGTGTCTTGCTAATCTGTTGATCATAATACTGATGCATATTTTGAGCTGTGAGCCTCTTTAAAAAAAAAAAAAAATTATTGTTTGGAATGCAGGAAAACAGATAGTTGATTCCCACCTGTTATGCCTGTATAGTTGTTTACACACACACACACACACACACACAAAATATTGAGAAAAAAAAGGGGGGTGGGGGGGGGAGGTGTAACATCTGTCAGGTGTTCTAACTTACAACATTGACCACACATGTTACACAGTGCAGTCAGCATAGAGGACATTGACTGCATTGAGACAAACATCAGACAGATATTTATGTAAGCAAACACACACACACACACACACACACACACACACACGAAACAAACCCCACCATATTTTTATATACATAAAACATGGCATTTGGCACACCCATTCAAATGTTACAAAAGCCCTGAGGGTTTACAATGAAAAGCACAACAATGACATCTGCACACTAAAAACACACATGCACAAATCCTCCCACTGCAGCCTCAGGAGGGGGTAAGGGTGGTGAGGGGGTGGGGGGGTTGTGGGGGGGGGGAAGGGAAGGGGACAATAAGCCCAGCTGTTGTATTGGACGGCATGCCCAGCTGTTTAGGGAGTGAAGGAGATGAGCTATAAAAAAATTTCAAGTGTGTGTGTTTGTGTGCATGGTTGTTTGCATGTGGGAGAGTGTATGTGCATTTATGCAGAACATAGACATATCAGCAGTAGTTGTGTGTGTGTGTGTGTGTGTGTGTGTGCAGAACATGGACATATCTTCTGCATTCTGTGTGTGTGTGTGTGTTTGCATGTGTGTGCATGCGTGTCACTGTTTGCGTGTTAAGCGCTTGTGTTTATGTGTGTGTGCTTGTTCATGTGTGCAGAGCATGCACTAACCTACTTCTTTCATGCCCCTGCATGTTCAAAATATACAGTCATATATCATGTGCTCTTAGTAAAGAAAGGGCACATTCATTGCAGCGTGAAACATACAATTTGAACTGAAATAGAGCTGCTGTTGGCGCAGACACACATTACAGACCCTTTGTATGCTGCTCACACTGTAGATTTTATGTGCACTGGTGTGTGACATTGCGAAAGTAGGCAACTGTGAGCATTACTTGTCTTTGTGAAGAGTTTAAGTGGTGGAGATCATGTTTCTATGAGTGAATTTGGTTTCAAAAGTTTGTGTTGGTTGAGCAGTTTTTGCAGGTACTCTGCAAAGCTTGTGTCGCTTGCCTAGTTTTACACTCACACAGCCAAGTTGTCAGTCTTTCAGTTAAACAGATAATTAAATTTCTTGGGGGGAACATTATAAACTACCAGAAAGAAATAGCTATTTTCATCAATTTTGTTTCTGATTCTGAGGAAAAAAGAATGCACACATAGACATGTCACATATACACACAGATTTACAACCCCCCCCCCACCCACCCACACACACACACACACACACACACACACACTTACACACACATACACACACATACACTAACACATGAACACATACAATAATGCTGAGATACACACATGCACAAACACACACACACACACACACACAAACATGTACAAACTCTAACACAACGGCTGTGTGTCATGTCACTGTGTATCACATGGAGGAAAAAAAAAGTCTGATTATGGTACATTATAATGTTTCTGTTCTTTGTTCATATTTGTTTGTTGTTTTTTGTTTTGTGTCTGACAATAATGTTTCCTTTGACATGGAGGAGATGACATTTTCTTGTCAGGGGAAGGAAACGTAAAAAATAATTATGTTTACAGAGGTTGCACCCTTTGACCTCTGCCCCCTGAGGATGGGGACACACTCCCCTCTCAAATCCTCCCCCCAGATGGTTTACAAACTATTCTTCATTCGTGGGCTGCAACACAAACGTACACGAGTTGGTTTTTATGTGCATGACCGTTTTTGCCCTGCCTTGTAGGCAGCCATACTTCGTCTTCAGGGATGTCTACAAATAATTTGCTTCCTTCTCTGATGGTTGCATTTGTGACAAAGGGATTTGTGTCAGGAGAAAAAGAATCTGACCTTTTTGGGTATGAAGTGTGTGCCGTCAAATGTCAAAGTAAAGTAGACTTTATTATCTCCTCCAAAGCGAAGTTAATGTGGGGGCATTTGACACATGCTTGCAACACAATATGAAATGTGCATCTAAGGAGACAGGTACACGTTTGAATTTCCTAGAGACCACACAAAGCATTACATTCACGTTCCTTTACACAGTGATGTCATCTTCAGTCTGTCCCATGCTGCTGGATATGGTAAAATACACATGTATTATTATGTTATGTCCACCAAGACACACCTCGGGCAGACAGTTGTCAGACATACTCATTGGCATAGAAAAAACAAGTGTGTGCATGTGCGCGCGCATGTGCGCGCGCACACACACACACACACATACATGAATGGCCACACACACACACACACACACACACACACACACACACACACACACACACACACACACACATATTCACACAAATACACATGCATGTACGCAAATATACATGCAAGCATACACACACATACACACACACACACACTCTCTCTCTCTCTCTCTCTCTCAATCTCTCTCATTCTCTCTTTCTCACTCTCTCTAACACACACACACACACACACACACACACACACACACACACACACACACACACACACACATATGTACACAAGCAGATGAATGCATGCAGACATACACATGCACACAGACACACCCATGCACCCCCCACCCCCACCCCCAACACACACACCCACATACGGCTATTGATTGTTGAAATAATCATTATGTGTGTTGAAAGTGTAATGTTTTCATGACAGCAGACTCCTCAGGAGACACTGTTTATTGATGAGGGGAACAATTGTAACAAAATGGGAAGCGTCCTTTTCAAACACACACTGCAAAGGTAGACTTGGGTCATCAGCATCAGAGAGTAAAAGCTGCCATCAGCAACCATTCATGCACGGTGAGCAGGGTAAAAAAGGCCCACAGTCCAAACAAAACAGATGACATCAGAATTGTCATTATCTAGTGCTTTTATGAACCCTCTGTCTGTCTGCCTGCCTGTCTGTCTGTCTGTCTGTCTGCCTGCCTCCTCTCTCTGTGTCTCTGTCTCTCTTTCACACACACACACACACACACACACACACACACACATGGACATACACACACACACTCACACACACATCAATTTAGCAGTTGTTGGATCTTAAAAGATAGATAAGCTGCTTCCTATTTAAAGGGTTTTGAAACTGGTGCACTTTAAATGAATTCTGGGTCTACTCAGCTATCCTGTGCCATGCAGCTGACATAGTAATTCTGTCTGTCTGTCTCTGTCTGTCTGTCTGTCTGTCTATCTGTCTCTCTCTATATATATCTGTCTCTCTCTGACTGTCTCTTTCTCTCTCTCCCCCAGAAATGTTCACACATTCACACACAACAACAACACCAACAACAACAGCAACACACACACACACACACACACACACACACACACACACACACGCGCGCGCGCGCGCACGCACACCTATTTTAAGCTACCTGAGTCCCACTGTCCTTGTCATTGTAAAGATCTCCTTGTCAAGAGGGACTGGCTCCCAGTCAATGTCATTGTTCTCCTTTTTCCTTTGGAGGAGACAGGGGAGTGGGGAGGAATGGTGATAGAGTCAAATGTGGGAGCTCCCAGGATGGCAGTACAGAGCATTGCATCAAAACGGGGTTTATTGAGAACACGAAAAGAAAAAAAAAGGTAACAAAAATGAGGTCAGGACAGTACAGTAAACCTAAAAAGGAGGTGGAAAAAAAAAAAGAAAATAATGTTGGGAGCTGTTTCTCAGTTTAGGCACGTATTGAGTTTCAGACAGTGTGCTCTTGCATGCAAAGGGAGGATTAGGAATGAAATCATTTGGTATTTTTACACAAGTAATGTAAACTAAGAAAAGCAGGATATATAGTTGTATACATGTATATATTTTTGTAGAAATGCCTTTGTACATGGAAATAATCAAAGTGTGCATGCATGCACACACACACACACACACACACACACTCTCTCTCTCTCTCTCTCTCCCTCTCTCTCTCTCTCTCTCTCTCTCACTCTCTATTTGTCTCTCCTTCTCTCTCGCTTTCTAAATTATTAATTCAATTTATCACTCATCACAATCACCATACCATCATCAAAATCCCCAATCTCCACCCACCAAGTCATTGGTCTGAGTGTTTAAGTATGTTTTCACTTTGTTGAATACAGCCTGGAGATCACTGAGCAGGTGTGTGTGTGTGTGTGTGTGTGTGTGTGTGTGTGTGTATTATATGCTGTTGAGTGGTTATGCATTACAAGGCTGGAAATACTCACCTGTATAGTTCAGGACAACTGAACCTTTTTACGGACAAGTGGAATTGCTCTCTCTCTCTCTCTACTTGTCCATTGGGCACCCAGTTTCTGACTTGTGTCAGTGAAAGGGTGGCTGGGCAGTCAGTTTCAGTGCTGACCCATTTTCCTCTAATATATACCACTGCTCATATAATGGATTATGTCTTGTTATTGCACTGCTGGTAGTTACTTTTAATTACCGTTTCTTTAGGGAGGGCAAGTAGAAATTAGGGGTTGGGGGACAAGCGATTTTGTTTTGGTTTGTTTTTTTGTTTTTTGCGTGTGTGTGGTCAGTTTGTCTCCAGGAGAACTAAAAAACAAAGAGTAAATTCCTAACCGTGCATCAGCTCAAGTTTGAATAGCAGTGATGAATTAAGTGGGAACATCATGCATCAAGTTGCAGGAACCCACATTCTCTTCACTATATTTTATTCTATTTTGTTTATTTTGCCACATTATTTTATTTCATTTTCACATTAATGTTTTACACAAACCAAAGATAGGCTCTCAGGTCCTCATCAGCTTGTTGGGTGTATGCGACATGTGCGGCCGGCATCTGCTGCTTTTTAGAAAATTTATATATTCATTACCTTTATTTCTTTCAGCAGGTGTGGTGTAGGGTGCATTATAATTATGGATCCGTCAGCATGCTCAGACACCTCCTTATAGCTAAAACTGAAACTGGAACTGCAGGAAGGAAGCATGTGTTGTTTGATTCCAGGGCCCGGTATCGACGTGCCAGCCCCTGACATGGGCACAGGAGAGCGAGAGATGAGCTGGATCGCCGACACCTACGCCAATTCTCTAGGTAACTGTTCACTCCCACTGGGAGGCTTGACAAGATGGGACAAAGCAAGGCACATTCTTTATTTAAAAAAAAAAATTTTTTTCTACTTTTTTTTGTTTGTTTGTTTTCCCCCACTTGCAATGGAGGTTATATTTTCTCTTCAACATCATCACCATGACAATTTTCCTGTGACAAGTTGCATATTACACAAGCGTGGTAATAATTAGCAAGGGTATTTTCAAACACACACACACAAAAAAAACAACAACAACAAAAAACAAACAAAACAAAACAAAACAAACAAACAAAGAAAAACAACAACAACAACAACAACAACAACAAAAAACAACAACAACAACAAAAAGTGACATCCTGATTCCCAACTAGCTGCAGACATTTGACAGTCAGATAACATAGTTCACAGGAGACACCATCGAGCTACAACTGCCCCATTTGCTACCAAGTTTAACATATGGTGAATATTTTCTGATAATAGTAAACAGAATTCTTCTTTTAACTAATTAATTATGTCAAGTTGTCATGAAACAATAATGCAAATACATATCATTTGTTGGGCACTGTTTCTTTTTGCTAAATAAAAAGTATCCAAAAAGAAAAAGGGCACATTCTTTATTAACCAGGGTTACAGATCAGCAAGTATAGGCTTTGTTTTGTTGTTGCTTTTTTTTTTTTTTTTTTTAAAAAAAAAAAATTATTTTTTAACATCCAGCTCTTGCATGAAAATAGTGGGGGAGGGGTGGGAAGGGAGGGAGGGCGGCTACGTAAAGAATGTATTAACCAGGGTTACAGATCAGCAAGTACACGCTTTTTTTTCTCTTTTTTTTTTTTTCAACAGCCATTTCTTGCATGAAAAATAGGAGGCTATGTAAAGAATGTTATGTGGGGTAAATGTTTTTGCAGAAGAAAATTAATAGCACATTTTGTCATTTGAGTATGATATATGTTATGTGCCTGCGTTATGAGGGTGATTATTTACATGTATGTCTTGTTTATGTGTCTGTGCATGGAGATCTTTGAGTGTTTACAGGTGTATGCCTGGAGATATGGTTGTTGGTGTGTGTGTGTGTGTGTGTGTGTGTCTGTCTTGTGTCTGTGTCGGTGTGTGTTTGTTTCTGTGTGTGTTTATGTGTGTATGTCTGTGTCTGTGTCTGTGTCAGTGTGTGTTTGTTTCTCTGTGTGTGTGTGTGTGTGTGTTGTGTCTGTGTAGGTGTCGGTGTGTGTTTGTTTCTGTGTGTGTTTATGTGTGTGTCTGTGTGTGTGTGTGTGTCTGTGTCGGTGTGTGTTTGTTTATGTGTTTGTCTGTGTCTGTGTCTGTGTGTCAGTGTGTGTGTGTTTCTGTGTGTGTCTGTGTATGTGTCTATGTGTGTGTGTCTGTGTCGGTGTGTGTGTGTGTGTTTCTGTGTGTGTCTATGTGTGTGTGTCTTTGTGCTGAGGATATTTATGGTTCTCTTCCTGTGAGGATGACATGAAGGCACAGGACAGATGACAGTGCAAGCAACTGTGTTACATGTATGCTTATGAATTTTAATTGATACTATTTATGTTTGCCAAAATAGATGCAGTATATGTATACAGAGAATTGGGTGGAGAAGGTAAAGGGGGTTGTCAGAGAGAGAGAGAGAATTTTCATTTTTTATGATGATGAAGTTCTCTTTTTTCTTTTCATCATCTTTGTTTCAAATTTGTTTCTGTCACAACAACACAGCAGCAAAGTGTACAGTAACAAGCCTAGATGCATAGAAATGAGAAATGAAACAAATTATTAAGAAAGAAAACTTTCATAAGTCATACACATTACCAGCAGAGCATTAGAACAAAGGTCATTGTCAGAACTGGACTGTACATGCCAAGGTTCATATGAGTTATGGAAAATAATGATAAAAATAAAGCATGTATCATATGAGTTATAGAAAATAATGATAAAAATAAAAGCATGTATTTATTTTAAAAAACACAAACAACAACAACAACAACAACAAAACAAAACCAAACCAACTAGCATAATTATGAGCTGTTTTACAGTGGACAAGCTGTAAGCGTTTATTGAAAAACAACAAAAAAAAAAAAAAACAAAAAACAAACAACAAACAAACCAGCAACAAAAAAACAAAACAAAACAAACTAGCATAAGAGCTGATTTGCAGTGGGCAAGTCGTGCACACAAGGACAGCAGAACATTTTAAGAATAATAGGTCATGAAAGAGCTGGACTGTGCAGGTCACTTTGACATCAACGCGCGGGCCTGCGTGACGGGCAAACCAATCCCACAGGGAGGCATCCACGGCCGGACGTCCGCCACTGGCAGGGTGGGTGAACAGGGTTCTCTGGTACAGTGGGTGAACAGGGTTCTCTGGTACAGTGGGTGAACAGGGTTTTCTGATCTTGGGAACAGACACTGTCAAACTGTCTGTTGTTTTGCTGGGGGCAGTTGTTTACTGTACTGGGAAACAATGGGGTTTTTTTTCTGAGAAAAGAGGAGGAAAAGAAATATATGGGGACATATGCTGTGTCTCCAGTTTCTTTTTTTTTTTTTAGGTGGGTGTGGGGGGTTTAAAACAAATTTTGCTTTATTATTATTTTTTGTTTTTCTATTTGATGTTGTTTTGCTTTATATGACTTCTTTGTTGGTGTTTTTGTTTATTTAAGGTTGGTTTGGGTTTCTGTTTGTTTTTAATCTTTGTTTTATTGTTTGGATATAGTAAGTTGTGTGTGTGTTTGTGTGTGTGTGTGTGCTTCTCTTTTTATTCCTTTGTTTGTTTGTAAATTTGATGGAGTTATGGTTGTTTGTTAATTTAATGGAGCTAAGGTTGTTTGTTAATTTAGTGGAGCTAAGGTTGTTTGTTAATTTAATGGAGCTAAGGTTGTTTGTTAATTTAGTGGGGCCCTTAGCCTTTGGCTTTGGTTCGTGTAGACATTTTTTGGGAAAGGCCAACATGTGCCTTTAGATTTCTTTGTTATCTAATGTTAGATGTGTGTGTGTGTGTGTGTGTGTGTGTGTTTCAAATCTGCATTGTGAAGTTCTCTGTTGTGGGAACAGTACTCAGTAAGTTACAATGACATACAGAGTAAGACTTTGCTGTTTCCCATGCACACAGTGTGATTTGCTGTCAGTATTCTGAACTTCCTGCAATGAGAAAATGATCCTCTGTGGTTTTAGTTATTGTGTTTGAGGATGGGTTTTTCCAAAAACAGATCCTCTATTAAGAGGTATTTTCTGGGAAAGCAGTCGAGTTGTGAAGCAAGAAGGAAGTAACTGCGTGCGTTTCCATTCACTGACAAGAGGGGATTGGGAGTTATTGAGAATGAACTGGGTGCAGTCTTGACACTTTGCTAGATTCATTGTATTTCTTTAAAAAAACAAAAAAACAAAAAACCCACCCACCCAAACAAGCAAAAAGACAAAATCTTTAGCAGTTAGGACACACACATGTAGGCACACATACTTGTATGTGCGCATACACACACAAACACACTCTCACACATATGCAGACACACATGCATACACACTTGCATACACACACACGCACACACACACACACAAACGCACATACAGGGATATACATACACTGTGTCTGGAAAGAAAGATAACAGATTATGCTTCTTTTACATTTGACTGTTTTCATTGTGCTTACATCACTCTTTCAATTCATTACTTTTGGGGTCAGAGAAACTCTTTGGGCAGCAGATGTGCCATGTGTGCAAGTGAGTGCGAGTGTTTGTTCATGCGTGCATGTGTGTGTGTGTCTGTGTCTGTGTGTGTGTGTTTGAAGTAGATTTTCTTTATGGGGCTGTAAAACAATCCTTGCCACACTTTTGCACTATGCACAGACACCCACTTAATCACAAAGAGAGAGACATGCACACATATACATACACTAGTGTGTGTGTTGATTGTCCCTGACAAATGGTATGTTGGTCTCCAGTGACGTTGTCATCAGTGACACATGGCATGCTCGTCATGAGTGACATGTTTATCATCTGTTCACGTGGTGTGTTGGTCATCAGTGACATGTTTGCTGTCAGTGACACATGCTGTGTTGATCATCAGTTAAATGTTGGTCATCAGTTATTGTTGTCAGTGACATGACACATGGCATGTCGGTTGTCAGTGATGTGTTTCTCATCATGACACATGGTATGTTAGTAGTTAGGGACACGTTTGTCGTCAGTGACAGATGGTATGTTGGTCTTCAGTGACACATTTGTCTTCAGTGACACATGGGGTGATGGTCGTCAGTGACACGTTTGTTGTCAGTGGCATGTTGGTCATCAGTGGGATGTATGTCATCACTGACAGGTAATAATTATGTTGGTCATCAGTGGCATGTATGTCATCACTGACACATAATAATTATATTGCTCATCAGTGACATATTTGTCACCAGTGACATGTTTGCCAGCAGTGACATATTTGTCATCAATGACATGTTTGTCATCAGTGACATATTTGTCATCAGTAACATGTTTGCCATCACCGACATATTTGCCATCAGTGACATGTTTGTCATCAGTGACATGTTTGTTGTCAGTGACACATTTGTCACCAATGACATGTTTGTCATCAGTGACATATTTGTCATCAGTAACATGTTTGCTATTTGTCATCAGTAACATGTTTGCCATCACCGACATATTTGCCATCAGTGACATGTTTGTCATCAGTAACATGTTTGCCATCACCAACATATTTGCCATCAGTGACATGTTTGTCATCAGTGACATGTTTGTCATCAGTGACATGTTTGTCATGTGTGTCATCCGTGACATGGTTGTCATGAAGACTCGTGTCATGTTGGCGTGCAGGGAGTGTACCATGGCGTGCAGAACTTCATCAACGAGGCCAGCTACATGAGCATGGTGGGTCTGACGCCAGGCTTCGGGGACAAGACCTTCATCGTCCAGGTGAGACCACTAACAGGGCACAGCTCCAGCCAGTTCTGTTTTTTTTTGTTGTTGTTGTTTTTGTTTTTTGCTGCCTCATCACCCCTGAAAACAGAGTATGGCTGCCTACATGGTGGGGTTAAAACGGTCATACACGTAAAAGCCCACTCGTGTACATACGAGTGAACGTGGGAGTTGCAGCCCATGAACGAAGAAGAAGAAGCTGCCTCATTGTCTGCACCTTTTCAGAGGCATTTCTCCTTACGCAGCGTTTTTTTTTTAAACCCTCCACCCACATCCCACCCCCCTCCATCACACCGGGGTTCATCTGTCAGAGTCCCAGTGCTGGCAGTCCACAGGGATCTATCAGTGTTAGGTCACCAGGAGGCCACTCAAGAGAGGAGACCTGCACTGCTGCTGAGTCACTTCCGTTGGTGTTCAGAAGTGCCTGTTCTGACTTGACATACACAGGACACGACCTAGTAAGCCCCTTACTGACAACAATAATCGCTTATTCATGTAGCCAGACTTAATGAGCATCTACTCCAGAGTGGAGACTGACACCATGTCCCAGTGACAGTCCCCACCTTGAATATGCTGGCATTGCTGTCATTCTCAGCTTGGTGAAGGTGACAACTACCACACATGAAACGGGTGTGGGACAATGACCCAGGTTGTAGACCAGGTAGTAGACCAGGTGGTTTAATGGCCCGTGCATTGACAGGGACAGATCAGTCGGTACACAGGTCATAAAATTTGTCATCATTCTGCCGGTCAGGGAAGTAAACAGCTGTGTTTATGGTGGGGAAAATTGGAAGTAGCGACATTGTCGTCACCCTCAGTTAAGGGGCAAAAGGTGTGATTGCTGAGTGGTTAGAGCACTGGATATACAATCCTCAGGTACTGGATCTTTTTTTTCTTTTTTTTTGTCTTTTCTGTTTCTACATTATCTTTTCTTCTCATTTCAGTCTGCAAAAATATCATTTTTAAGTGTTTGTTCAAATAATATAGGATAAAATTGTTTATGTGTTGTGTGTGCGTGCATGTACAAGCATTTGTGTGTGTATGCCTGTGCGTATGGGGTTCTTGTGCATGTGCTTGTATATGCTTGTCCGTCTTTGTGTGCATGTGTGTGTGTAATGATGAAGAATTTTTAACTAAGACAATGTTATTATATGCCAGATATTGTGCAGAAACAAATAAAGCACTTTCACACTTCACTTTCACAAGTGTGCTTAACTTTGAAACAGAGGGATTAAAGGTAAAACTTACAAATATCTGAAGATAGAAGAAGGGAGGGTGTGGAGGAGCCGTTTTGTGTGTGTGTGTGTGTGTGTGTGTGTGGACTTGTCTACATGTGATATTTGGGTGTAGATTGGTATGTAGATAGAAGGCTAGAAAACTTTGAATGGAAAAAGGGAGGGTATGCTGGAGCTATTTTGTTTTGTGTGTGTGCATGTGTGCGCATGTGGACTTGTATTTATGAAATATTTGGGTAAACATCGATGTGGAGATAGAAGGCTAGAAAACTATGGATGGAAAATAGGAGGTTATGTTGGAGCTATTTTATTTCGTGTGTGTGTGTGTGTGCACGCGCGCATGTAGCTTGTGTATTTGAAATATTTGGGTAAATATTGGTGTGTAGATAGAAGGCGAGAAAACTGTGGATGGAAAAAGGGATGGTATGTTGGAACTTTTTTTTTTATGTGTGTGTGTGATTGTTTGAGTGTCTGTGTCTGTGTGTGATGTGTACATGTATGTAACATAAGGGTGTACATGGGTGTGCAGGGTTTTGGTAACGTGGGCCTGCACTCCATGCGTTACCTGCACCGTGCTGGGGCCAGATGCATTGGTGTCATGGAGAAAGATGGCAGCATCTACAACCATGACGGCATCCACCCCCGAGAGCTGGAGGACTACAAAATTGTAGGAGCCTTTCTGTTTTATTTTTGATTTTGTTTTGTATTATTTTGTTTTGTATTGATTTATTCTATTTTGTTTAATCTTATTTTCTTTTGTTTTATTTTATCTTTATTTTATCTTATTTCATTTTATTTTGTTCTGTTTTATTTCCATTTTATTTTATGTTGTTTTATTTATCAATGAAATGCTAATCTACTTTTTTTCCAATTACGAAACTATTGGAACATTTTTTCTTTTTTTAAATTTCTGGTACATATTTTTGTGTGTTCAATTTATGCATTGTGATAAGATATGTACTGATGTTTGTAAGATTTACATTTTCAATAGTTGAGAAGGAAAGAGCATGCACATATCTTAGTCACAGATTAAGAACATGTTTTTTAAACTTATAGATCACAGGACTATGAAGGTAATTTTTGTCACATACATTTTGGGGTGCTGGACTATGAAGGTAATCTTTGTCACATACATGTTGGGGTGCTGTAAGGGTGTTAAGACATGTTTGTGTTTTTAATCTGTCATTAATCTACAACTTTGACATGTTTCAGCTGTGAATGTAGGATAATAAGATAGTTGATCTACAAGTCGCAGTCTTTCAACATTGTTACTCAAAATGAAAATATTTCAAAGTCCAGCATGCAGTTAACCTGTTGTTGTTTTTTTTTGGTTTTTTTTCTTCTTGCCTTTGCATCAAAGGTGATATTCTCATTTGAACGTCATCACTACCTTAACAGTCCATTCTTCTCACCTCACGTCACATCACTTTAGCATAATGACAGCTTATGACACATTTACCAAGTACAATATAGTAAGGTAGCAATTTTGTAAGGGTGTTTCCAACAAATCTAAACAACACAAAGAATAGTCATTTAGCAATTAGATAGAAACTGACATTTCAATTCTTCACTCAAGGCACACAGTCACAGTCACTCTTCGTGGGCCAACAGGGAATTCAGAACTACAATAGACCAACTCACCTGAGAATGATGTGTGTTTTTACAGTTGTAGGATCACCTCATGTTTTCTATAACTAAAGGTACAATGGCGATTATCTGTAACTTCTTGATACCAATACAAAAATATAATGTATGTTTATACATTTGTATAATCATTTCTGATTTTCTAAAGCCATAAAGAACCACTTTCTAATGTTTATACAAAAAGATAAGAAGAGAGAGAAGAAAAAACCCAAACAAACCCAAAACCTGCAGTTAACCTCGGATGTTATGTTTTGTCAACAGGACAACGGCACCATCGTTGGATTCCCAGGCGCTCAGCCATACGATGACAACCTGCTGTTTGAGAAGTGCGACATTCTGGTGCCTGCTGCTGGGGAGAAACAGATCACCAGTCAGAACGCTGACAGAGTGCAGGCCAGGGTGGGTGTGTCGGCTTTTTCTTCTCTCCTCAAATCCCGACAGATTGAGACTTGAGCCCCAGAAAACGGAGTATGGCTGCATACATGGCAGGGTAAAAACGGTCATGCGCGTAAAAGCCCACCCGTGTACGTATGAGTGAACGTGGGAGTTGCAGCCCATGAACGAAGAAGAAGAAAACTTAAGTTGTGGAGTGAAGGCCTAGTGGTAACGTGTCCGCCTAGGAAGCGAGAGAATCTGAGCACACTGGTTTGAATCCCACAGTCGCCAGTATTTTCTCTCCCTCCACTTGACCTGACTTGTCATTTGGATGAGATGATAAACCTAGGTTCAGTGTGCAGCATGCACTTAGCACATGTAAAAGAACCTACGGCAACAAAAGGGTTGTCTCTGGCAAAATTCTTTAGAAAAATCCACTTCAGTAGGAAAACAAATAAAACTGCAGGTAGGGAAAAAAAAAGGGTGGTGCTTTCGGTGTAGCGATGCGCTCTCCCTGGGGAGAGCAGACCAAATTTCAAACAGAGAAATCTGTTGTGACAAAAGGAGTAATACAATACAATACAGTACAGTACAATACAATACAATACAATACAATACAATACAATACAATGAGCTTACAGTTGGGCCAACATTAAATTAGTGGTGTGTGATCATTTGTTTCTCCACTGCAGTGGGATATTTATAGCTTAGTCTTTTGTGAAGGACTATGACTCCAATACTAGGAGGCAAGATTACACTGGCTGCAGCCTTGGGGGCTAGATGGCCTTTGGGAACCATCCCATCGCTGACTGTTCTAAAGCCCTCTTGGCCGAGAGAGTGGGGATGTAACTTGGGCAAGACCCTCTCCACTAAAATTAAATCCTAGCCCAGATAGTTGGGACAGCAGTTGCCTCCTGTTGCTTTGATGGTCATAGTTAGACATGACTCACTATCATACATGCTCATGAAAGTCTTGAAAAGTCTTGGAAAAATAAGAGAACCATTTCCAGGGCTGGAAAAGCCTTGGAAGAACATGTTTTGCCCTTCAGGTTCTGGAAAAATTTTTTTGAATTTTGATAAAGCCTTTGACTAGTACCATTCAACAAGGAGCTTGGTGTATCTGAAAATACAAATAAACAATTATGAAAACAAAAAATGTTGAAAATTGAACATTGATACCGAAATAAATTACTGTTGGAATGTCTGGTTGGTTGTCTGTGCATGTAAATTGCCATTTTAGTGTTTACCTGCATGTTTTACTCACATTGGTTTTTACAGTGTATAACGCAGTTGAGCATGTTTTACATGGAATGGTGCAATATGATGTTTTTTTTACATCTGTTTTTGTTCAGATTATCGCGGAGGGTGCCAACGGACCAACGACGATGGGAGCTGACCAGATCCTTCTGAAGAAAAACGTTCTGATTATCCCAGTGAGTTTTGCGCCGTGTGTTTTTTTTTTACCTTTGATTTGTGTGGTACATAATTGCATGTGACAAACCTTTCTCTTTATTTCTCCTCCTGCCCACTTTCTGTTTGGGGGCAACTGTTGAAATTGCATTTTATAATTTGGTTATATGATTTTACTTCCCTTTTGGTTTGTTTTTTTTTTTTCATTTATTCCGGTCTTTTTCTTTTTTAATACTTAAAAAAATTATTATTAGTTTTATTCTTGTTTCTTTTGAATAGGCAATTTTGCAGTTTGGATTAATAGAATGTACTGTGGAAGCTGTACATGTTTCATGTTGATCTTGATCTTTGTTGCTTGCAGGCCAGTTATCCACACTGGGCCAAATCAGGGCTGAAAAATTGTTGATATCTCACACTCACAACCTGAAAAAAAAACCCAACAAAAACAACAACAACAACAAAAAAAACCTAGAAAAGAACATTAGGCACAAGCACAATCACATAGACCTTGGACATGCCTCTGATGTTGACCATTCTTGTCATTTTTTTGGTTTAATGTCTGAGAAAAGACACACACACACAAAAACAACAAAACACTTGCACACCCATACACCAAAAAGAACAACAAAAAAAAAAAAAAAACAACAACCACTTTTTCTGTTTGTTCTTACAACAATGTGGATTGTTTCCAAAGGATCTGTTCATCAACGCTGGAGGTGTGACAGTCTCATACTTCGAGTGGCTGAAGAACCTGAACCATGTCAGCTATGGGCGTCTGACCTTCAAGTACGAGAAAGACTCCAACTACCACCTCTTGCGTGAGTGCTGACTTCTTTCTGTTTCTGCTGCTCACTGACAGTTCAGAGGCACCATGGCAGACTGGGTTTTTGCGAAGGATTTCCTATCTAGTGTTCACCAGTGATAAGGGTTTGAGGCCTCGTTTTGGAATGGTGTAGTGTCCTTATAAAGGCACTTTACTCCTGTTGTCCTCACACCACCCATTTGTGAATGGACCTGACTTTGGTTTGGGAAAGGTTACAACAGCAGAGGGAGAGGATTGGGCCTTGTCTCCCTATGCACAGTGGATATGAATTCACTGCCCTGGTGGTGGTAAACGGCTATGGGACCTTTAACCTTTCCTTAACTCAGTAGTTCAGCCAGGTATTCACAGTATTCTGCTGCTCTTTTCTGAATATATGCATCTTGATTTCATTAGATTCCATTTACTTTTCCTCTTTGTTTTCAAGATATAAACAAACAAAAAACAAACAAAAAAACCCAACAACAACAAAAAACCCAACAAAAAAATGCCTAGGCTGTATGAAAAGGAGACAATGGTTCAGAGACAGGCAAGAGTGCTAAAAAGACTGATTGTGTTTGTGGTGGTTGCTTCACACATGCTCTGTTTTGTTTTTCAGAGAGTGTGCAGAGCTCCCTGGAACGTAAATTCGGCAGGAATGGCGGTACCATCCCCATCATGCCCAGTGATGAATTTGAAAACAGGATTGCTGTAAGTATAGTGGACACTGTTTTCAACCACCTTGAAAGCATGTATTATCTCACATGATTTGTGACTTGACCCATCAGCTTTCCTAACTTCTTTAGCTGGGGTTACTGTATTCTTAGAAAAAACATTTTGGGGGGTGTGGGGGGGCAGGGGGTAGGGTTTTTTGTGTATGTTTACCCTGAGAATTTTGGGCTTTGAAAGAGAAAGTGATGAGTGAAGTAATAAAAATCCATGTTTTATTGGAGCAGAAATTTCCTTTATTAAAAAGCATCTCTTTATTGCTCTGTGCACAGCTGAATAGTAGTGTACAGTGTGTGTGTGTTTGTTTTGGTTTGGGTCTGTTCCTTTGTTTCCAAAGAAATACTTTTTTATGTACATTATTTATTTAATTTTTGGGTGTTTTATTGAAAGAGGCCTATGATTGATAGCAGCAATGTTCGTGTGCTTGTAGGGTGCCTCAGAGAAGGACATTGTGCACTCTGGACTGGAGTACACTATGGAGAGGTCTGCCAGGGTGAGTGGTGTTGTTTTTTTTCTCTTTTATTTTCTGTCAAATAAATTGGTCATTAGCAGCAGCTACTTTCAGTTTCTGTGCATGAGCTGGGTTCTAGTTTGCGTCTGGACATGACCGGAATCAAGTCAGTGGGTCACGGAAAATGTGTTAGATAAAAACATAATGTTAGGGGAAACAAATCCTGTTTTCCCCTTGACCTTGCTCATGAACGCGCCTTATCGGTGGGTATAATTCATGACGAACAAGCATGGATTTTCTAGCATTTTTCACAGCATGAGCTTAGAAGACAATACCGATGAAGGAGAAAAAAAAGGAAAAGAAATTTGTGGTGTTAGGGAAAAAAAGTTGTTAAGTGATCAGAGAATGCCTCACATTTCTTAACATAGCAACTGGTATTTTACTTTAGAAAAAATTATCTATCAGTCTCTCTCTCTATATATAGTTGTAATGTGAAGAAATCTAGTTAGCCAAATGGTAAGAAACTGAGAGGAGGAAGGTGGTCATTGTAACCCTCACTATATACTTCATTATTTACCTATTCATTCCTGAATAGTGGGTCTCTCAGACCCATTCTTTCTGAAGAAGCAGATCACCCTGTCGATTCGAAAGTTGTGTCTTTCAGACTGATATTCGCTGTACAGTTGGTTTAGCAGTGCTCCCCTGTCTGTGCATTGTGAGTCGGTAAAACCCACATCATTTGGGTGGGGAGGGGTGTGGATGGTGGGTTATGCACACACTCCCAACACACACACTCATGGCGTCATACAAGACAGATGTGCTTCAGTGTGTGTTTGTGAAGAAGAGATAAGTAAGTTGTGCATATTTTTATTCAAGAATTTTGTCTTGAAAAGTTATATATTATATATTAAAAAAATAATTTTAAAAGACAAAAATGGATCCACTGCGCCCATTATGAATGGTAAATGTTATTGAGGAAAGAACTTATTTTCCGACTTGCTTGCGTGCAATTCACAGTTCGTAGCAGTTAATTGTTGTCTCCAGCTCATCTTCAGTCAACTCAAGTCATGTATTTATAAGTTGGGTTTGGAGGTGTATAGGAACAACTTAATGTTGAAAAAGGCAGAACAGGATAAGTGTGAAACAGGTTTGTGTTAAAGAGAGACAAAAACAAGTGGTTGTGTGTCTGTGTTTCTTCAGCGTAAAGAGACTGAGATAAGAAGTTGGTTGTGCGTCTTTGCAAACAACTGGAGATAAGAACAGATGGTTGTGCGTCTTTGTGAACAAACTGGTGATAAGAACAGATGGTTGTGTGTCTTTGTGAACAAACTGGTGATAAGAACAGATGGTTGTGTGTCTTTGTGAACAAACTGGTGATAAGAACAGATGGTTGTGTGTCTTTGTGAACAAACTGGGGATAAGAACAATGGCTGTGTGTCTTTGTGAACAAACATGGATAAGAACAATGGTTGTGTGTCTTTGTGAACAAACTGGGGATAAGAACAATGGTTGTGTGTCTTTGTGAACAAACTGGGGATAAGAACAGATGGTTGTGTGTCTTTGTGAACAAACTGGTGATAAGAACAGATGGTTGTGTGTCTTTGTGAACAAACTGGTGATAAGAACAGATGGTTGTGTGTCTTTGTGAACAAACTGGTGACAAGAGCAGATGGTTGTGTGTCTTTGTGAACAAACTGGGGATAAGAACAATGGTTGTGTGTCTTTGTGAACAAACTGGGGATAAGAACAATGGCTGTGTGTCTGTGAACAAACTGGTGATAAGAACAATGGTTGTGTGTCTTTGTGAACAAACTGGGGATAAGAACAATGGCTGTGTGTCTTTGTAAACAAACATGGATAAAAGCAGATGGTTGTGTGTCTTTGTGAACAAACATGGATAAAAGCAGATGGTTGTGTGTCTTTGTGAATGAACTGGGGATAAGAACAGATGTTTGTGTGTGCCTGTAAAAAAAAAAAAAAAAAAAAAAAAGTGAAGAAAACGCTTGGTTGTATGCCTTTATAAACTGGAGATTAAAAAAACAAAAACAGGTTGTTTGTGTCTTTGTAAACAAACTGGAGATTAAAAAAAAGAAAATAGAAAAAAAAGGTTGGTTGAGTGTCTTTATAATTAACAACTGAAGATAAAAAAAACCCAACCCAGTTAGTTGGTTGTGTGCCCCTGTAAACAAACTGAAGATGAAAAAAAAGTTGGATGGTTATGTCTCTTTGTAAACAAACTGGAGATAAAAAGAAAAAAAAAAAGGTGGGTTGGATGGTTGTGCGTCTTTTGTAAACAAACAGGGGGTAGAAGAAAACGTTGGTTGGTTGTGTGTCTTTCCCCAGAACATCATGAAGACGGCCATGCAGTACAACCTGGGGCTGGACCTGCGCACTGCTGCCTACATCGCTGCCATCCAGAAGATCTTCGTCGTCTACCGTGAAGCTGGACTCACTTTCACGTAGACTTGCTCACCCCTCCTCCACCTCAGGTGTGGCTGTTGCTAGACAGACTGGACTTCATCTTCTTCATGCCACCCCCTCCCTCCCTCCCCACTGTTGTTTGCTTGGCTAAGACGCCAGGATGGAGCTGATGAAATCTGTTGGGTTTTTTTTTTTCTTGTTTTGTTTTTGTCCTTCTGCTCATTGCCACCTCAAGAGTTATTTTGACTCAGACATGTATGAATGGTGTATTCTCATGGATATATACATTAGTGTTAAGAGCACTTTTTTTTTCTTTAAGCCATTTAGCCCCTGGAATTTTTTCCACAAGTTTCTGCTTTATATTGTTTTTGTTTGTTTGAAAAGGAAGTGAGTGTTATCAAGAGCTGGGTAGCAGATTTTTAAAATATTCCCCCCCCCCCCCTCTTCCGTTTTTTTGTGTGAAGTTTGAAGTTCCCCTTTGGGTGATTTTTTTTTTCTTCCTTTTTTTTTGTAAGGGAAAAAATGTTTTTTCTGGCCCCAAATCAGGATGATAATATTACAAATTTTTGATGAAATTCTTTGAATTATTAACTTTTTTGGGTAATCCGTATCTTGATTGTGTGAAAACTGTTTTGTTTTTGTTATGTTTTTTAAATTAATTTTCTTAATGGCTGTTTTTTTTCTTCTCCCTCTTATGTTGTTAGACACTCTGAATTGTAAATGCAATAATCCTAGGGTTCATACGACCACAGGCACATCAGACCAACTGCACAAGTAAAACTGCTCATAAACCTGTTAACAATGTTTTGTTGTGTTTTAGAGAATCTGAGCACTGGCTGCTAGACTGTAATGCTTCTGTTTCACCATTATAAGCTTGTATTGACTGTAGAATTATGCGTGGTAAATCAAGTAAACAGGTCATGGTTCATCTCTGATTATGTAATCTTTTTTTGGTTTTTCTCCATCAGGACTGTTTTTTGTTTGCTTTTCAAACAAGGTGGTCAGTATAATGATCAACCATGATGTGATATCAGTAGTGGATGTAAGGAATAGTTTATACTGGATCAGCAGGTTTGAAATCTGCGCGCTCTCCCAATGCTTTATGGTGTACTTGTTTTGGTGTTTTCTTTTTTCTGACACACAGGTTGTTGTTATTAACATGTATGTCATATGGATGATGCTGATCTGTTCACACATACTAGAGATGAATATAGCGAGATTTATTGGAAGAGATTGTGCATGTGTGTGTGCATTTGTGTGCTTTTGCGAGCCTCTGTGTTTGTATGTATAATTATGCGTGCCTGCATGTGTGTTTGAATTTGTGTGCCTCTGTGTGTGTGTGCATGTGTGTTTGCGCGTATGTGTACTTCTGCTGTTGCTCATGAATGTTGTGTGCTTTTATTTTCTTTGTCTTTTTTCTCTCTCTCTCTCTCTCTCACACCCCACACACACATGCGCAAGCACACACACACACGTGCATGCACAAACACAGAGAGACACATGCATGCTCACACACTTTTCCCCTCCGATTCTTTACATACCCCACTCATACACAAACTGAACACTGGACAACATTACAGTAACTTCTTCTTTTCTTTAAATCAATAAAACAGAAATCAGTTAACAGTTATTTGTTTTCTCCCACACTCTGGCCAATTGATACAACAGACACGGTGAGATAAAAAAAACAAAAAAAACATAAGAGAATCTGCCCAATTTATGAAAAGTCACTGATAAAGCATGAATGATAGCCATTATCAAGTCAGTACAAAACACCATGTTGAACTGCACTGCATAGAATACAGCACACACACAGTCAAAGAAGTTCTTTACTTATATTTGCCTTATTTAATCAGATATTACAAATGCAAAGTTTGGATTTGGTGACAATGTATTTTGATTCTACTGATACAGTTTTCATTTAACTATTTTAACACATTATGAAACACCCCTGCACATTCTATGGTGTGCTGATTGCTCTGAAATAAACCAAAAACAATAATACCCCTTCCCCACGAAACAGTTATTAACAGTGGCAAAATCTTGTGGCTTCTGCATCTGAAAAATACAAATAGTACTCCCACAATTTTGCCAAAGAATGTTTCACCATACTATTTCTCAAGCACAACAAGTTTCTATGGGTAACTAACACGCACACACACACACATCGACATTCTCACACCAAATGACTGGTCTGACCAGTCTTGACAGCAGATTCAGACACTTCTGTTGCTCGTGCTCCTGTTACTAGACATCTATGCAGCTGCTTCTTCATCCTCACTGTCGGAGTCCTCTTGTCTGGTGTCCGTCCTCTTTTCGTAGCCAGGTACGTAGTCCTCTATCTGTAGCAGGAAACGCTCGGTGGATGGCGGAGCGATCACAAGTATCTGTGTGATCAATGGCCCTGTTCAACACAATGATGCAGCATGATATAAGGGCTGGTGGGGAAGGAGGTGGGGGTGAACTCTGATTCTTGACTAAAGGTTTAAAGGTTAAAGGTCAGATAGCTTTAAATGGCCATCAGGTCAGCGAATTCATATCCAATGTCTTGGGCTCGGCATAGTCAAAGAAGGCGAGGCCCAATCCTTTCCCTCAGCCATTTTAACTATAATGAACTGAAGTTGGGTACCCATTTACAACTAGGTGGAGTGACAACAATCAGAATAAAGCACCTTCCCTCCAAGGACACAACATGCTGAAACAGAGCCTTGAACCCTTATCACTAGTGACCACTGGATCAGAAGTCCAACTGACCGATTCTGCCATGTCGCCCCATGCCTGACTTGTTTCTCTCAAACATGAAGTACAAAATGAAATCGAATAAAGTAAAACACTTAAAGAAAAAAAAAACCACCATGGACACTGTCACCATACAGACAAAACAAAGTGATGTGTTGGCCTACAGGTAATGCATCTGCCTAGGAACAAGAGAATCTGAGCGTACTGGTTCAAATCACACTGGCAGTTGCCAGTAATTTCTCACCCACCACTAGACCTTGAGTGGTGGTCTGGATGCTAGTCATTCGGATGAGATGACAAACCAATGTCCCTTGTGCAGCATGTATTTAGTGCAGCATGCATTCAGCACATGTAAAAGAACCCACAGCAACAAAAGGGTTCTCCCTGGCAAAATTGTAGAAAAATCCACTTTGATAGGAAAACAAATAAAATTGCATGCAGAAATTTTTTTTTTTAAATGGGTGGCAATGTCCCTGGGGAGAGTAGCGTGTATTTCACACAAAGAAATCTGTTATAACAAAAAAGAGTAATACAAATACAGGTACAAAATACAGTCTTTATTAATGAAGGTAAAAGATAAACAAGGCATATGCTTTATTTATATTACATCCAGCCCTCACCCTAAAGAGAGACGAAAGCAAAATAAGCCAACTGAAAACAAAAACAACAACAACAAAAAAGAACTAGAACACACTGAAAATTCACATATTACCATAATCAAACTCACTACTGCCTGGTCCCTACAGAGGCAAGACAAAGGCAAGGAACATAAACATGTCTTTTTATCTTCTTTTATTTTTTCTTTACAAGAGGGGTGGACAATGTATGAGAGAACCGATGCAGTGACCAGATGTTTATAAGGCTGGATTCTCACGCAAGTTTCCTGACTTCGATCCCCGGTTTTAGCGCACCTGGCGGGTGAAGGGTGGAGATTTTTCCACTCTTAAGGTCAGCATATAGGCAGACCTGCTAGTGCCTGAACCCCTTTTGTGTCCATATGCATGCAGATCAAATATGCACATTAAAGATCCTGTTATCCATGTCGGTGTTTGATGGGTCACGGAAACAAAAAACAAAACCCAGCATGCACACCCCGGTAAAAATAGTAGGCTACCTACATGGCAGGGTAAAACAGTCATACACATAAGAACTCAATTAGGACTTGCAGCCCATGAACAGAGAAGAAATACTCACCTAAGTTCTTGGCTCTGCCTTTACAGATGTCTTCTACATAGGCAGTAAAGTTTGCCATCAGTTCGTCAGTCGGCATTTTCAGCTGGAAAGAAATATAAGGCCTTAAACACAGTACAGGATTTTTCTAATCTTGATCTGATCTTTTCAATTCTTCTTTCTCCCACCCACTTCTCACCAGCATTACATTTGGAAAATAAAAAGTTGTTGCTTATTATCAGTACACTGATTTACAAGAATATAGAAAGGCAAAACAAGAGAGAAAAAAAAGGATGAAACATTGTTACAAAACATATACTATCTGAACTCTTGCAATGATCTAGCTCTTCAATTTGAAACTGATTGGATACTGTCAGTATTTCTAATGACTTTTTTCTTTCCTTGGAACATCATATTCTTAACTGTCCCCTATTGTCTAATCACAGAAAAAAAGGAATGTTTCTGAACTTTTACCAAATACAAGAAAAGAAACTGATCACTTGCAATAAGTCTTTGTTTTTTTTTTTTTAGTGGGGGTTAAAAGAACCCACCTGGGCAATGACTTCATATCCACTGCATCAGGGCTAGGTATAAGAAGGTACGGCCCAATTCTCTCCTGCTGTTTTAACCTTCCCCAACTGAAGTCAGATATCCATTCACAACTGGGGGGTTGGGTATTACAAAAACAGATATGCTTTAACTCTCTCCATACGAACAGCGAAAGAGACGACGTTAACAGCGTTTCACGCCAATTACCATCATCAAAATATTGCAAGCGGAAGGCTCTTATACTGAAGAGGTGAATGCTGACAAAGAATACCACAATTCTGACGACGGAAGCTAAAGGTTGGGTCATTCTGACACCCACTGGACATCTGAAGGGTCTGTGTAGAGGAGAAGAGAGGACTGGCCGTACTGAGTGAGTTAAGGTTTAGGAGAAGAAAACAACAACACAAGCCATCCTCCCCTATTCCACACCCCTCCCAACTAAATTTAAAAAAAAAAAAAAAAAAAAAGAGCATAAGACCACAGTTTCAGTTGATGTTCTCACCTGGGTGGAGTAAAGAAGGGGTGGGGTATCACAAAAAGGGATAAGTCAGGTTTAGGAGAAGAAAACAACAACACAAGCCATCCTACCCTGTTTCAAACCCCTCCCCACCAAAAAAGGAGAAAAAACAGCATCAGACCACAGCTTCAGTGATGTTCTCACCTGGCCAAGAGGTACCTGAAGTCGACCTACAGCGTCCGTTTCTTTCTGAGAGTTGTAGGTCACTCCCTTGGAGTACAGCGTCCACATCTCCTCAATATCTGACCCAACACTGCCTGATACACACACACACACACGTTTATTCACTCATTTTAATCCCACTCATGTTGACAAATTTGACACAAGTTTCAAAGTATAATGGAGCGGTCCGGTCTTGTTTTCTGAGGTCACAGAATGCGCAGCACACGTGCGCGCGCACACACACACACACACACATTCATTCATTTTTATTTCATGTATGAAGTCAAATTTGTCCTGTTTCATAGTATGATAAAGTTGTCTTGTTTGCAGAAGGCACACAAAGTGCAGGAAACGCACGCACGCACACACAGACAGAGATTTATATTCCCACTGAAAACACCCCTCAGTGTCAGCAGTCCAGTACCCACCTTTCCCCTTGTTAGGAAACTTGTCTTTGAGCAGTGACCTGATGGGGATGAGCTCTGTGATGACTTCGGGCGTGCACAGCACGGCGTCAATGTCATCCTTGTCCACCAGACCCTCCTGGATCTGCACACGACCAAGCAAACCCATACACACCTGTTCAAAACTTTGCGCCCCAGAACTTTGGGACAGTTTGTTTCCTGTATCTTGACAAAATACCAATACAAGGAGAAGCCATGGCAGAATCAGTCAGGCGTTGGAATTCTGATCGAGTGTCCACCAGTTATCAAGGTTCCAGGCCCAATATCTGCAAGGTGTTGCATCTTTGGGAAATGTACTTTACTGTGATTTTCCTCACTCCACTGAGGTGTGAATGGGTATACCTGATTTCAGCTGATGAAGGTTAAAAGGGTGGAAGGAGAGGTTTAGGCTCCACCTTCCCATACTGAGTCCTAGACACTGGATATGAATGCTCTAAAAGGCTATAGGACCTTTTAACCTTTAAGTACCAATAAAGGTCCAATGGTCATTAAGGCAGGGACAGCACCGTGTTGGTTGTGGTGTGCTCAGGGCATGGCAAGACACTACACAACTCATGGTCATTTACTAGTCTCTGGTTCTGACGGATCCCTTTTTAACCACTGTAACCTAAATTCTTCTGCCGAGAGAGTGGAACTGTCCCATTGCATTGGCCTTCACATGTTAAACGCTCCCAACACACGTTTCTATGAGCATTCTCTCATCTCTCATAAACGAGAGTTAGACATGCATTGGCAGTCGTCAGACACAATGGACTTCCAAGATCCTGATGATGATGAATGATGATGGGGGTGATGAAGATGCTGCTATGGGGATCCATTTAGGTTGGGGACTACATGACAAGGCTCAACTCTCATAACATCCTGGCATCAACCAGGCTGAGAGACAGAAAACTTCAGTATTGGTTAAGAAATATGAGCAACACTGAAAACTGACTGGCAAGGGTATTTCTAACAATTATAACGAAAACAACTAGGGGGTGTGCCTTGTGTGTGTGTGTGTGACTCTGTTGCAGGCCCATTTTTTGCTATAATTTTGAATACTGCATATAAACATAAACATTGAATAACTCGAAGAACATAACACCTCGATTCTTCACACTTCTTGTGCATGCTGTGAGGACAGCCAAAATTTAGATCTGAACTGACAAAGTGTTGGTGTGGAAGTGGAATATAGAGAACCTGAATAAGTGACATGTGATTAATATAAAAAGCTGTGGCAACTGATAATAAATAATATACCAATACATTTTGAAGGCATTTTATCAACAAAAACAAAAAAAGGAATGATTCTTATGTGCAAATTAACAATATCTCAATACATACATACTGCATACCATTGTACTTCAGAACTTTGAAATACCAGTTGAGCCACTTACACACTCAGCCAATGTTGCATATGCCTCATGTTGCCAGTTGCAATCTCAAACATATGCCAGAAATGATATATATCTCTATATTCGTGGGAATGCAATTTTTATGTGGAAGTTTTTAACCCACATAAAATGTATGCTCATTCATTCATGAACATATTCACATTTATTTCACACACACACACACAAACACACACACACACACACACACACACACGCACGCACACACACACAGAGCTAAATCAGATATCCACTTAACGCATGAAACCTACCATTAGCCATCCTACTATCCAGAGCAAAAGAAAACTACGACCAGTCTTACCTGTTTGACAAGGTCTACACCTCCTACAAAAGATGCTCCCAAATTCTTGGCCTTTTCCATGTCCTCTTCTTTCTGAAATAAATACCTGCTATCAATTTCAAATGATCAATAAAATCTCAAGCTGGTAAGTTCACACACACCAAAAAAAATCACACACACACAAACACACGCACACACACACACAAAGCAGTGATGAGATCAAACAAGGAGCTACTATTAGATCTACATCCTACTGATCACTAGTTCTGAATGAAACTGTTAACTCATAAAAAATCTAGAATGCTTCAAAGGCACAACCATGTATGACTGTTCAAACCAAAGCCATGGTTTATTGTCTCATCCAAAGACTAGCATCCAGATCACCACTCAAGGTCTAGTGGAGGGGAGAGTATAAATGTTGGTCTGCATGGGACTCGAATCTGCGCTTCCTAATCTGGTGCTTTACCACCAGGCCACCGTTCCACTATACAGCATGAAATTCATGTTCAGTACATAAACTCTTTTCACTCTCTCTTCAATTACCTTTCTTTCATGCACATTTTCTATTTCCCTCCTTCCATTTTTGCATTTAATAATAACACATAAAGAGTGTTGAAAAAGAAAAGAAACAAAAAACAATAACATGAAAGCAAATAAAACATGTAACACATATATTTATAAGGATGGTGCAACAAAGGACCTTGCAGATGATGGCTATTTTCCGTTCAACATTCTGTTCAAACTGGTATGGTAGCAGAAGAGTTCCCTTCACATTGGGCAAGAACTTGGTCTGCACACAGTCAAAGTGGCTGAAAATGATTAAGTCAAAAAAGGCACACAAAACCTCACAAACATGCACTTACTTACTAGACATTATGCCTTCTGGCATGTAGGGCAGTGAAGAAGAACCACCACACATGTCTGCTTTGGGTCAGTATCTGAATGGTACCCCAGCTGTGCTTCAGAACATGTACTCAGCTCTTATGAAGTTAACACACACTTGGACAGATCTTCAACGTCAAATCAAAAATGAGATAATGCACATACACTGTCCCAGTCTGCCAATTTAACTGAAACAAATAGGAGCTGGCTATTCAAGCTCTCACACAGCAATGACACACACTCTGAAAACTCTTCAGATACATCCTTTCAGTGAGTTCTTTAGCATGGATTTGGACTGGGTAACAGGACTGTTCTCTCTTGTCTCCTTTTCATCATGTATTTCCAGCATCAACCAGTCCTGAGAGAACATACCTGCAGTGTTGGTCAGAAAGCCTGACCAGCACTGCTGATCAAAAGTCTAAAGTTTGAGCAATGTTCTCAGCCTCGCATCCATTGATTTTGGAATAACTCCAATGTGTATTTCCCATCTGACCTACAACAAGCTAAACTCTGGACAAGCCAGCTGGAGAAAAAAACAACAACCAACCAACATGAAAAAGAAAAAATTCTGTGATCATACATGCAGAGGTTACTATTCCTACACTGGTCCAACAGCTGGTCCAACCTCTTAACTGTTTTTTTTTTCTTCTGTTGTTGAGAGACAGCCCTGAAATGCCTTCTTTGCAGTTGAGAGACAGCCCTGAAATGCCCTCTTTGCAGCTGAGAGACAGCCTTGAAATACCCTCTTTGCAGTTGAGAGACAGCCCTGAAATGCCTTCTTTGCAGATGAGAGACAGCCCTGAAATGCCTTCTTTGCAGATGAGAGACAGTCCTGAAATGCCCTCATTGCAGTTGAGAGACAGCCCTGAAATACCTTCTCTGCAGCTGAGAGACAGCCCTGCAATGCCCTCTTTGCAGTTAAGAGACAGCCCTGAAATGCCACCCTTGCAGTTGGCTGGGCGAGAAGCAATATGATTTTAGGTACCGGTAATGTTCTTTTGCATTGGAGAAACAGCCATGGAGCAACTCCAGAGCAGACTGTGACTGTGAGGGGGTCGGGACAGGCAAGATCATGAAAGATACATATGAAGATACAGAAGAAATTTCACAACTCGGAATCAAAATCTGAACTTACTTATATGATTGATGAAAGATACATCTGATGATGATACAGAAGAAATTTCACAACTTAGAATCAAAAGCTGAATTTACTTGTATATTTCAATGGTTTCACACCATTTTCGTCAGCACATGGAAAACAGGAAAGTTTGGGGCTGGTCAGGCTGTGAGTGGACTGAATTCATGGCTATATCAATGTCAACCTGCCACTAGGTGGCAAAACAAGGTATTTCAATAGACTGTCAAAAATCATAGGGAGTTGAGCCAGTGTCTCGGTTAAGGCTGGGCCTTTTCATCTTGATTTGGATGGCTTCTTAAAAGTCCTCTTACAGGACTTGGTTTCTATGCCTGGTTGTGAAATTTCTTTGATAATGTATTCAGAATCAGAGAACCTAAAGCGACCAATTTATACTAAAGATACCTTTTTTTTGGTCTTCATGTCTAGCTGCATATCGGCATAGACAAAGCCCTCCAGGTTGTCCAGCATGCAGGGTTCAGCAAACTCCTTGTGTCTGTCCAGACACTCCTCCAGGGAGAACCTGGGCCGTAGGTAGTGTGTTCGTATCCACACATCGTCAACTGGTACTCGTGACAGGAATGCTTCCGAGTACTTGGACACCTTGCTCACAGTGTCAAATCTGTTTTAAATTTTTTTTACTTCATTATAAAACTAAAAGAATTCCTTATAAAAACAAACAAACAAACAAAAAACATAGCTTAGATAAAAGAAATGGGGATCGATCAAAACTCCTTTTCCTTGTCAAAGTAAGCTACAGTATAATTGAGTATGAAATGATGCAACAAAGAGTGAAAAATCCTGATATCAGGGTTTGTGTTCATGCAAGATTTTTTCCCCCCATAAGTTCCCAAGTGGTGGTGTTTGGCATTAAGGTTTTGTTTGGTGGTACGTGCGATTGTCTTTGATTTTCCTTTCTTTTGTTGCTCCCTCAGTGTGTCCCTGCCATCTCTTTGTACGGTTCCATTGTTAAATAGTATTGGTCAATGGTTTGTGAACATTCCAAGACTTTTCCTGAAGGGCAAAACAGATTTTTCCAAGATTTTTCCAGGCTTGGAATTGATCATCTCATTTTCCCCAAGACTTTTCTTCACTTCAGTGACTCTGTAGCAATTCTGTGAAGACTTTCAGAAGAACTTGCCATATGTGGAAAAAAAAATGGTAACAAGGTTCGAGTAAGAACTTGGGATAAGGGCCTTCAAAATCTGAGATTTATGGTAGACCTACATTAAGGCGTTATCGGCCGTAGTTACTTTCGTTTTCTCTGCATAGGCGGATAGTAGTTTGCACAGGACAGGAATGTCAGACCCCTGCCGGAGTCTGCACTAGTGGGTCACGGTTAAGTATGTGTAATTAAATCTGAGATTTATGGTAGCCCTACATTAAGGCGGCTGATGATCATAAGAATGACACATGGAGGTTGACTATGGGCTTTAAATGATGGGACATGGACTCTTCTACAAGCTCCCTTTCATAAATGCATGTATAAACTGGCATAAGTTAGGAAGTGTTACATCTTTAAGATGAAATACTTAACTCATTCTACCAGCTCCCCCAGCATGCTCAGGCATCTTTAAGAATATTTTGCCCAAACAATGCTCAGAAACCAAATCCTGTTTAATCAAACTTGATGTCCAGTCTTTCAACTGGGCATAGACAAGGGAAGAATTAAACTCTTGATGAAAAGTTTCATATTTTCAAGCACTTTTGGGGGTTTGCAAGTTTGGAAGCAATAATGCCTTATTAAAAATAGTTGTCTATAGTCTCTCCCGTCGGTCGGACGGATGAGTAGGCAGGCAGGCTTATCTGTCAGTGTGTGTCCTCATATGGGAGAAGAGGCCGATTCTGGATGCACAGCACTTCCCACAGGTGTTGCAAGGGAAAACATCTCCAGAAGTTGAGCCCTGCTTCCTTCGCTCACACTTCTCCTTAATGGCCAGCGTTCTCTTGTTTTCAAACGTCTTTATGCCACTAGAGCACAGCATCCGAGAGAGCGAGAGCGGTCAAGGGCATCAGTTTCCCAGGAAGCAATGTCTATGTCACAGGCTTTGAGGTTTGTTTTCAAGGTGTCCTTGAAGCACTTGCAGGGTCTTCGAAGTTCACGGTGGCTTTCCTTCAGCTGGCCATACAAAAGCATCTTCGGGATCCTGCTGTCTGTCATGCGGACAACGTGTCCTGTCCAGCGTAGCTGGCACTGGATCAGCAGGCTTTCGATGCTGGGCAGGCCGCTCCTCTCTAGGACCTGGAGGTTGGAGACCCTGTCTTGCCACTTTATGCCGAGGATCTTTCGTAAGCATCTCTGGTGAAACTGCTCAAGTTGTTGAATGTGACGGCGATACGTCGTCCATGTTTCACAGCAGTACAACAACTGCTGCATGGCTAAAGCCTTCAAGGTGAAGAAGTTTACACAGGATGTGATTTTTGAAGTGCTTGGTGGCTTATATAATGAATATTCAATCTGATGTATGCATATCCTATCATTATTCTATTAAAAAACAACAACAAAAACAATAAACAAACAAACAAAAAACAGGTAAGTGAACTGCTGTCCTGGTTAAAACAATCAAATGAATCTGGCAAAACAAAGTCTCACAAAAGGAAATATTGTTATCAGTATCGATAACACACAGAACGGCTTTCATCTGTAAATATGCCAATGTTTGAAACAGTACACAAACACACATTAAAAAACAAAACAAGAACCATTTCATCAGATCAAAAATGCTCAAGTCTCACTTTTGCTTCACAGTTTTGCTCCATCTCTCCATTTGTTTGGGTTCAGGCGGTGCCTTGAAACGTGTTTTCTTTTGATTTCTGTGCCGGACCTGACTTAAAAGTGGACATATGCTGGCTCTCAGACTGCAAGGAGTGGAACACTGAAGTGGCACAGCAGAAGACAACAACCCTGATGTCAGTGTTATCAGTCCTGCACACACACATACACACAAAATATTCAACAATAAGAATGGTTTCAGAATATATGAAGATGTTTCTTCATTCAAGCAAACTTGTGGAAAGACAGGAAATAAGTTATTGCACAGTCTGTCAAAATAATTCTCACCAGCTAACAGCTTTGTTGCTGGAATCTTTACTACTACTTCAAATTAAAAAGTGAAAAATAAATGAAGTGTGAAAGGATGCTGTTTCAGCTGTTAGAACATGAATGCCCAAGGGAAAGGGGTAAAACAAAATCTGTTTTACTCATGGGCAGTACTCAGCCTCTCTTTGGGTCTCACAGAAAGGAGACAGTGTCCAATTACAACAAAAGAAAATGACCATGTCACCCTGAATAGATCCATCCATCCATCAAGAGAGAGAGAGGGGGTGGGGATATCCTCTGAATGGATGTTTACACATGCAGTAGTCGATTTATGAAAAACAAAAAACAAAAACAAAAAATGTGTGTGTGCCAGACACATGTGACTTGATCACCAGAAGCTGTGGCAAAGTGGTTAGCATCATGGACTTATGGCTGGGGGGATGCAGGTTGGAATCCCAGCGGAGGTAGGTTTTTTCAGCCTACCCACAGTTAAGTGTGCTATGGGCCTAAATGGGAAGACTGGGACCACACTGTCGAGTATCATCCACTTCATGGATGCCTCTTTAGGTGTGTTGCTCTAATTTCCTGACCAACACTGCAAGTGGCAGAATCTCTCCGGCCTGGCTGACACTGGGATATCATTGTGACAGGAAGCATTGAGTATAGCCTTGTCATGTAGTCCCAAGCCTAATTGGACTTCCATAGCAGCATTGTTATTCTCCTCCTCCTTCATCATCAATACAAGAAAAAAGTCCAAAATTATGTAGCCTTTCATGCCGTGCTCTCATGGTGACCTTAGTTCTGATACCCCTCCACTTCTGTGCTTGGGGTGAGTCTTGTCAAGGTCTTCAGTATCAGCAGATTCAAGGGGGACTGTCATTAGCAGGATGTGGTGGAGATGCTCACTCAGTCTGGCTCTGCAACTAAGCCACTGTTGTTGTCAGGGGACTTAACAGGTGGTGTCCTAAATACGTTAAATCAGAACAGGCACTACTGATCACCACCAAAGTTACTCAGCAGCAGTGTAGGGTCTCCTCTGGGATGTTGCCTCCTGGCAACCTAACATCGATGGTTCCCTGCTGACTGCTGGTGCTGGGACTGCGACAGATGAACCTGGGTGTGGCCATGTATGGAGGACTTGGAATGCGCGGTGCAGATGATGGGGCAGCTAAAAATGGGCCACAGACTTGGTGCAGGGCTGTCCTCTTCAGTTGAGAGCATGTTCATTCAGCTGTGTTCATCTCAATTTCTGTGCATCTTCTCTATGTCTGTCTTCGTCTGCCCAGTTTTCTTTTCCCTTGAGGGTTCTATTTCAGTGCTTTTCTGGATATATTGTCTGCAGCTTGTTTGAATGTGAGAGATCAAGAATATACTTTATTTTATATAGGAACAAAACCTGTCTTCAAATAGTTCAATTTAATTTTTTTAAAGGTTTCAGCAGAATGAAACTGTCACTTGAAGACGGGAATGGAGAAAATAGATATGTGACAGGGGTAGAAATGTGGATATTGCCGGAACGTGAATGAGTAGGTAGGAGATGCGAAAGGAGATGAAGCGCAAAAGTATCTTTCTGAGCTAACATTCCTTTGAATCGTTTATCACTAAATGTCGTAATATAAGGCGAATCAAAAATCGAATGTTCAAGTACAACTGGAAGCTTTATCAAACCACGGCTGACTCAAGTTTGAAAAATTTAACTCGGTTGGAAACTTGGTGTGATCAAGTGACCAACTGGTCGACTATCACTGTATCAGCATGGATCCAGAATAAAATGTCAGGCGCACACGGTGCACTCAGACATCAGACACATA
>NC_134876.1:65796808-65821808 GCF_041734735.1 Babylonia areolata
TGACAGCTGTCCGGTGATTTATTTTCAAAGGTTGATGCATGTACAATCAAGATACATGCAGCTGATACATACTGACATTGTATGTCTGTGAAGCTGCATGTTTGGTGCGTGTCTGTTGTGCGTGTGTGGGTGTATGTGTGGATGTGTGTCTCCATGTTTTGCATTTATTTGCTTATTTATCATCATTGTTGTCTTTTTTTTATTTTATATTTATTATTATTATTATTATTATTATTGTAATTATTATTATTACTACTACTACTACTTTTTTATATTATAATTATTATTTATTTATTTATTCATTTATGTACGCTTATAGCTGACTTCATCAAGTTTTTGCGCCTTATACATATTATTAGTAGTGGTAGTTTTTTTTTGGTTTGTTTGTGGGTTTTTTTGTGGTTTGTTTTGTATGTTTTTTCTCAAGGCCTGACTAAGCGCGTTGGGTTACGCTTCTGGTCGGGCATCTGCTTGGCAGATGTGGTGTAGCGTATATAGATTTGCCTGAATGCAGTGACGCCTCCTTGAGCTACTGAAAACTGAAAACTGAAACTTACTTTGTTTGAAAAGTTTAGATCATTTGTTTAAAGTTATGTTTCCGTATGTGTACATGCGCACTTGTGTGTATATGTGATGTGTGTGTGTATAGCTTTTGTGTGTGTGTTCATGTACATAATACTTTGATTGTGCTGAATTTTTTGGTTGGTTATTTTGTCTTCTATTTTCATAATGTGTTTGTGTGTAACTATAGGAATGTGCACTTCATTGACGCTAGAGCATTATTAGTTATCAGGCATTTCTGGAAAAATGCAAGAAATACTGATATCAAAGTAATATTTTTGTGATAGAAAATACTGAGAATTGTTTTTCAGTCTGATGACATCTATTTTGTATTTGTTAGTTAGGTAGAAGAAGACATACTTGTTAGAAATTTATTTGTTTCTGTTTAAATATTTACTTTTATGGTGCATTTGTCACATAAAAAATCCTGCAACATTAAATTTCTTAGTGGTGCCCGTAAGTTACATTCACGGTTCCTCTCATTCAAATGTAGCATATAAATATGGGTCTTCCATATTGGCAAGCTACTGATCTTATCTATGAAGGCCCTCTTGGTGTCCTGATAGATGCAGTGGATGCTTGTTGCATGCTAAATGATATTAAGAAAGATCACAAGAAGTTGAAGTCCACTTTATTTGGGAGACTGAAGCACATCAAAGTTTGTGCCATTGTGATATTGCATATATAAAGTTTAATTTTGAAGCACATCAAAGTTTGTGCCATTGTGATATTGCATATATAAAGTTTAATTCATTCTTCTTCTGCTACATTTGTGGGCTGCAACTCGTGCATCTCATAAAACTTTACATGCTTGGCCATTTTTATTTCACTGATGGGTGCAATAGCCAAGTGGTTAGAGTTGGACTTTCAATCTGAGAGTCCCGGGTTCGAATCTCAGTAACAGTGCCTGGTGGGTAAAGGGTGGAGATTTTTCTGATTTCCCATGTCAGCATATTTGCAGACCTGCTTGTGCCTGAACCCCCTTTGTGTGTGAATATGCAAGCATAAGATCAAATACGCACATTTTATTATCCATGTCAGTGTTTGGTGGGTTATGGAAACAAGAACGTACCCAGCACGCACCCCCCTGAAAACGGAGAACGACTGCGTATATGGTGGGTTTTAAGAACAGTTATACAAGTATTGAGGTAAAAGCCCACTCGTGCACATATAAGTGAACGTGGGAGTTGCAGCCCACAAATGAAGAAGAAGAAGCAGATTTCACTGTTTGGGCAACTGTGCTTTATTTTCGGAGGTACGCATTTTGTGCTACATTCATGGTTTGATTAACTTATGAAAGCTGACTGTGATTACAGGATCTTTAACATGTGTATTTGATATTCTGCATGTGTTATTTATATATATATGTTGTTGTTTTTTTCACATGTACTTATATACATGAAAGAAAACAAGGCATTGGCAGACCTGCACAATTATGCTGCCAGGGAGATATGGAAAAATGATTAATGCCCTTTATCTGCCTGGCACTGACTGTGGGCTGTAACCAAGGACCCTCAGATTGAAAATCAAATGCTGTAACCACTCAGCTGTTAAGCCCAGTATTAACTGATAAAGTTTTATGAGAATCCGTTGAAATGTCAGCTTTTCATCATGTCACCTTGAACAACTTTGTATGCTAAATTTGTTTTGTTTTTTTAATTCCTGTCTTAAATGTGGTCATTTCATTTGGAAAAATGTTAATACATCTGTGGATCACTTAATCATGTGCTTTTAATAGAGATTTATCAGAAATTACATTAAATTTTATTGTAGACAACCCCAACTCCCCAAAGAAAAAAAAAGGAAAGAGAAACCTCGTCTGTGATTAATTATAGGTTCACCCTTGATAAAATTCAGTTGCATTTTTGCATTTTAGATTCTTCATCCAAAAGTCAAAGTGAGTCCAAACAGATTTGTGAGATATGTCTGTCCATGAAGAAATGGACATGCTTACAGTTGCACAGGCAGAAATCTTGGTAACGGCACCTGGTAGGTAAAGGGTGGAGATTTTTCTGATCTCCCAGGTCAACATATGTGCAGACCTCCTTGTGCCTTTACCCCCTTAGCGTGTATACGCAAGCAGACGTTCAAATACGCACGTTAAACATCCTGTAATCCATGTCAGCATTCGCTGGGTTATGGAAACAAGAACATACCCAGCATGCACACCACTGAAAATGGAGTATGGCTGCCTACATGGCAGAGTAAAAACGGTCATACACGTGAAAGCCGACTTGTGTACATACATTTATAAGTGAACGTGGGAGTTGCAGCCCAAGAACAAAGAAAAAGAAAGAGGTTTAAATGATTTCAGTGAAAAAAGAATTTTCTTTGCAAGGGGGAAAAATAAGTGGACAGTCACATGTCTGCTTACCATCTATAATATTTCTGAATATGACAGATTCATAGTTACGTTGCCTTGTGGTACGAGCATTACATTTTCAGTCCAAGGTCCTTGTCTTTTTATTTTATTACAGTAAGCGCTTGGTGGTTGATAAGTGGAGATTTCTTCAGATTTCTCAGGTCAGCAGATCTCAATGATCTCTGTATGTATGTGTGTATATGCTTGTAGGTCGAATGTAAACAGTACATTGGAATCTGGCTTTGCAGCTGAGAATTCAGTGGGCTATACAAAACATGAAAATATTACAATGGAATTATTAACAAATTGATATTGATCATGTAAGTTTCAGTTTCAGTTTCAGTAGCTCAAGGAGGCGTCACTGCGTTCGGACAAAACCATATACGCTACACCACATCTGCCAAGCAGATGCCTGACCAGCAGCGTAACCCAACGCGCTTAGTCAGGCCTTGAGGTTGATCATGTAAAAGGAAGAAAACCAGATATCTTTCAGTGTGAAATAGAATTATAGATGCTAAGTATTTGTATGTGGATGTCATTACCGATTGCTTGTTTCATTCTATTCTCTTTTTTTCCAGAACACAAATTTATTAGAATGCCAAAAGTATCAGAAAAATACCAGAGGCCATCAAGACATCATACCATTATGGCTCCAGCAGATATAGCAGCAGGCAAGCCATCATCATGGTTTACGATGGAAATTACTGGTATGTGCAGTGCGTGTTTGTGTGTATGCACATGTGGTTTTCGTGGTTAAATTTGGAATGTGGTGGAGAGGGGGGCGGAGGGGGGTGGGGGGAGCTCCAGGAGTTAGCAGTTTTTCTTTTCAGGAGATTCAGTTGAAGTGCTTTGTCTTGAAAACTGAGAAAAAAATGACATGGTTTTGTGCGTTTGCACACACCTCCAGCCCCTCACACAAAAACACAATCTCAAATCTGTCAAACATGCATGCACATTCATGTATGTGTACACACACACATATAAAACTGTTTGAGTTCCTGTACTGTACTAGCAACATTTGCCGAAATTGATATTTTCAGGATATATATATTGCATGCAGAAATTGCTTCTTTTTTTTTTCCCCAGATCTGTATTTTGTTGAATTGTCTTTTTTCAAGATCTGTTATTTCCCAAAATTGTTGATTTTCAGAATCTGTACTATTTGCTGAATATGTAGTTTTCAGGATCTTTGTTATTAACCGAATTTGCTATTTTCAGGATCAACTTGCTTGTATCTGCCAAGGTTAAGAAAATATAACAAAATTGAAGAGTGTTGGTGGGGAATGCAACATTTGCTTGTGAAAGCCAAACCAGGTAATTGTGTTACCAATGCTTGTTTTGAGTGGACTCTGTGTATTATTTGTTGTTTGACTGTATGACTTTGTTGTTTTCAGGCTCTATACGCTACCTCTGCCCTGAGATCTTCCACTTCCGACATATTACTGCCTTGGTTTTGAGTGGCAACCTTCTTGTGGAGCTTCCTCCTGATGTGGCTCAGCTCGTTCACCTGACTTTTCTGGATGTGTCCAACAACAAACTCTGTAGCATTCCTGGCGAGCTTGGGGACCTGACCGAGATGAGGGAGCTCCTGCTCAACAACAATCAGCTTAGGACTTTGCCGTTTGAACTTGGCAAGCTGTTTCAGCTGTTCAATCTGGGTAGGTCTGAGTTGCAGTTTGAGTTTCAAGGAGGTTTCTATGCACTGATCCATATGTGCTACACTGCATATGTTTTTTGTTGTTGTTTAAAAAAAAAAAAAAAGACTGAAGGAGCAGATGCCTCACCTTAGCATAAACCAAAATGTGCTGATCAGGCCTTGAAGTTTAACTCATTCAGCCTTACTCCCGAGCATTGCTCTGGCATCCAAATTCCTCTCGTTAAAATGGTTTCCACATTCCTGCATGTGCATAAACCAAAAAGAAAGGGAACTAATATCTGCAGTATTTTTGGATGTGTTTACATGTAATTTGGAGGAAAAACATTTTTTTTTTTTATCTGCATGGATATGGCATGGATGCCTGCCAAGTCTGTAAACTCCCCAGGGTTGAATGGGTTAAGTGAGATCAGGTGACAGTTTTGTATGCTAAATGGATGGGTTATACCTGGCCATAGTGTGTTTCCTGTATTTATGTGGGTTTTTTTTTCAGAAATGCAGGTTTCAGTGTGCAGAACTTTATAAACTAACATTTAATTACGCATACTTAACCGTGACCCAACTAGTGCAGACTCCGGCAGGGGTCTGATTAACAAGGATGAAGATGGCATCATTATGAGACAGAGTGGACATAATTTGTTTCTTTTGTGAGATATTTGATGTTTTTATTTTTCCTACTACACCATCTTCTCAGTGTTTCTGAAAAAATGTGGGGAAAAAATCCACTTTTATTGAGATTTAGAAGACTTTCTAAAGAGAGAAGCCTACAATTGTAAAAAAACAACAACAAGAAGTTAACAGTACAAAAGATTGGATGGAACTTTTCTCACACACAAATACTTGGATACATTCATTGATTAATAAATGTCCATGAGAACAGGGAAGCATCATTAGACAGAAAAAGGGAGAGGGAAGGGGGTAGGAATTCTTGTTTTCAATACAGTTTAAGCCAGTTACAGCACTGAAATTATCAGTCAATGCTCAGATTGCTGTGTTTAGTGTGACATAAGGTAAGGGTTGGGGTTTAATGTCTATTAGACTAGCTGATCAGAGGTCAGGGTTAAATCTCTATGAAAGATAAAAGTTTTAAAACTAGTTGATTATAATTTTTAATTAATTTGTACCTGTCTCTTTTGGAGAAAAAGAAACAGCTGATTAAAGATCAGGGCGAAAATTTATATCAAACTGGCTGATAACATGAACATTTGTGTATATGTCTGGAAACACACCTGCTTGCTTGTATGTGGGGTTGAGTGCCTGTTCAATATGCTGTGAGACTGAATAGAAATGAAAGCAGCTAGGGACAGCACAGCTGTGCTTAATCAGCAGAGTTGTGGAGCAGTACGCACATTGATTGACCAGCATAACAGCTGCAGTGGTTCATTTATGGACCTGATAGATAGTTTGCTCAGTGTGTGTATGAGTGTGTGTGTGTGTGTGTTTATGTGTGTCAGTGTGTGTTTGTGTGTATCAATTTGTGTGTGTGTGTGTCTGTGTGTGTACTGATGTGTGTATGTGTACAGTCTTCAGTTTGTGTTTCCATTTTAAGTAATTTGACAAAATATGTGCTTGTGTGTGTGTCTGTGTGTGTGTGTGTGTAAAGATGAGCACATTTTGGTGGGTGTGCATTTTCTTTGTAACAGTGATATAGAAACCAAACATGGCTGGAAGAAATGAATGTATTTTAATAAAAGCTTTACACTTACAGCCTTCTCCTTTTGAGCGATACTGCACAACAGTGAGGGATATTTATTCTTGACAAGCTTTTCAGCTGTGTTTTGTTATTAGAAACTTTTTTTCCAAGCAAATATTAAAGTAAGTATTAAATTACGTCTCATCAAGATTAAATCATGCTGCTTGAGCTGATCATGCATTTTGTTCTAGAAGTGAGAAAGAGAAGTTGTGTAATGCTCTATTTCATTCTAGAGATATACTGGGAAATCAAAATGTCCTTATTTCTTTTCTTTTCTTCATTATCATTTTCTTTCAACAAAATTTTCCTGTTGTTAATCTGATTTTCTGAGAATGTTGCCAGTGTAGTCAGAAGCCAAATTAATTACATTGCCATGAAATAGAAACAAAGTTGTCTTGAATGTTAGTGATAGACGAGGAACCAAGATCTGCTGATCTTGCATTAGCTGTGAATGAAAAGAGAGGAAGACATGTCAGGAAATGAGGAGAAAGAGGATGCCCATGTTGACATCTTCTGCGGCATAATTTTGCACCAGGATATAGAATTTGCACTCAGTTATGAAGCTCCTGTTTGGTCATTAATCTGACGGCTGTTCACAAGAGTGATTTTTGATGGAGGAAAAATTGTGTGTGTGTGAGTGTGTGCTTGTCTCATATGCCCAGATGAATAATGAATGTTTGGTTGCAACTAACTCAAAGATATCAAGATGTTGATTCATATTGGCGTGCAGTAAAACATTCAACTTTTTAATTTTTTTTATGTGATTACTTTGAGATAAAGAGATACAATGACGTGCTGTCATAACAGCATTTCTTGTGTGATACTCGAGCAAATTAACAAAATATGGGAACCCATACAAGCATTCATCAATTTATGCTTGGACTGTTAAGTGCTGTGCTTTTTTTCTTCAAAAACATCATTCTGATATGGTCAGACTGTGTGGTTCGTCCGTCGGGATCGACGAGGACCATCTAGTCATCCTGGTGGTGGGTGGATTGGGCTCTGTGGGTGCGCAGATGACTGATCAGGCCAATCCGTGCCTGGAAGGTTCTGACGCATGTGGACAGGGGATGGTGGCGGCTGTCGGGGACTTGCTGGCACTGCTTTTCCTGGCCTGTCTGCATTGCTCTGCTGCAGCGATTCTGTTGGCCTCACAGGATTTGGCGCCTTTGTGGACAGCTGAACGCCACTTTGGTCTGTCCATTGCATTCAGCTCCCATGTGTCTTGGCTGATGTTGAAGGCCTTCAGAGAAGCTTTCAGAGTGACTTTGAAGCGCTTCTTTTGGCCTCCATGGGAGCTCTTTCCATGTTGGAGTTCGCCGTACAGCAGTTTCTTGGGGAGCCGGTGGTCTGGCATGCGAACTACATGGCCTGCCCAGCACAGCTGGGCCTGCATCAAGATGGTGTAGATGCTGGGCAAGTTTGCACGAGTGAGCACCTCTGTGTCAGGGATCTTCTCTTGCCACTTCATGCCGAGAAGTTTTCTGAGGCTGGAGTTGTGGAAGTGGTTCAGCTTTTTGGCGTGGCGTTTGTAGACCGTCCATGATTCACATCCATAGAGCAGTGTGGTGAGAACGATGGCCTTGTATACTTTGAGCTTCGTCCCCAGGGTGATGCCTCTCCTGTTCCAAACGTTCTTATGGAGTCTGCCAAAGGCAGCGCTGGCTTTGGCGAGTCTGGCATTCACCTCGTCGTCGATGACAACTGTGCGAGAGAGTGTACTGCCCAGGTATGTGAACTTGTCCACCGCGTTCAGTCGTTGCCCGTTGATGAAGATGTTTGGTTCCACGTAAGGCTTTCCTGGAGCTGGCTGGTGCATCACCTCAGTCTTCTTTGTGCTGATTGTGAGGCCAAAGTTGTCACAGGCAGCAGAGAACTTGTCGACACTGTGTTGCTTGCCAGCTTCGGAGGCAGCGTTGAGAGCGCAGTCATCAGCAAACAGGAAGTCGTTGACGGTGTCTGTCCTCACCTTGGTTTTTGCTTGAAGCCTCCTGAGGTTAAAGAGTGAGCCATCTGTGCGGTACCTGATGCCCATGCCTACGTCAGCGTCTCTGAAGGCATCTGTCAGCATGGCTGAAAACATGAGACTGAACAGGGTGGGGGCAAGAACACACCCTTGCTTGACTCCGTTGGAGACAGGGAATGGTTCTGAAGTCTCTCCGTTGTCTTGGACTCGGGCCAGCATCCCATCGTGTAGTTGCCGTATGATGGTGATGAACTTTCTGGGACACCCGTACTTCGCCATGATTCTCCAAAGGCCATCTCTTCTAACAGTATCGAAGGCCTTGGTCGAAGGTCGGCGTTCTGTTCCTGACACTTCTGGAGCTGCCTGGCAGCAAACACCATGTTGATAGTCCCGCGTTCTTTCTGGAAGCCACACTGGCTCTCTGGTAGGAGACCTTGCTCAAGGTGCACTATGAGACGGTTGAGTAGCATTCTGGCCCGAGTCTTGCCTGCGACGGACAGCAGGGATATTCCACGATGGTTGTCACAGGCCTGACGATTTCCTTTGCGCTTGTACAGGTGTATGATGGAAGCGTCTTTGAAGTCCTGTGGAACTGCCTCATGCTGCCAGATGAGCTGGAACAGCTGATGAAGCTTCTCAGTCAGCGCCATACCACCTTCTTTGTAGACCTCAGCTGGAATGGAGTCTGAGCCAGGGGCTTTGCCATTGGATAGCAGACGGATAGCTTTCTGAGTCTCCTCCGAAGTTGGAATGGCATCCAACGACTCACTGACTGGCACCTGGGGTAGTCGGTCAGCTTCATCATTGATGGTGGAGGGGCGGTTCAGTACGCTGTCAAAGTGTTCAGCCGATCTCTCAAGGATCCCGTCCTTGTCAGTGATCAGGGTAGAACCATCAGCATTGAGGAGTGGAGCAGATCCGGAGGTGGTGGGACCGTAGACTTCTTTCAGGATGTTATAGAAGTTCTTCATGTCTTTCCTGTTTGCAAAGCCCTGGATCTCATCAGCTTTGTTGCTCAGCCAGGAATCCTGCATCTGCCGCAGCTTCAGCTGGATGGTGCTGCGTGTGCTCTTCAGTATGTCTTTCTTTGACTGTGACTTGGGATCTTCAATGTGGGCTCTGTAGGCTTGGCGTTTGTCTTCCAGCAGCTGCTTGATCTCAGTGCAGTTCTCATCAAACCAGTCTTTGTGCTTCCTGACAGAAGGCCCCAGGCACTCCATGGCAGTGTTGTACACCGTCTCATGCAGTGCGCCCCATGCTGCCTCCACATTCTGGTTGTCCAGCACGGTGGACTCAAGGCGTTCCTCCAGGGTGTCAGCAAAGCTCTGCTTGATGTTGCCTAGCTCCAGCTTGTTGACATTCAGGCGTTTGAGCGCTTTTATGCCCTGAGGCGGTCTCTTGGGCTGGATGCGGAGGTTGAGCTTGGAGACAATAAGGAGGTGGTCTGTCCAGCACTCGGCGCCGCACATGGCCCTCGTGACTCGTACGTCCTGCCTGTCCCTCTTCCTGACGATGACAAAGTCGATGAGATGCCAGTGCCCAGAGCGAGGATGCATCCATGACGTCCTGTTACGGGTAGGGAGGCAGAAGTGCTGTGCTTTTTTTCTTCAAAAACATCATTCTGATATGGTCAGACTGTGCTTGGTTCCTGAAAGTGCTGTTGATTACTCTTTGATATTTTCATATATATTGTAATTTGTATACATTTTCCATTCTCCACTGTTAGTTGCCTGAGCATACATGCATTCCCACATGCTATAAAATCATGTGCCTCTGTCTCTCCTTCTTCACCATTGTCATCTGCCAATGACGGACCACACATACTGTTTGGTTGTTGGTTACATTGATATTTTTACTCATTCATCTATCTGTGCAACATGCACAGTAACCATTTTGTGATGATGTGTTTATTATTTGAGCCATGGGGGTTGCATTAATGTTTTGTCTTTGTCCTTCACTTTTGATGTAAATTCCAGTTATATTTTTTCTTAACTGTGATGATCAATACACAGAATATTGCAATAGGCTTGAGTCTGGGTGAGTCAAGAGCACTTTACGTGGATGCTTCAGTATTTGTAACATTTCCGGTTTACAGTTTGAATTCTTGTGGAAAAGCCTATATAAACTTCTTTTCTGTTTATTAATATCACGATGCACTGGATTGCCAGCTGTGTTTGTAATGTTGATTTGAGATGGGCTGTTGAAACATGGCCCCATAATCCCTTTGTTTGGCTGCAGAGCTGAAAAACAACCCGCTGTCCATGGAGTTTATGCAGATCTACCACAGTGTGAATGGAATGAATGGGACCCAGAACCTGCTGAGTTACATGCTGGAACACCTGCCCTGTGAGTAGTCGTTTTGTTTACTCCTGCATGATGTTGGTGTGACTGTCTTCTAAGTCTGCATGCAGTTGTGTTGTTCTTGTTGATGATGTTATCCTCCTCTTCTTCGTTTGTGGGCTGCAACTCCCACGTTCACCTGTATGCACACAAGTGGGCCTTTACATGTATGATTGTTTTTACCCCGCCATGTAGGCAGCCATACTCCGCTTTTGGGGGTGTGCATGCTGGGTATGTTCTTGTTTCCATAACCCACCGAACGGTGACATGGATTACAGGATGTTTAACATGCGTATTTGATCTTATGCATGTGTATACACACGAATGGGGTTCAGGCACAGGCAGGTCTGCACATATGTTGACCTGGGAGATCGGAAAAAGCTCCACCCTTTACCCACCAGCCGCCGTTAACGAGATTCGAACCTGGGACCCTCAGATTGAAATTCCAACTCTTTAACCACTTGGCTGTTGCGCCCGTCAATGATATTATGATTATCATTTTATGAAGATCATATTATTGTTTTGATGGGGATGGAAGGAAGAGGAGGGGCAAAGCTTTCATCTTTTTTTTCTTCTTCTTCTTTCATTTGTTTTTTTCTGCCGTCCTTTTGCTCTATATTTAAAAAAAGAAATCAGTTGTGTATTGAAGACAGGGATCTATGGATAGATGTGCATAAAAGGATGGGATGGTGGTCTAATGTAAAAAAAAAAAAAAATTTAACCTCACAATACTATGGAAGACAGTTCCATTGATGGTGTGTTTGTAGTCAAAAAGCTGCACATGATGGATGTAATGGCTTGGGTAGGTTCAATAACCCTGCTGGAAAGGAAAATATGTATGTTTTGTTGCATACAGCAAAATCGTTGGCAAGTTTGGATCTCTGTAGACAAAAATGGATTGCAAACTAGCATCACCAGTTTTTAACTGCAAGTTAACTTTTGTGTCCACACCAAATGAATATTCATTATAGCACAGGGGTTTCACCATACTGAATGTATGTGATTGTGTGTGTGTATGTGTGTGTGAGAGAGAAAATACACCACTTTTTTTGTTGTTTTTTTTGTTTTTATGGTGGTCTTTACGTTTACACAAAGGGAGACAATTTCTTCCAGGTTTGCAGTGCTATTGTGTTCGATGTTTAAAAACTATGTACTTGATCTGAAAGACAGCTGCTTACTTGAACCATATATCTTTATTGTTAGTTTTAAACTGAGAGTTTAAATCCCCATGTTTGCACCAGATACGCAGTACAGCAAGTACCTTCTCGATTGTGTGTGTGTGTGAAGAAACATCTTGATGTTTTTTTTTTGGTGGAGGATTTTTCCACCACCACACTGCATTTCCCACAAAAAGGGAGACAACATCTGCCAGATTTGTGTTGCATGTGTGTTGTGGCTTTTAAAAATCACATATTTAGACTATGTCTTCTTGAAAAGAATTTGTCTTATCTGTACGTGACCCTGAAATATTCTTCATATTTCATTCTTTAAATCAATTAAGCAATATTTATACTATAGTTGTTTGACCTTCCATTTCAGTTTTAGTTTCAGTTTCACTGTGTTCAGACAAATCCGTCTACGCTACACCACTTTAGATAGACAGATGCCTGATAGCAGCATAACCCAGTGCGCTTGTCAGGCCTTGAGTGCACGCTAATATATTTGTGTACCTATCAGAGTGGATTTCTACTTACATAATTTTGACAGTGAACCACACTCTTGTTGCTATGGGTTCTTTTTCAGTGCGCCAAGTGTGTGCTGCACACAGGACATTGGTTTATAGTCTCGTCCTAAAGACTAGATGCTCAGTTTGATTTTCCAGTCAAACTTGTGAGAAAGGCGAGAGCAGGATTCGAACCCACACCCTCATGGACTCTCTGTATTGGCAGCTCAATGTCTTAATCATTCTGCCATTTTCTTCTTCCTGCAGTGTATAACAAAGGTTGGCCTTTATTATTCAGTCTCTGTGTTTGTCTTTTGTTCATGTTCAGATTCAAGTCTGCCTTTGTTGTGTCTCTGATTGTATAGATTGTGAGTACATGTATCAGATTTTACCAACCTGTCTTTCACTTGTATAGATTGTGAGTACATGTATCAGATTTTACCAACCTGTCTTTCATTTCTGTTGTTAATCTGTACAAGTTCGCAAATTTTGGTTTTATTTTCTATTGATGCGTTCTGTCATTCTTTGTCTTCTTTGAAATATACAATTCCTGCTTTCAGTCATCCTTTGGGATTGCCCTGATTTATCAAAATGAATCACAGAAGTTTAATATGGCTTCTTGTTTCTGTCATGTTTATGCAGTGAAGTTCACATCCTTGAAAGAAAGTCTGTCATGAGTTGTTGCCAGTTGGGGAAGAGTGATGTCCCTTTTTCAGTGTTGCTTCACTGTGTTCTTTGTAAAATGAAGCGGTGCCCTTGTTACATTATTTTTGGGGTAGAATAGCATGGCCATGGGTGCTGGCAAGCCATGAGATACAGTACATTTGGTAAATTATATGAATTTGAGTGTCGAATGGGGAATTTTTATTGCACATTATTTTCGCCTGTCAGTGTATTTCGCTGCAGCTATCTTAATTCTGCGAATTACTTCTGAATTCTTCCTGGCAACACACACACACACACACACACACACACACACACACACACACACACACACACACACACAAATCCATTCAGTAGTCACACAATTTCAACAATCTTTTCATGTCTTTTGTCATTGTAGCTATCTTCATTCCATGAATTCCTTATTTGTAGCGTTTTTGAAGAAAAAAAAGTTACAAAGGTTTTACCCCTCTTCTGTTCATTTCATTACTACATATTATTGCATGCATTATAGTTGCCATAAAGTTATGCCGACCTACATGTAGACAATGCCCCAGATTTTCACAGTGCAAAAAAAGTGGTAAGTTATCTCCCTTGTACCAATCCAGCAGTCCTTGCGTTTCAGCGCAAGGTGGTGTCAAAAGTGTGTGAACTGATATGTGAGACACCACTAGCTGAAAAAGGCATACATGGTGAAATCTAGCATTTGACAGGTGGCTACAATTTTTCCCATTTTTGGAGGGTGCAGGAGGGAGGGGGTGGGTGGGTTGGGGGATTGTTTTTTTTTGTTGTTGTTGTCCTTTTCATCTGAAGATGTGGTTTATTATGGTAAAATATTTATATACATGAAATAGTGTTTATCTTCGCTTCTGCCAAAGCTAACAGACAAAAGCTATTGACCAAGTGATGTCCACATGGGGCAAGTTTTGTTTGTTTACATCAGCGAAAGTGCTGCATGGATTATCCTCCCAGTAAGCGGTTAGACACCCAGGCAAGATTTTAGTGAAGGCTCGCCAAATTACAGGAATTAGTGTCAGTCAACCCACTGCAGATCTGTGCTGTAAAAATCGCATTCATAAAGATTTCTGACGCTATTTTCTCATTCAGTGATGGTTGAAGCCTGGAGACATTTGGCCAGTTGCTGAGGTCAAGGTAGAACTCTTAGCTTAAGTTTCATCAGCTATTTTGCCATTAATCAGTCATCAACAAGTGAAACCAGGTACAAAATCTAGTATTTCATTTATATAAAGTTGGGGGCCTGGGGGTGGGGTGGGGTGGAGAGACAAAATGTAAAACATATTAAAACTAACAATGTAATATTTGTAATCAGTATTATGTAATAATGACTAGAAACAAGGTGATCATCTGTATGTGTGTGCAAGCACCCTTCCCCTCACTCCCCCCCCCCCACACACACACACACATGCACACAGAAATGCACACACAGCACCCTCATCACTCATCAGAGCCCTCAGTTGATTTGAACCATTCTGATTCTTTTAAAAACTGCCCCTTTTTTCTACTTTTTTTTTTTATTTAATTTTTTTTTTAATAACCCATTGATCCATACCTCAGGCAAGAGGTTAGTTGTGAGCACCATGATTTTGAGAGACTGGCAACTGGCAGACTATTTCTGAAGTAGCCTGAGGTTTGTGTGTGCGCAAATGGCTTTAGCTTCGACCTTGCTTCCTCTTACTTCCGCTGCCCAAGAAAGCTGGGCCCAAGTAGGTCAGAGAAATCAATAATGCCTGAGTAAGCATGGTTGGGTGTTCAGGGTGGGTGTTGCTTGACCGACCGAGTTTCTTCCCTGAGTCTTGTGTGCATATTGTGGGCTCTCCATATATCTTTATTGCTTTGCATTCTGTTTTGACCTCCTACCTTATCTGCTGCTTTGTTTTTGTTGTTATATTAATTTGATATAGGCATCAAGGAACATTACAATAATACAAGGCAGAAATTGTTTTGTTGAGGAGTATGACTCTGTGAGACTGTTGTGCACATTACTCACCTCTTGTAGTATTTCTTAATTCAGAATGTGTGGGTGGGTATATTCAGAAGTGTCATGAACAGAATTTTGAGATTTTCAAACAAAATATAACAGGATTCAGATGACCCATTTCTGAACTGTTGGCTTTACGCAAGTTCTCTCTCTCTCTCACCCCCACCTCTTTCACTCTCCCTCTGTTTCTCTAGCTCTCTCTCTCTCTCTCTGTTTCTGACCCCATCTTCTCTGTATGTCTCTGTCCTTTTTTGTATAAGTGTTCTCTGAGGATGATAATGATTTGGATAATGAGACTTCCCACCCACTTTCCCACACCCATTCCTGCTCCTCCCTTGCCCCCTGGTCCCCTTGCCCCTTGCCCCCTTCCATCCCCATTTCCTGTTCTGAGTTTTTGTCCATGTATTTTTATTCATGTGTCTTTTTCATTGTCTTTAAAAAAAAATTTTTATTCTATTATTTAAAAAAATTCCTTTCCTTCTTTTTTCCCCCCTATCTTTTTAATCTTTTTTATTTATTTATTTTTTCATCTTTCACATTGGGAGGTAATTTTTTGTTAATTTTTTTCCCCTTTTTTCTTTCAATATATTAGCTTATTTTGTTACCCTTGGAAAATAAAAGTCATTCGTTAATTTTTTTTGTCTCTATCCTTCTCACTTGTTTAGAAATTTGCTCATCTTTCTCTTGGTATTTCCTTGGAGAATAGAAATGATTCATTCATTCATTCTGTCTCTTTCCTTCTCTTTGCGTTTCTTTGCCTATCTTTCGGTGTTTTCTCAGAAAATAGAATTCATTCATTCTGTCTCTATCGTTCTCTATATGTTTCTTTGCTTCTCTTTCTCTTGGTGCTTTTGTTGGTACCAAGAAGATAGGATGGAGAGACTGACCTAGAAGGAAATCAAAGAAAAGAAGAAAAGAATAAGAGTTATTAAGACGCAGGTCACAATAGGCTACTGTCACAGTATTGCAGGAGGTGTTATGTTCAAGCCCATTTCAGTTATGGGGAACTTCTTTTTGTGTGTTATGTTTTGTGGTTCTAGTGTTACTGTTTCATCAGTGTAGTGGTGTGTTTTCTATAGCTTTGTTTTGTTTTGAAAACAGCAGTGTTTGATGAGTGTAATTTGTATAGACATAAAAGTGAGCTTTGATGCTATATGCGGAGGTGCTGTATGCATATGGAAATGTGTTGACGTCAGATGGTGTCATTCACTCATTGTACACATTGTTGTGAGATCATTGCCCTGGACAGAAAATAGCTCGCTCACATCATGTTTGACCAGGAAGGGACGAGCTAGCAAGATCGTGTGGCTGTTGTCATCCCTTCATCCCTTCCCAGCCAACCAGCTGGAACACTTGTGTTTCTTTGTTACCTTTGTTTACTTTGTGTGTATGTGTGTGTTTGGGGAGGGGGTAAGGGGGGGGATAGGGGGTCCATTTCTGGGCATTTTTAGCACTGATTTATTAGGATGGTTGTTGGTAATGGGTACCAAAAAAATCAGTTTCCATCACTGCCTTCTGGAATTATCTCGAAGGAAACACACATAAGCATGCACATGCAAACAGATGTACAGACACACAAAAACATGTTTGTGTGTACAATCTAGACATGCATATTATACATACACTGATACAGACACACAGATACAGACATGCCTGTGCATACATGCTTACTTTGTCCTGTTCCTAAACTGTTTCTTCTTCTTTTGCATTTGTGGGCTGCAACATCCATGTTCACTCATATAAGTACAAGTGGGCTTTTATGTGCATGACTGTTTTTACCCTGCCATGTACTGGAATAGGAAGCCACACTGTTGTTGGGGGTGTTCATTTAATAAAATGTTTAGTTCAAGGCACATTGTTTCACACCTGTAGTTCCTGTTACTCCTGATTTGCTGCTGCTTTTCTTTTGCACAGTTGAAGACTCTTTCAGTACATGCCTCCCAGAACAGGTCATGAACAGGATGGTTGTCAAATTGCCAAACTTTGGACACGGGTTGCTCTGTGTAGGTGAATCCTCTTATTGTTAAGCATTCCACTTTCCAGCAACAAGTTGGAAGGGGAAAAAAAAGGAAACTGTGCTTAGCAAGCTGTACTTGGAGTTCTCCTTTGTTTGCCCCTCTTTATCACTTAGTAATGATGGACAGAGCTGCAAATAGTCACATGTTATTATCATGTGAGATGAACAGCTTTGTAAAAGACACTGATGAATGTTTATGACAAGTGGTGGGTAAGCATGGTTGGTAAAGCAGCAGTTACATGTCAAACATCATGGGCGGGGGATGAAGTCTCTTTCTGAATGATACTGATACCAGTGGTCCACAGACCCTTGTGGCCCAGAAGCTGCTTGGGTATAAAACAGATAGTAAAAAGGAAGGAGAATGACAGTTATGACCACTTGTCATTGAGGGCAGCTACAGTGGCGTGAACCGTAAAACAGAGATGGTGGTGTGGGTTTGGGTTTGCAACCACCTGCATTGTAAAAAGCAAGGGTTGTTTGGTTCCAGCTTATAACACAGAATGATAGATCTATACATGTTTCAGTATACTCCATATACATGGTGTGACTGCTTTAAAACTTGAAAGGCTTTGTTAGAACAGTCACATCTGAACAGTTTCATTTTTATCTTGCTGTGGACTGCAGTGATCCATATATAAAGAGGCAAGAAAGTCAGTGTGACGGTCTGAATTTTTTTGCAGATCGTGAATGTGATTCAATTTTTTCCATAACAGAAAGCATTTACAAACATATGCAGTAATGTTTTTCTTTGATTTTGACTTTATTTTTTTTAGTTCAGTGCTGACCACCCCTTTCCCTTATCCCACTCCTCTCACCTACTTTCAGATTCCATGAAAGGATCCTCAGAATTTTCACCTGAGGGTGAAAATGACACTGTTATAAATAATACTGCAGAGAAATGAGTATGAATAATACTGCAGAGAAGCTGTGAAACAATGCAATAATTCTGGAAAACAAAAAATTGTGAGCCCAGGAATAAAATCTATTTTCTCATTACCAGAAATGTGTTGCGTGTTGATAGCAAAAATGTCCATTTCATACCAGCACAGTCAAGACTGCCTTCTATGATGAGGTGATTTGTTTCTTCTTCTTCTTCTTCGTTCATAGGCTGCAACTCCCACGTTCACTCGTATGTACACAAGTGGGCTTTTATCTGCATGACTGTTTTTACTCCGCCATGTAGGCAACCATACTCCATTTTTGGGGGTGTGCATGCTGGGTATGTTCTTGTTTCCATAACACAAAACGCTGACATGGATTACAGGATCTTTAACACGTGTGTATTTGATATTCTGCTTGCATATACACATGAAGGGGGTTTAGGCACTAGCAGGTCTGCACATATGTTGACCTGGGAGATCGGAAAAATCTCCACCCTTTATTAAATATTAAAGTGGCACTTTGGCAGAACTGGTTAGACGTTAGATTTCTTATCCAGTTTTTTACCAGTGATCAGCATTTGAGGGTGAGATTCATCATGGTGTTGTGTCTTTGGGAAAGGTGTGAATGGGTTCCTGATTTGGTTGGGGAAGGTTGAAACGACGGTTAGAGAAGATTGGCTCCACCTTCTTATGGAGTCTAGGTACGTTAGATATGTATTCACTGCCCTGATGGCAGTAAAAGGCCATGAGACTTTTAAACTTTTTATTTTCATTTTTAACTTCTCATATCCAAAATAGTATTGGTGCCTTAGTGTAACAGATGGGATAAGTAATTTGCAGCTGCGTTTACTCAAGTGGGGAACAAAAAAGCCAAAACAATGTTAAGCCTTATTGGTTATTCTCATGTGTGGAGGAAAGAGACTAGAAAAATGTGTGCGCTCACTTATACACACAAAATAAACTAAGGTAGAGAAAATTTGCTCATCTGCATATTGTTTAGGAAGAGATGCAGTCTATCCCCCTCTTTCACATAATTTTTGTGTTACTCTTTAGTCTGGTGTGGGCTGAAAGAAGTAAAAGAAAAAGGTTTGTAGAACTTACGATCAGCAAAGCAGAATGTGAACATCTTAGGTACAGAGAATGTGTTGAACAGAGAGGAACTACAGAGTGTAAAGATGGCAACTTTGTTGAACTTTTGTGTAACCAGGCACGTTATCCATGTGCCTGTGCATTTGTTTCTGGATGGAAAGAAAAAAATGGAAAGGAGACAGGAGTATCAAATATTAAACAGTGAACAAGTTCAGTAACTGATACTGCTACACCACACATGTGCATTTAATGTCAAGCTGATTATGCTTTGCACTTCTGACAATCGCACCTGCCTACACATGGATTGGTAAATAGAAGGTGTAGAGAGAGAGACAAAAACCTTAACTGATAAAAAAAAATATATATATAATGGAAGAAGATCTGTACCCAGAGACATACACCTGAAAAGTCTTTTGATGCAACGCTGAACCTTTTTGATCTTTGCACATGAAGAAAAATGGTTTGCATTAACAAAAGACAGTCTGAGAATGAGCTCTTTCTTCTTTTGTCTTTCGCAACCTGGCTTGTGGTATCCTTAGGCAGGACAGTTGTAGAGCTACAAAATAGTGATAGATACAGGACAGTTGAGAGAAGAAAAAAGGAAGAAAACTTAATCTTCAACCCTAATGGAATGATAAACCAGAATCACCAGGTCTGCTACCACAGCAGTCACAGAGACCAAGCCCTTAGTTAGCGGGCACAACTCTCCTTTTCATTGGTTCTTGTGGAGTGAGTGCCCCATACATTTAAGAGCGGGAGGAATAAAAGAGAGAAAGTGGTTCTGAGGATGGACTGGCGGGATCCGGCCCCCAGTCAGCTATCAGCCAATGAATAATACATCTGGAGGCCTGTGGGAGGAATGGCGAAAAGTCTCTCTGGTGGCATGTTAATTCCAGATGGTGAACAGGAAGTGGATGGACTTGTAAGAGTCCATCAAAGAGTGCAGGATGAGCAGCTAGCTAGCTTCTCTGCTCTATGGTGTTGGGTTTTTTTTTTCTTCTCCAAGTAGTGCAGCATTGCACTCTTCAGCAGTTTGGGCCACTCAGCTCATAATTTTGTGTAGGCTGGTGGCTTTTGCCAGGGGTACAGAAAGGATTGAAAAGATTTATTTTACACACCCTCCTATTTTCAGAATGTTGTTGGGGTGTCTCCAGGCTGTGAGAAGGCACTGACAGGGACCTCTGTATTATTTGGAGATCCAAGTGATTTGAATTCTCTACTATCCCTTGTTTACTTAGTTTTCTTCCAAACCAAGACATGTTTTTCCTTTCACAATACCTTTTCATTCTACTCTTTGGTTTGCACTAGCTGAAACCAGTTTCAAACCAAGACATGTTTATCCTTTCACAATATTGTTTCACTCTTACAGCTTGGTTTTACACTGGCTGAAAGCAGTTCCAGACCAAGACATGTCTGTCCTTTCACAGCATCTGTTCACTCTTACTCTTTGGTTTTGCACTGGCTGAAACCACTCTGAGATGGAGCTGATAGAGGTTGAGAATGACAGGAACAATTTCTGTGGGAGGTAACTCAGTTTGATTTTTTCTGACAGAAAACACATTCTCTCTCTGACAGGACTGCTCAGTCCAAAGAGTGTCAGCTTCTCAGTTTTGGTGGCATCACTTGTACTGGTTCCGGTACATCTCGCTTTGATTGGTCTGACTGCAAGAGTCGAATGGTTATTTTCAATAAGATGTGAGCACACACACACAGCTATGCATGTGTGCTTGCACTCACCCCCGTCCCCCACACACACATACACACAGGCATCCATGCACACACACACTCACACACATTCACACAGACACACACACACACACACACACACACACACAGACTTTATGGTGATGCTGTATTGCAGTGGATGACACCTTGAATTACACACAGAGGAATGTGTTGCTGTGAAAAAGATACTCAACGTAGGATGAACTGTACCCATAATATAACTTTTAGCATCTCAAGGGTCAGCCAGAGAATCAGGTCAGTTTAACCTGTAAAATATTGTGTTTTCCTTTTTTCAAGCGTGCGTGCATGCATACATGTGTGCATGCATACTCACACTTGTTTGCACTTGTGTGTGTGCATGCATATGTGTAAGGTCTGTGTTTCTGTGTGCATTAAGTGTTTTGAATAGGCCTAGTTTGCACCAGTTTGACAAAGTATTTTTCACCAAACACTGAAATATGGATCATGATAAAAAGTGCCCATGGAGGCCTTTTTCACTTTGCCCCATCAGTAGATGGGCATTACTTCATCCAGGAGCTGGCATGGAGAAAACAAAAGTGAATAGAATGCAAGGGAATTAGTACAGGCTTACAACTGTGGAAGATGGTGCCAACTCCCTGTCTAGGCTGGTCACAGGTATCTGGCTCTGAGACAAGCCAGTGCTGACTGCTTCTTGTCAGCTTGGGTTATGTTTCCAGAAACCTCCTCCACACAAACTGTGTTTTTTTGCTTCTGTGTTCAGTTAAAATGTTTTTGTTCATTTTTGTATTTATTTTAACCTTAATAGGCTCCAGCTTTATCATGTTTTGGGTTTATGGGGGAGATTTAAAAAGAAAAAAAACACTTCCTTCTTCAACTGAAAATAGTTTTGCATCATCAAAGTTGAGTTCCAGTGAGTGTCAAACTGTTCGCTGACATTCAATGAAAGCATTCATTCACACTCACTGAAAGGCACAGGTCTGCATGGGCACACACAGACTTAGATACGCACGCTTATATTGATACCCTGGTTCCAGACCTTTGGTAGCCACCACTGGCTGTGCAAAGATATTGGTCAGAGAACACTAGATGTATACAATTGGTGCAAGGCAGAAACCAGCACTGTGTCAGTTTGTATGTTTCATGTGCTGATATATCTTAATCAGTTTATCCTGAAAGGGAAAAAGAAAGGGAAAAGTATTTTAAAGAAATAGCAAGGCATTGTTTTGGGTGGTTTTTGCTTTTGTGGCAGAAAAAATATGTAATCTTGCTGAAGCCAAATCAAAACTGTGTCTGGTGTCAACTGATATATATATATATATATATATATATATATATATATATATATATATATATATATATAGTCTTGCTCTGTCTAATGATACAGTCTGACTCCGTCAAATGATAGTCTCACTCTGAAAAACATGCCTACAATGCCAACAGCAATTTCTGCTGAAATGCATTTAACTGATCAAAAGAGAGGAATGGGACAGAAACTAGGAGGGGGGTTTTGGAGGGGGGGGGGGGGGAGTTGGGGGGGGGGTGGTCGTGTGTATGCTGTAGTCCTTCAAACTTGGGACACTGTGTTTGTGTATGTTGTTTTGTATTTATTTATTGTTAATGTTAGACTCTATTTGTTTTTTGTTATTGTTGTGTTTTTTGTGTTTTTTTCAGTCAGTCACAATAAATTGGATTGGATTGTTGGAAGTCTAAAACTTACTGCGGTATCATGTGCTGCATGCATACATGCTGTGATGCTTATGTGCACAAGCACACACACGCACACACACACACACACACACACACACACATTTGTGTACATGTGTGTGTGTGTGTGTGTGTGTGTGTCTGTGAATCTGGTGAATTTGACAAATTTGAAGAGCCTACTTTAAATAGTACATTAATTCACACGTACCCTAGGTACTTCCATCTTTTATAGGGTACTTCCATCTTTTAAGTAAGTCATGTTCATCACTTTACCAGTATTTCTATTTCTCTCTCTCCCTCTCTCTCTCCTCCCTCCCTCTCTCTCTCTCTCTGTCTGTCTCTCTGTCTTTTGCTCTCTGAGTCTGTCTGCCTTCTCTTTCTCTGTTACTATATCATGCATGCATGGTGCGCACATGCATGCAAGCACGAGCGCCGCACACTTTCACTTGAAGTGCACATCAAAGGAGTCGTAGACAAAGAAAAATCGATCAAGAGTGACCCATTTTTTGTTAGATTCTGTTTGTGGTGGATGGGAGAGGGTGGAGGGGATGTGTTGAAGACAGTGTGAGGGGTGGGGAGAGATGTAGGATGGGGTGGGGAGAGGATGGGGGATAGTGGGGAGGGGAAGTATTGATCCAAGGCTGGTCCTGGCAGGTCTCCCACCACTCTGGTATTGATGAGCTGTCCTCTGGCTTCCTCCCTCCTCACCCCTCCTCCCCTCACCTCCCTCCTCCTCACCCCACCCCATGATAATTGATCTACATCCTTCAAGCTCTCCTCTCTCTCCCACTCTTTGTCTTATGCCCTCCATTGCCTCTTGCCTTGTCTGTCTTAGTCTCTACTTCCCTCCCTCTGTGGTCTGTCTGCTGTAGTTTCTTTTACCCTCCCTCCTTTCCCTTTGTTCATTCTGTGGTCAGTCTGCTGTAGTGTCTTCTTCCCTCCCTCCTTTCCCTTTGTTCATTCTGTGGTCAGTCTGCTGTAGTGTCTTCTTCCCTCCCTCCTTTCCCTTTGTTCATTCTGTGGCCAGTCTGCTGTAGTGTCTTCTTCCCTCCCTCCTTTCCCTTTGTTCATTCTGTGGCCAGTCTGCTGTAGTGTCTTCTTCCCTCCCTCCTTTCCATTTGTTCATTCTGTGGTCAGTCTGCTGTAGTGTCTTCTTCCCTCCCTTCTTTCCCTTTGTTCATTCTGTGGCCAGTCTGCTGTAGTGTCTTCTTCCCTCCCTCCTTTCCCTTTGTTCAGTCTGTGGTCAGTCTGCTGTAGTGTCTTCTTCCCTCCCTTCTTTCCCTTTGTTCATTCTGTGGCCAGTCTGCTGTAGTGTCTTCTTCCCTCCCTTCTTTCCCTTTGTTCATTCTGTGGCCAGTCTGCTGTAGTGTCTTCTTCCCTCCCTCCTTTCCCTTTGTTCATTCTGTGGCCAGTCTGCTGTAGTGTCTTCTTCCCTCCCTCCTTTCCCTTTGTTCATTCTGTGGTCAGTCTGCTGTAGTGTCTTCTTCCCTCCCTCCTTTCCCTTTGTTCATTCTGTGGCCAGTCTGCTGTAGTTTCTTCCCTCCCTCCTTTCCATTTGTTCATTCTGTGGCCAGTCTGCTGTAGTGTCTTCTTCCCTTCCTTCTTTCCCTTTGTTCATTCTGTGGTCAGTCTGCTGTAGTGTCTTCTTCCCTCCCTCCTTTCCCTTTGTTCATTCTGTGGCCAGTCTGCTGTAGTGTCTTCTTCCCTCCCTCCTTTCCCTTTGTTCAGTCTGTGGTCAGTCTGCTGTAGTGTCTTCTTCCCTCCCTTCTTTCCCTTTGTTCATTCTGTGGCCAGTCTGCTGTAGTGTCTTCTTCCCTCCCTCCTTTCCCTTTGTTCAGTCTGTGGTCAGTCTGCTGTAGTGTCTTCTTCCCTCCCTTCTTTCCCTTTGTTCATTCTGTGGCCAGTCTGCTGTAGTGTCTTCTTCCCTCCCTTCTTTCCCTTTGTTCATTCTGTGGCCAGTCTGCTGTAGTGTCTTCTTCCCTCCCTCCTTTCCCTTTGTTCATTCTGTGGCCAGTCTGCTGTAGTTTCTTCCCTCCCTCCTTTCCATTTGTTCATTCTGTGGCCAGTCTGCTGTAGTGTCTTCTTCCCTCCCTCCTTTCCCTTTGTTCAGTCTGTGGTCAGTCTGCTGTAGTGTCTTCTTCCCTCCCTTCTTTCCCTTTGTTCATTCTGTGGCCAGTCTGCTGTAGTGTCTTCTTCCCTCCCTTCTTTCCCTTTGTTCATTCTGTGGTCAGTCTGCTGTAGTGTCTTCTTCCCTCCCTCCTTTCCCTTTGTTCATTCTGTGGCCAGTCTGCTGTAGTGTCTTCTTCCCTCCCTTCTTTCCCTTTGTTCATTCTGTGGCCAGTCTGCTGTAGTGTCTTCTTCCCTCCCTTCTTTCCCTTTGTTCATTCTGTGGCCAGTCTGCTGTAGTGTCTTCTTCCCTCCCTTCTTTCCCTTTGTTCATTCTGTGGCCAGTCTGCTGTAGTGTCTTCTTCCCTCCCTCCTTTCCCTTTGTTCATTCTGTGGCCAGTCTGCTGTAGTGTCTTCTTCCCTTCCTTCTTTCCCTTTGTTCATTCTGTGGCCAGTCTGCTGTAGTGTCTTCTTCCCTCCCTCCTTTCCCTTTGTTCATTCTGTGGCCAGTCTGCTGTAGTGTCTTCTTCCCTCCCTCCTTTCCCTTTGTTCATTCTGTGGCCAGTCTGCTGTAGTTTCTTCCCTCCCTCCTTTC
>NC_134876.1:65826808-65829308 GCF_041734735.1 Babylonia areolata
TAGGTAAAATGAGAGAGAGAGGTGAGAGAGGGGGAATGAGAGGGATGAAAGACAAACACGGATGTAACATTTCTTTGTTGTTTTAGTGTTTTTTGTTTGTGTTTGTTGTTGTTGTTGTTTTATATGTTGTGCATATGCCTTTTTTCTTCTTCTTTTTTTCTGTATAAAACAATGTTATGTTGTTTTCCTGATTTTTCAGTGATTACAAATATTTTGTCTATGTCTTAAATAATGTTAAACTCAAATAAAAATGTGTATTTAAAAAAAAAAAATTCTTTTACGTTTTGCAAGCAGTAACAGTGCCAGATTCAGACTGGATTGATGCAGGAAGGTGGCCATGCATCGCTCTCTTGGCAATCATTGTGTTCCAGAAATATACAGGTTCAAATCTTTATCTACAATCTCCACCTGTTCAGCTCACATGTTGACTGTTTCAGGATGAAATATATAGAACCTGTACTGATGTAAGGTGGATACCAGCTGACCACTCACCACCATCTGTTGGCAGACTGCTTTCATCAGCATTGTATGTGTTATAGTCACACGACCTCAACAAGAGATGGCATTTCTGTTATACACACACACACACACACACACACACATATATGTTTATTATATGTATATGTGCGTATATAATAATGTGTGTGTGTATTACAATTAGAGAGAGAGTAGAGTGGTGGCCGAGTGGCAACGTGTCTGCCTTGGAGAAAAGAGAAAACAAGTGCATGGGATCAAATCCGACACTCACCAATATTTTCTCCTCCGCAATGTATCTTGGATGAGACGATAAACTGTCCCGTGTATAGCATGCACTTAGCAATGTAAAAGAACCCACAGCAACAAAAGGGTTGTTTATGGAAAAATTATGTAGAAAAATCCACTTTGATGATCAAAACAACAAATACACTTGCAGGCAGAAAGAAAAAGGTGGCATTGTATTGTAGCAACATGCTGTCCCAGGGGAGACCAGCCTAAATTTCATTTAGAGAAATCTGTTGTGACAAAAACAGAAATATGATTTTGTGGTCTTCATTAAGCTTGGGGACTTTGTGCATTAAAATTGGTGCATTGCAAAGCCTTTTTATTTTTCACTCATCTGTGCAAACAAAGCAAGTATAATAATCATGTAATCTGCTAGTCGTGTGGGTGCTTGTGACAAGATTTTTCACTCGTGTGTGCAAAATGAGTGTACTATGTAATCTGCTGGTCTCAGGGCGTGCATGTGAGAGGAGTTTAGGGGCTGGGGAAAGTGTTAATGTTTGTGTGTGCCCACGATAAACTTGTGTTGGCATTTTCTCAGCTACCACAAGTGGTGTAGAGACCAAACTTGGCATGATGGTAGAAGTTTGAAGAGTAGAGTTTAACGTTGGCATGATGACCAGCAGAAGTTTGAAGAGTAGAGTTTAACGACATATTGACTGGCACCTTTAAATCAAGTTGTTCAAGGCAAGGGTATGGAACAGAGTGATAAGACCTTTCAAGTCATCTCCTGTATGATGGAATGGGAAAGAGGTTGATAGGTCGAAGTTCGAGGTAATCAACTGGGAAAAATAGCTTGACAGAGCTCATGTTTTCATAAACCAGTTGACGCATGCACGTGTGTGCGCATGTGTGTTGTTTTCTTCATGAAATGTATTTCATTCTAATCCAAGCACCATTTACTTAACAGTTTTATTGTTTGATGGGTATGGAAATGTGCTGCTGTGTTTTTTTTGTGTTTTTTTTTATGCGAGTGTTGATATTTGTAAATATTTTGGGCGTTTTTGTCACAGAGGCTTTTTTAATGATGTTTATATGTCCTGTTAGCTTTTAATTGGGTCCTGTCAGGCGGTTTGAGCAGCATTTGTACTAGAAACCGTGCATAATATAAGTTATGCGTTATTATTTTATTATGATTATTATTCATGTCTCTCATCTGGGGTCTTTTTTTTTTCTCCAAACTTGGGAATATGTATCACTGTCTCTGAATACTTATTCCATGCAGTGTCAGCTTGATGAAACTGTAGTGTGTTGTCTCTTGATCAATTGATGGATATATATTCAAAATACAGATTATAGAGTTTCATTGTTGGACTTTTCAGTTTGCTTAATTTTCAAACTGACAAATACTTTTCTTTTTTTTAAACTTTTTTCAATAGAAAACATTTTGACTGCTACTGTGCTTGTGAAGAGTGGGAAAAGAAAGACAACTTTGGGGGCTGGTGTGGGATTCGGGGAGGCGGGAGGGGGTGTGTGTGGGGGGGGCATGATGTGGGGGATCGGTTTGGATGGGTCAGGATTGTGGTTGCTGTTATAATTAAATTCCCCATGGTCCGGCCGTTTGCTTGCTTGCTTGCTTCTGCTGTCCTCACAGGCACAGCAACTTCCATCAGTATATCAGTCCCAACCTCCATCCTTTCTACTGAAGACAGCTTTCGTAGGTGAGAGGTAGTGGATGATGACCACCTTATTTGATTATAATACACACAGTTATTTAATGAAATACTCGAAATTACGGGGT
>NC_134876.1:65834308-66114308 GCF_041734735.1 Babylonia areolata
GCTGTTGGCACATGTTCAGGAGGACTGCTGCTTTTTTTGTTTTACGTTTCTACTGCTGCTGTTGCTGCAATGGAATTAGTATTGCCTTTGACACTGATGTGTTACGTCATCCCACCCCCTACCTCCATTCGTTGTTCTCCCAGTTGTTTGTTTGTTATTGGTGGGTTGTTTGTTTGTTTGTTGTTGTTTGAGCGGGTACTTTGATGGATCCCCGAGTCTAGTGGGGAAAAATAAGATCACAGTGATAGTGGGTAAGCTGAGTCATGCTTTCCCACTAATCCCAGTCAACCCTTTCTTTTTCCCTTTCGCTCTTTTTCTTTCCTGACTCCCCCCTTCCTGAGGGGCGTGCGACAGACAGGCAAGCGTATTGATTCACTGAATGACCGTGTCATCCTGACTAACTGGTTGAGAACGACACCTTATGCTTTTTCAATACTGATGTTAAGATTGCAGTCTGAGCAATTTTTTTGTTTGTTTGTTTTTAATGTTTATTTTTGTTTTTATGTTTCGAAATATACTTCCGAAAGGTCAGCAGCATAATGGTAAATGCATTTCACACGCACGTGTTTGGCTTTGAGCATTGAGGGGTGAAGGGTGGTTGGGGGTTGGGGGGCAAATACGTTAATGTGTGCATGATGAGAGAGAGAGAGAGAGAGAGAGAGAGAGAGAGAGAGTCTGGTGAGGGGTATAAAAATTCTTTTGTTTGGAATTGTCTTGATCGAGTTTTTCTTCTTTCATTCTTCTCGTCTTTCCTATTAGTGTGCCAGTCTCGTGTGGCGTGTGTCAACAGTGGATCTGTAACATATTACTACCGTCTTGTCAAAATATGTGTATGTGTCAGATTGGGGGGCAGCTGTCGTCCTTGGAGAGAGAGAGAGAACATTGCCTCAGCTGCATTAAAGAGGGCATTGTGTCCCAGAATGATGGACGAATAAATCATGTTTATTTCGAAAACCCGTGTGTGTGTGTGTGTGTGTGATGTTGTTTTGAAATTAACGTTGATAAGTGCACGCTTGAAGTGCGCGACGTGGTGCACGCGCTGGTTGTCTTCGCCTGCGCACACTCTCTCGGCGGCACCACGCGCCTCGCAGGGACATCAAACGGAAGGTAAATTCGGAAACTGATGTCATCGGCGCATGGCCGAGGAGAAGTGTGAGGAGGAGGAGGGAGAGGGAACAGATGACGACGCGTGTGACACGTCAAGCTCTGCACTGGGTGGTGGTGGTGGTGGTACGCGCACCGTCACACACAGTCTGCGTGTCATCATCATCGTCGTCATTATCATCAACAGCGCTCAGGTGATAAGCTTCACAGATTCCGGGGAGGGAGGTGGGGGCGGGGGGGACAGGTAAACGGGACCAGCTGCAAGATGCTGTCATTGAGATGTGCGTGTCCTCTGGTGGCGCTGACTGCTTGCGGCAGCCACAACCACATCGACCCCCCCCCTCCCTCTCTCTCTCTCTTTCAGGCTGGCCCGATGAGGTCACAGTGGTACTGATAATAATTTATGCCCAGCTAACACTGAAGAAGAGCGGTCGGCAGGCGCTGGGCGCTGGTGGCAGGCAGCAGCAGCAGTATCCAGGCCAGGCAAGACAATACATGGTGGTTTGTGCTTGCTTGGTGCCACCGCCGCCGCCGCTGCCGCAGCGCGGGGAGAGAGAGAGAGAGAGAGAGAGAGTGGTCATGTGACAGGGCCTGATTAGCATGGGGAATGATGTCAGCTAGTAGGAGACAAGTCCCACGTACCTAGTCTATATAATGTCCGTGACAATGCGCGCATCCACAGGCGTGACATGGTGATGACGGTGGCCAGTTCGAGCAGTGAGTGCCAGCTAGTGGCTATGTTTTCCACATTTCTTTCTTTCGTTTTTTTTTCTTCTCCATTATCGTGTGTGCACAACTGTAAAAAACGGAACCTTCGTCGTTTTTTGAGGCCCAGCTGAGGGTGGTGGTGTCAGTTGGAGCCAAGACAGTGGGGGTGGGGGGATCTCGTGGTGCGGAGGAGGGGGATAAAAACATCGTTGTTTTGGTTCTGCTGGCGATAGAGTCGTTGAGATATCGTCGCGGTTTTTTTGGTTTTTTGGTTGGGTTTTTTTTTTATGTTGCTTTCAGGTTTCAGTCTCGTTTCGCTGCGAGCAGCCCCGCGCTGTGGAGGGAGTTGAGGATGCTGACCGTGTTGACGATCGCGTATCTTGTCCGTCGTCTCCTTGTGTCCGTCTTTTGCTGGCTTTCGTTGACAACAACAACAACTACTACTACAGTGGGAGAGCTGTCGTGCAGCGTGAGTGCACGGCCATGTCAGGCCATGGTAGAGCCAGAAGCCACCACAGACCAGAAGCTCTGGACGCGGCCCTTTTTTTCTTCTTTTTTGGGGGGGGCGGGGGGGGGGGGGGATTCGTTTGATTTTCTGCTCTGCTGCTTATGCATTGCTTTTCCTCCGTCTTTAGATGTGTCAGTTGGTTTGTTTCTCCGGGTTCTCTTTTCTGCAGTTCTGTTGTGGTTGTCTCTCCTTCCAGCGATGGCCTTGTGTGACCATTTTTGGTGCGGATGTTGTTGTCGTTGTCGTCATTCGATCAGTGCGCAGTCACCGCTTTTTGTTGTAAACACGCAAAGGAGGCCGTCCTTGGAGTACTGTTGTCCGCTTGTGATCGTTCACTGGTTCGTGTGTGGTCTATTTCTCTCTCTCTCTCTCTCTCTCTCTCTCTCTCTCTCTCTCATGAACGACTTTCCTAAGAGGTCAGGGTGAGCTTTCTTCTTCTGCATCTTCTGATGTTTCAGGTTCTCATTTGTTTGCGTTACCCTCTGTCTGTCTCTTCTCAACGTCTTCCTCCATCCCATCGTGTGAAAATAATTTGCGCATTTTGTGGCGGCATTGCGTTTGTTACATACGAAATTAGAAGATGAGACAGACCACATCATTAGCTCCAACAGGCTTTGGGGGGAGGGAGGGATGGAGAGGTGGGAGGGGCGGGAGGTGGAGAAGCGCATTTTTGGCGCACTTGGTTGAAAGGTTTTCAGGGGGGGAGGGGGGGGGGGGGGAGAGAGAGAATCAGGGGAGAATTGAGTGCGGTCGTTCTCAGATGCTCGTTTCGCAGACGTGTCATCGCGCTATTTTGGTTGGTTGGTTGGTCGGGGTAAACGTTGTGAAACACATCTACTCAAGAAGCCTGATCATACTGTACTGTTATGTTTTGCTTTCTGCGCGAAAGTGTGCTCACGTCCAAAAGAAAGAAATGCAATGGCGGTCGTCGTGAGTTTCCCTTTATTATATCGAATGCGTTATGTTGTTGTTTTCCTGTTTATGTAACATGCAGGGGTACAGGGTTACTTCTCACGATAAACAGTTTGCAAAATGTGCATTGTTCGTATCCCTTCATTTCTTCCCCTATCCCTTGTGTGTGTGTGTGTTTGCGCGCTCGGTCTCATTGTTAGCAGAGACGGAAGATTGTGTGTGTGTGTGTGTGTGTGTTTGTGCGCTCGGTCTCATTGTCAGCGGAGAGGGAAGAGAGTGAGCATGATTTGAAAAGATCACGGCCGTTTGACCGATACGAAGAATTGTGTGCGTGAAAGCTGAAACGGGTCTAATCCTCGTTCCGCACAGCAGGGCTGTGAGTGATCCAGCAGGAGAAAGGTCAGGGAAGAACTGTAGTTATCAGCACAGTGTGGCTTTTTCCGCTCTGCTGCGGAACAGTGACCTGTACAGAATGCTCTGATGGGTGTATAGTCCTCCTTGTGGAAAATGTCATCCAGTGTTCAGCAAAACCGAGGGAGAAAAGGACAACAAAACATTTCCGATGCATAGCAGGTAACCTGAAAGGGGAGGGGGGGGGGGGGCAGAACAAAGTGTTTTTTTTTATGCATTCCTTTTCCATATACATATTTCTATACATACGTTCCCTTTTCGTGTTCGTTCTATTTCCATGTATGTTCCAGTTATGTATACGTACCCTTTGAAGTCTCCTCAGATTTCTGATAATCTTTCCAAGACCACCTCAGAGACCAGGCCCCGCGTTCGATCTGGTTTGAGTACAGAGCTTTCATGGCATTTTGGCGTCATCAGTACAATAAGACACCTCAGCGTCATCAGTACAGTAAGACATTTTTAGACATTTTAAGTGTCATTATTTCATTCAGACGCTTTAGTGTCATTGTCAGCTCGTGCCATTTAATTTGATTCATGACCGGAGAGAGGGAGAGGAGGAAGAGGATGTACCCAAACCGCTTCGTGACGTGACACCATGGAAGATCATTACCATAAGTGTATCGAAGCTTCTTCTAATTTTGCAATTCATGCTCTCATCATGTTCTTTTACAGCGTCGTGGGGTACCAGAGACAACATTTAAACGGTGTCTCTATTTCTTTTTTTTTTCTTTCTTTCTTTTCTTTTTCCTTAAAAAAAAAGTTAACCCGCCTTTTTCTTTTTCAATATGCAAATTCTAACCAAGAAAAGAACTACCCTCGATAGTGGCATTGCTGTGCTGTTGGTGAGCTGCCATAAGAGCCCATATCCTGAAAGGCGAACGGCTCACACAGAAGACTAGGAACGTGGTCTGGACTGTATCCAGCCAGTATGTTTTTGGCACAGTTTCCCCCCTCTTTTTTTTTTTTTTTTTTCCCTCCTCCATGAAGTGTACTTTAAACTTGATGATGCTGTTCAGGTAAACGTGAACAGTTCATTTAACATGTATTCCCCCCCCCCCCCCCCTCTTTTTTTTCTTCCTCCATAACGTGTACTTTAAACTTGATTATGCTGCTGAGGTAGAAGTGAACAGTTCATTGAACATGTAGCCAGAATTTCTCCCTGAGAGTATTAATTGGCATGTCCCTGTCCTCTCCAGCTTGCTCTGCGAGGCATTCTGTATGAGAAAGTTTTAATGTTGTCTTTTTCTTTCAAGTGGCGTGATAAGTTCATCCTAATACAGAGCGCGGTACACATTGGATTTCACGAGCTCAGATGTTTTCAAGTTTATTTCTATGACGAAATTGAATGAGGTGAGAACACAACTAAAGTCATAGATATTAATGATTGGGTGTCTTTTGGACGCGAGCCGCGAGCGCATCATTTATCACAATGGTGTACAGTGCGAAACGTCGATTTAACGTCGTCGATAAAAAATCGTTAATCTGAATAATAGTCGTTTTTCGAATCTGCTGTGTAATCTTTATGTGTTGTTTAACTTTAGATTGCAGTTTGGTCGTCCCACCTCTCCTCTGTGGTTGCGTTAACATCCTTTTCAGTGTTCATGGGTGTTGGTTAAGAAATATGAAGTATGGTTTTACCATCTTGATGCACACGCGCGTGGGCATACACACACACACACACACGCATACTCGCGCGGGCGCGCACACGCACGTGCACAGGCAAGCCCCGTTGACAGGTAACAAACGGCCCTGTACTGTGCAAGTGGCGGTGCATTGAGGTTGCCTGGGTTTACCTGTACTGTTGCGCTGGCTGCACACCGCTGAGCTCGTTCATCGTTTGTGCTTTTACCCCGCCAGCCTTAAGGTGTGGGTGGGCGGCACAGGAAGGGCAGAGCGGTGCAGTGTGTGTGCTGTATGATTGTTCACATTTCCGCCGCAGTGCACACAGGTCGTGTGTCTCCAATGCAGACAAGGTCTGCCGGTTCGAAGAGGTGTATTCAACGGGGGAGCTGTTTTTTTCTGCGCATGGGGCTGTTCGGACAAGTACGACAGTGAAGCAAAAACTTTGTGTGCCTGGGTGTGTTCGCGATGGTGTTATTTAGGTGAGTTGTGTTCGTCCCCTCAGACCACGTGTTACCTCCCTTAACCGACTCGGTCTGGCCTCTCAGGGGGACTAGACTGAGGAGTTTCAGGGGTCCGAGTGCGCGAGCGAGTTGAGGGGACACGGTATGTTTACGACTGAAGCGTAACCGCCACACACCATCAGAAACTCTTTCCACCTGTCTGGGTTTTTTCCCCCCCTCCCCTCCTCCTACACTCGCACGCCACACAGCCCTTCTGAGTGGGCCAGCTTTTTGCTCCAACGTGGCTCGTTGGTAGTCCCCCGGCAGGAAAACCGGAGGGGAATTGAAGGGGTTGCGCGCTCCGTGTTTTGTTGTAAACAGCCTTCCGAGTGGCGGCGGTGTGGGAGTTGCAAAGGTGGTTGGGTGGCGCGCTGCAGTGTACAGGTGTAAATTAAATGTGTGTGTGTGTATGCATGCATGAGGATGCACCCTGTCCTTATGTGTGGTATCGATTGCGCTGTTGCTGTTCATCCTTTTGAAGGGCCGAGGACATCTATTGATCGGGGTGCACGTCTTCAAGGCAAGGCCAGTGAAGTTGTCGGCCGCCGCAACGGTGTGTGCAGGACAGACCTTTCTGGCTGTTGTTGAATGTAAGCTCGAGGTTATCTTTCTTCACGCCTAATCAGAAGCCGCTCTTCTACCGTTCGCTTGATAACGCGATGTGGAGGGCTGTTCTGTTCGCTTAAGTGTTATCTTGTGCAATAGTCCGTTCGTTTTCTTGATAATGTAAACGTTGTTGTATGTGTCTTTAGTTTCGCCGGTAATGTACTATTGAGAGCAAAGTAAACTTTTTATTCTTTTTGTTTTCTTTCTTTTCTTTTTTTTAAACAATCGTTCAGAACCGAAATTAATAAATAAGTTTAAGGTGATGGCCGTTTAACTTTTTTGTTTTGTTATTGAATTTTATCAACAGGAATTTTAGAAGTCAGCGCTGAGTGGTGCTCTTGTCTTGATAAGCTCCGTTGTCTTGCCCAGTTCTGTTTTGTCAAGAAATGCCAGTCCTGAATACGGACTCTGGTTATCGTTCAGGCATTTCAAAACACTACTGTTGTTAGGAAGCAGCTTGAAATACAGACATTTCACTGGTGTCCCGCTTTTGTCAGTGTGTCGAGCGACAAGCCGATAGGACAGTGAGGAAAGGAACACGGCAAGGTGAGCTGTGTGTCTGCCGGAGGACATTGTTCAGTGCCATTGTGGGCTGCTGACAGGAAGAGCCTGTGACCCTGTGTCTCCGTGTCACACACAGGGTGAAGGAACAACTCGGCTGCAAGATTTGCTGGATGATAGCACAGAACTTTTCCCCCTGGCTTTTCTCGTGTCGTGTGACATTGCTTGTGACAGGTGTTAGCGTGTGCTGGACAAAGGCGTTCGGAGTGTGTGTGGTTTCATTCAGTCTGTAGTGGTGGGGAACGGGGACACGTGGTCAAGCCCACTTGTTCAGCGTCTTCTACGATCGGTTTTGTCTTTCAGGGTTTAAGAGAGTAAGTAACTGACTGGTTCCTTGTAGGAGACAGAATTTAGACCGCAGAGGGGTGTTTCTGATAATGTTTGTGGGTCAGTGAGAACAGAAGAGAGCAGAGATAATGGGCAAGACCCAAGAGGAAGAGGCCTCGCGGCCAGTGAAGAGAGAGGTGGTCAGTGCCAGCGCCAACCTGGAAGTGATCAGCGAGGAGAACTTTGCTCGCCGCCTGCAGGGTATGAGCGCCTGCATCAACTGTCAGAAAGAACGGTACTATGGCAGTGGCCACAAAGCCCACAACGGTCCCAGACTTCACAACAGCAACAAACAGGGCAGGCGCAGTAAGCAGGGTCGGCGCAAACAGGCCAAAGCCAACAGTCCCATTGTCATTCACCTCAAAGACACTTTGCGGTCTGCGCTGCAGCAACGTCAGCGAAGTTTCGACACAGACTCTGACGTGTCGGTCCGGTCCACAGATGATGACATTGGTCAGGACACGTTCGGTGACGTGTCCAGTATTCCGGAGTTCATTCCCCAGTACATGAACCAGCCCCACAGTCAGACTCACCACCATCGAACCCTGACCCAGCCCGTTACCCCCACTTTGTCTCAGCGACGTGAAAAATCCAAGAAAAACTTGACTGCCCTCATTTCGGTCATAGAGAAAGCTCACTTCAAAGACTCGTGCCACATCGAATCCAACTTGACAGGTCAGAATTCGAACCGCTCAAAACTGCCCCATTTGCTCAACAATGCTGTATCTTTTTCGGAGAAGAACCAGGCTCAGCAGCGCAGCATTGTCGAATGTGATAACATTGATGTCATATGCAACGATCTTCACAAGACTGAGAAGACTCTGGAACCTGCAGACGACACGGACTCCGTGTCGGACAAGTCCTCTGTGGTGTCCAGCTCTGAAGTGTTCTCAGACTCTGACAGCCAGGTGGTCGAGGAGACTACAGGGTTCGAGTTCACACCCGAGGAGCTGCAAAGACTTGCCGAGTACACCACTGGCTACCCCATCTATCGCTATGACTGCCCCCCATCGGAGTGTCCCGAGTGCCTTTCCACTTGGTACTCTCACCAGATCTACCAGTACGAAGGATGCACCTTCGACACCGCCTCTTCCCAGCGGGCGGGGAGGTACAGCCGAGGGAGGAACCGAAGCGGCAGTCACACGAACGAGTCGGAGCGCGACGCGGCTCTGGAACTGTCGGACAATGAAGCAGGAGAAGCGGACGGGGCCTGCTCGGAAAGGGGCTCGGACTACCGGGGCCGAAGAGTGTCCGGCGGGACACGGAGGCGCAACATCAGCGCGACGTCGTCGTCGGCGGCGGCGGCGTGCAGCCACGGGGGGCACCACCTCAAGACCTCCGCCCCGTCCTCGCCGACGACGGGCAGCAGCCACAGCGACGGAGGAGGGGTGAGGGCGGCGGAGCAGAGCGCCGCGGTGTGGCCCTGGCAGAAGGGCATCCGGCAGCTGTGGGACATTGACATCTCGCAGTCCGGGCGGCGGGCGGAGCACCCGGAGCTGCGCGGGGACAACCCTTACCCGAACAGCGTTTACCTGGACCTGACGGGCATGGACGTGTCGGTGTCGGTCTACTATCACCACAGTCTAATGCAGGACGAGGTGGCGCGCAACGCCGTGGCCGCGGCCTCCATGCTGGCTCCCACCGTTTACACCACCACGGCCGCCTCCTCGCTCTACTCCATCTGCTACTCCTCCTATATGGGCTCTCCGGTCTACGGCATGTCGCTGCCCCTCTCCTTCTTCAACGACAACGCCCTGCCCAAGATCGCCATGGTGCCTCCACACGAGCTGAAGATGTGTAAGTATATATAATGAGTGATGATATGGTTGCTCCTTTGATGGCGAGGACACTTTTCTTTTTTCTTTTCTTTTTTTTTTTTTTTTTTTTTTTGTTTTTGTTGTTGTTGTTGTTTTGTTTGTTTTTATTGGGGGGTGTGGGGGGACTTGTCGGGGGGGAAAGGGTGCGTGTATATTGGTGGGTGGGGTGGGATAGGGGTATGAAAGCTGAGCTGAAGGCTTGTATTTTCTCTGTTCCTCTCTCTGTCTCTTGTCTGTTTCTGTCTGCCTGTTTGTGCCAGTCACCCCCCTCCCCCTCATCCTACCCCACCCCTCTCTCTTTTTCTGTTTCTATATCAGTCTGTCTGTTGACTGTCTGTCTGTCTGTCTTTCTCTCCCTCTCTCTCTGAACCAAGCTTTTGGTTAATTATTTTCTTTACTCTGTCAGATACTTAGATAGTTCGTGGACAATAATGCGCCCCCCCCCCCCCCCCTAAAAAACAAACACTCCCCCCCCCAAAAAAAAACCCAACAACCCCCCCCCCCCAAAAAAAAAACCAAAAAAGAAACAAACCACAAACAAACAAAAACCAAAAAACCAAACAAACAACAACAAAAAAAGGGGGGGCGGGAGGGGGGAGAAGAAAAGAAAATTTGTGCATGACAACAGTTCTGAACGATCTCGATTTTCGAGGAAGAGCGGGCCCGACACACCGCCCTTTGTGGATATGGTGCCTGTTGTCCTGACATTTGATCTGTTCATTTTGCTCCAGTGTTCGTGCAGATCAGAGCCAACAGATGTTCTAAACTTTGGAAGAGAGAGGTTGGCGATGCTTCTGAATGTTTTCTGGTGCTTGCTTCTAGAGAAAATGAACATTTTTATTCCACGTCTTGCAAATATTAAATGTCCTCTGTGGACTTTTTTTTTTTTTTTTTTTTTTTTCTCCCCCTCACTTCTCTTCGCGCCATGTTGTCGAAACTGACGTGGGAAGAAAAAGGGTGAACGCGGTAAACACATGTGCTGCCTGATGTGCAGGTATACTATATTGGAGTGGGGAGAGGGGCGGGGGCAGAGATCCACTCTGCGCAGGAACTGGATGGTGGAATGGGCTTGGGGGGGAGGAGAGGGTCCGTGTCTGTTCAGCTCGGTGGGTGTGCCTCACCACTCCCTTTGGCTCGTTAACTACTCAGTGCTAGTATGCCTTCAGAACTTAATTATGCACATGGTGCATGCTGCGAACTCCTCGTGTTGATTGGTTTCCTTCCCTCTTTCTCTCCCTTTTTTCCTTTTCTCTCACTGGGATGGGGGATGGGAGAAGGATGGGCGGTGGAGGTGGATGGGTGGTGGAGGTGATGGGCGCTGTTCCTTCTTTATCCACCTCCATCCACCTCCTAATATTGATCAGTTCATGAACAAGCAAGCAAGCAAGCAAGCAAGCAAGCACGCACGCACGCACGCACGCACGCACGCACGCACACACACATATGTATGCACACACACACACACACACACACACACACACACACACACACACACACTGGCACTCTGCCGCACATAATAGTGACTCACAATGCGCCGAAAAGTCCAACAGCTGCAGGAAATAACCAAAACAAAATGTTGAACAGAAAAGAGGGGTGGCTGGGGCTGGCTGCAGGATCTGAATGAAGACTGCATGGATGAGATTAGATGCGGGGAGCGGTGGGGGTGGGGGAGGCTGGGGGGGGGGGGGCGGCTACAGTACTAACAGGGCCCGGCCGGATAAGGTCTGTTCCTGGTTACATCGTCTTCGTCATCACCACCCCCCATCTGTTTGGGGCGGGGGGGAGTGGGGGGTTGGTTTAACGTGCGTCAGCTGACTTGACAAGTGTGCGCACACTTTATACACTGCTGCCAGGTACATTATACTCGTTTAATGTAGATGGGTTGGGTGGTAGAGAGGGCGGATAGAAGGGTTTCGGGGGAAGGGGGGGGGGGGACGGCGCTGTTGGGTGTGACGTGGCGTAGCGTACGTGTGACAGATCATCTTAAGTCTCAGTTCATGTCTAGACTAAAGGTGGTGTTCACGTCCTGGATATAATCTGATGCTATACATCATACCGCACGCACTCTCCCTCCTCTTTCGCACACGCACGCACGCACACACACGTACGCTCGATAGCGGGTGAGAAAGAGAACTGTGTGTGTGTGTGTGTGTGTGTGCTTCTCTCTCCAGCCGTGTTGTATGCATTGTCACATCCGCCCACCTCGGAGAGAGAGAGAGAGAGAGACGAGGAGTGTGTATATACATCACAAGTATATTGTGCAGGGGAAATAAATTTATGGCGGTGAACCTGACCCCTGGCTACCGGGAGGAACAAAACCTCTGTTTTTATTTCTAGTGGGCATGTGTGGGAATATAGTGGGAGAGAAAGGTGGTGAGAGGTTGTGGGTTGGAGGGGTGAGGGGAAGGGGGTTGTTGGGGGTGAAGGGGACCTGTCAGTTTTTCCTGTGTGAGGTGTGAATGCGGTCCTTTGTCGCTTGAGAAGCAGTAGGTCAGGCAAGGTGATGAACTGCGATAACCCCTCATACCGTATAATACAATTGTTTATGTTGTGTGTTGTTTCTTTTCATATGTACGTATATGTCCGTTTCACTCTTTGTCTGTCTCTTGTTTCTCTTTCTCTCTCATAAATGGACTGATGGCCTAGAGGTAACGCGTCCGCCTAGGAAGCGAGAGAATCTGAGAGAATCTGGTTCGAATCACGGCTCAGCCGCCGATATTTTCTCCTCCTCCACTAGACCTTGAGTGGTGGTCTGGACGCTAGTCATTTGGATGAGACGATAAACCGAGGTCCCGTGTGTAGCATGCACTTAGCGCACGTAAAAGAACCCACGGCAACAAAAGGGTTGTTCATTGCAAATTCTGTAGAAAAATCCACTTCCATAGGAAAAAGCTAAAAAAAAACAAAAAAACCTGCACGCAGAAAAAAATGCAAAAAAAGGGTGGCGCTATAGTGTAGCGACGCGCTCTCCCTTGGGAGAGCAGCCCGAATTTCGCACAGAGAAATCTGTTGTGGTAAAAATAAAAAAAAAATAAAAAAATAAAACAAATAAACACGTGCCGTGCACTCACACACAGACATTCTCTCTCACTTTCTCTCTCTCTCTCTCTCTCTCTCTCTCTCTCTCTCTCTCTCTCTCTCTCACACACACACACACACACACACACACACACACACACACACAGACTCACTTCCCTCTCTACCATACACTCATTCTCAGAACATCGACACAGGCGCCTTTTGTGTTGCCATATGTCTTGGAGCTGGATACCTTCTCTCACGTTACTTGACTGAGAGGCGGTCTGAACCGCATAGCATCAACCCGTGGTTGCATTTTGCCATAAGGTTTGACATCCCATGCGGAGATAGTTATGTATCGGAAGCTTCCGTGTAGACGCTACTTCTGGGTGATGATCGGAAGGGAAGGAACCTCACACAAACACCACCACACTCTAGAATATGTCATGTGCGTTCGCGTGTATATTTGTGTGTGTGTGTGTGTGCGCGCGCGCGCGCGCGTGTGTGTGTGTGTGTGTGTGAGAGAGAGGGGGGGAAACTTTGCGTCTTGAGTCATGACATTGGGTTTTGAAAATAATGACATACTCTCCCGAAAGAGATTGCCTGTGCGTTTGACGGCCGCTCATTGATCGAGGAGTGTCAGAGTGCACGGCTTGTCATGATGGATGAGGTCGTGGGGACCTTCCACCACCACCTGCGACAGCCCACCCCTCAGTGAGAAGAACACTTGCAGGGGAAGAAAAAGCACCGGGGCCTCCCGACAGTTTAATCACTGGCAGACCTATTGTACAAAACCAGGGTCGTGCAAGTCGTTGCAGGCAAGTAGACTGTTCAAACAGCAGTCCATTTATCTGCTGTGGTGGCTTTCCCGTTGGAGCACTGCTGTCTGTTTGCTGTGGATTTTGCCGTTGGAACACTGTTCAGTGTTGTCTGTCTGTTGTGGACTTTCGTCGTCGGAACAACGTTCTGACACTGGCCGTGCGATGACTGCCCGGGGGTCTGTACTCGGCAGCTTTGTGTCTGAACATTCTGGTGGCGTGTCTGGGTTGCTGTGAGCCCGAGACTGTCCTTCGGCTATCAGTATGTCATGTCATGTCCAACACGCTGCTGCTTGTCTGTGACTTGTGACGCAAGAAGGGTGACGTAGGAAGGGTGGGGTTTATCTGTGAGCAGGAGGGATAGGGAGGAGTGGGGTTAGGGGGTGGGGAGCTCTCACAGACACCCACCAAACCACCCACCTACACACGCCCTCCACCCAGACCTCGTCCCTCCCAACACACCTGTTCCCCTAAACTTCTTAATGCCCTCCCTGAACCGTATGTTAGATTCGTGTCTCCAAAGTGTTTCTGTAACCGTCAGCAAGTTATATACAGCGAAGAACCAGCATGACTGAAAGAGCCAATCGGGTTAGGACCTTTGCCACAGCTCTGTGGCAGAAGATCCAACCGGCTTCCAAGTGGGCACAGCTGGATGCCGCTGTGGTCAGCCAAGACTCAGGTGTGGGTTGCGTAGGGGTCTGCATTCTAAATCCTAAAACGAGGTTTCCAGATTGCCGTGACAGAATGTGTGGATATTGAGCCAGGTTTGTGGTGTGTGGAGCCAGCAGCGGGAAATGAGAAAACAAAATCCCTTGTTTTGCGTATGTTGTTGTTATTTATTGTGGGATATATATATATATATATATATATATATATATATATATATATATATATTTATTTATAAAGCGTCTGTTATGTCTGCCTTCTTAGTTCTTTGTCTGCCGGTATGGATTAGTCGTGTGATAGCTGGTGCAGATAAACCCACGACTTTTTCGTCGTGTGATATTTGTCACGTCTGCCAGACTTTCAGTCGGTCGATCTGTATGTCTGTGTCTCTCATCCGCTCTTCACACACACACACACACACACACTCTCTCTCTCACACACACACACACACACACACACACACACACACAGGCGCGCGATCCCGAGGAGAGTTGGACAAAGAGGTAGGTAGATACGCCGATTGTGAAATAATTTTGACCTGTTGGCCATTGGGTTTAGTCTCCTTTTCTGTCTGGCCTCCTTTTTGTTAATGTCTTCCAGTTAACGGGTTTTTTCCACCTGTCTCTCTTCCCAGCCATTCCACGATGATGTCGTCACCTCTCTCTCTCTCTCTCTCTCTCTCTCTCTCACTCTGTGCACCCCTCACTTGTCGCCATACACTTTTTGTCTTTCACTAAGTCATGGTGTTTTCTTTCTTTCTTTCTTTATTTTTATTTTGTTTACTTGTTTTTATTTGCCTGTCCCTTGGTCGCAGTAATTTTGAAATAGCGGTGGTAGTGGTGGAAGTTTTTGTTTTTCTTGTAATTATTGTTTACCCTCATCCTCACCCAACTTCGATCCTTTCTTCCCCACTCCCCCTTCCCCCGCACCTTCAAGTCCCAGTGGATGTTCAAATCAGGTATGCTCTCTTGCCTTGTGTCCACGAATCCCTCTGGTAACTGCGGGCGAGTTTTGCTGATCTTGTCAGCAAGCGTCGCTTGTCGTTGAGGTGGAGCTTAACGACCTATTAATGGCAAACAAGAACAACAAGAACCCTAACCCAGAACCAGTTCAGCCCAAAGGGGGTTTGCAGCATCGGCAGGCTTCCATGCCATACTGATGTGGAGAAACGCAGCAGATATAATGTTTGTCCTCCAGATCACGTGTGGACACGTTGGGAAATACTGTAGAAGTTAGTTTCTTTTCTTCTGCTTTTTTGTATTTACTCTTAGTGGTTTATGTCAATGTAAAAATGTGGGGGAAAAAAAAGAAGTTGTAACAGAAATGAGACGAATTTTAACGCCAGAGTAATGCCCAGGCACAGGACTCAAACGTGTTTAGTTACGTGGTTCAGGGTTTAGGGTCTTAGTTCGGTGAAGGTTGCGTTGTCGAGTTCTGAACGCGTCGCTTGTTCGGTTCTCGTTGTTTTGTAGCCCAGCGAACCGCATCTTACAAACTGAGGTCATCCCAGGAACTCCTGTTTCGCTGTGAGGGCAGAGAAATTAATTGTCCTGGTGTGGTGGGGACTGAACTGGAACAGGACTTTCCAGACGAGCTGTGGAGAGAGTTTCCAGTTGGCAGTGGAATGTGGGCATTCCCCATTTCAAGTTGTGCTCTCTGCCTTTTCGAGTTTCTCTCTTTCCAAGCTCTTGCTGAGAGAGAGAGAGAGAGAGAGAGAGAGATGATTATGTACTTAATCTGTCTCTGCCTCTGTCTCTGTCTCTGTATCTCTGCCTCTCTCTCTCTCTCACTATGTCTCTGTCTCTCTCACTGTCACAATCATCCTCTATATCTTATGGGTGTGTGCACGGTGTGTTTGTGTTTGACTGTGGTTGTGTGCAAGCGTACATACACAGAGACAGACAGACAGACACACGAGATAGAGGCGAAGGAAAGAATTTGAAAGCAGCGTTCACAATCTGTAATAGAATGATCCAAAATCGAGATCGTTCCGTTTGTTGGGCCATGCATACATAAAAAAAAAAAAAAGATTTCAAATATGTAAGTTTGGCCAGATTTTTAAAGAATAAGCTAACTGTTATTTTATAGACTCAAATATTGAAATTTTAGCAGTTTTATGAAAAAATTTTCGATTGGGATGATTTAACATGATAGACAAAGTGGCACGACAGATGTTTGCAGGAGGGAGGTAGTGTGTGTGGGGAGCATTCTCATACGTTTTTTTGTTGTTGTTATTTATTTTTTCTAAACTTCTCATGTGCGTTTTCATTGACGAGAACTAACGATAGGATGTTGTCCTGTCTGTGTTTGTCTCGTTCATTTTTCTTTCAAAGCATTAATCTTCGAAATGTTGTTTGTCGCTTTTGCGCAGTTCTGTTACTGCCTGGTTTGACTTGCCTTGATAGCGTCAGTATCGTCATGGATGTAAGGATTGTTGTCTTAAGCCAAAGAATATGAAGTGGACTTTGTCGTGTTTAGATATTATTTTCTGAGGCCGCGTGGCGGAGGGAACAGTTTGAGCAGAGAGGAACTAATTATTTTTGCATTGCTTTTGGAATCTTTCTTTCTTTGTCCCATCCCCACAGTTTCAGACCATGTACGTTCATTATGTGTGATTTCGTCTGTGACTCGACCCGAAAGGGGTTGTTTTTATTTATTTTTTGTCTGTATATTTTGTTTGGGGGTGTTTTTTGTGGGTTTTTTTTTTGTGTTTTTGTTTGTTTGTTTGTTTTTTATCTTTCTTATGGTAAGTTGAACGTTGAATCATGCATCAACGCCATTGGTTTTAAACGGGTTCAGGTTGCGTGCTGGGGGCATCCGGTGCGTTTTAATGTATCTTGGAGGGTATGTTTAGGACTACTGTCTGTCGGTCGATCGCTTGCTCTGTCTGTCTGTCTGTCTGTCTGCTCTCTCTCTCTCTCCCCTGTCTATCTCAGTTTCTCTCTCTCTCTCTCTCTCTCCCTTAGCTCTCTGTCCCATTTGTCTCTATCCGTCTGTCTCCCCGTCTGTCTGTCTCTCTTTCTCCCCCAACCCACCCACCCCCGCTCCCTAACCCCACCCTCTCTCTCTCTCTCTCTCTCTCTCTCTCTCTCTCTCTCTCTCTCTCTCTCTCTCTCACGAAATTGGGTTTGTGGCTTCGATTTACAAAACTACGATCCTCAACAGCACACCACCAACTGGATGATGCGTATCAACACTGGTAGATATTGTTGTGTATTCCTTATGAAGTGAGGAGAGATTATGTAAATTGCGTGAATGTGTGCAGGGGAGGGATGGAGGACGCGTTTTTTCACTTGGTGGTATGAGCATGTTGCTTACGTCACGAAGCCACTAGACTCTCTCTCTGTCTCTGTCTCTCTCGCTCGCTCGCTCTCTCTGTCTTGCCTATTCAGATATGCGTTCCTCACATAGCAGTACCTCCATTCATCCTCCCCCCTCCCCCGTCCCCCCGATCTCATTTAAAAAAAAAAAAAAAATCAGTTTTATCCTAGTCTTTATTAGTTGTGTAATAGCAAAACTACTGCAGCAGTAGCAACAGCAGCCGTCGAAGAAATAGTTCTTGTCCTTGCTCCTCCCCCATTCCAGTGGCATGCCAGGTTTAATCTCTGGCCCCATGTTCGCTAATCCCATTAGTTACAGTGGCGAGTTTTCCATGCCTGCATTGCTTGCGTTTGGTTTACCATGTTTATGTAGTCCAGCCATCCGCGCCCCTCCTCGTCATACTAAAACGAAAGCCAGCAGCCCTTTATTTATGTATGTTAATGACGATTTTGTGTGTTTGTGTGTGTGTGTGTGTATACATGTGTGTGTGTGTGTGCGCGCGCGCGAGACATTCGTGTGTGTTTGGATGCGCGTGTGCATGCGTGTCACCATCTATTCTTTGAAAAAGGTTGTGAGAGTTTCTTTGACGTGTGTGTGTATGTAACCCTCTGTCTCTTTCTGTCTCTGTCTCTCTGTTTGTCTGTCTGTCTGTCTGTCTGTCTGTCTCTCTCTCTCTCTGCGTGCGCGCGCGCGCGTGCGTGCGTGTGTGTGTGTGTGTGTGCTTGCGTTCGTGCTTGTGTGTGTGTGTGTGTGTGTGAGTGAGTGAATGAGTGTATATGTTTGTCAAGTGTTAAGTGCATGTTTGCACCTAAAAAAAAAGGGGGGGGGGTGGAGGGTTGTGCAAGTACGATCAGGTGGCAGACATTCAGGGTGCCACGTATCTCTCCACTCCCCCCCTCCGCCCCCCCCCCCACCCCCCACCCGTCCCTCACCCAACTCTCTATCCAAACCAGGTCCCTGATGAGAATATTCCTGGGTCCGATGGAGGCAGCCAGCAGGCAGTACACATTGTGTGTGTATGGACGAGCGGAGGAGGATGGGTCGGTCAGTGATATATATACTGGGTTACATGGTACCAGTAGCAAGGGCTATGCCCCTGACCTGACACACAATAGGGTGGAAGGGGACAAAGGTCTCGTTCTGCCCCACAGACGCGTAAGATAATCCGTCCATCGCCCACCACTGGTCAGATTGTGTGTGTACTTATGCAGCAGCAATTCCTGGCATTCCTCAGCTTCCTATACTGATTTTCGGTCACCTGCTTTCCTTTCTCTTCCATTACAGTTGTTGGGGCAGTGTGCAGTTTATACCCCAAAGTCCCATTTTTGACTCACTTGTGTAAACAAAGTGAGTCTGTGTTTTTTACCCGGTGTTCGGTTGTCTGTGTGTGTGTGTGTGTGTGTCTGTGTTTCTGTGGTAAACTTTAACATTGACATTTTCTCTGCAACTACTTTGTCAGTTGACACCAAATTTGGCATAAAAATAGGAAAAATCCAGTTCTTTCCAGTCATCTTGTTTAAAACAATATTGCGCTTCTGGGATTGGCACAAAAAAATAAAGAATGAAGCCTAATTATATGCAAACTGCATTTACTGTTATATTTATATTTTTTGTATTCTCTAAACTTGGCACTTTGATCCTATATTCTGACCCAACAGCTAGAGCAGTCATTATTATCATTTCTTGTTCAAACAGGAACTTCTTTTGCTAAGCATGGAATTTTTAGTTATTTTGCAAACGTTTTGGTTCAGATAGTAAAAAGGGGAAATTACTCTGTAATGCTAGTGGAGTTAATTTGCTTTAAACTGATCTTTCTCATCTTAAACATTACATTTTGAAACAAGAGAGGCAAGGCCTTCAAGACTCACTTGTGATGCACTTTTTTTTTAAAAATCCAAGCTTTTTATGTATTGAGTATAATTTCAAAATGTAATGTTTAAGATGAGAAAGATCAGTTTAAAGCAAACTAAGTTCCCCAGCAGAGTAATTTCCCTTGTTCTGCTCGCTTCACCAAAACGTTTGCAATAAATAAAACTTCCATGCTTAGCAAAAGAAGTTCCTGTTTGAACAAAAAATGATAATAATGACAGATCCTTTGTTGGGTCGAATATCAGATCAAAGTGCCAAGTTTAGAGAATACAAAAAATATAAATATAACAGTAAATGCATTATACTCAATACATAAAAACTTGGATTTTTTAAAAAGTATATCACAAGATAGTCTTGAAGCCTTTGCCTTTCTTGTTATCTTTGGAAGGTGAAGGTTAAAATATTAACTCGCACGCATCGCACTTAAACCTGCATGCACACACGCACAGATAATCGCACGTGCATTTTCATTTGGTACGGCAGAGTTGGATGGATGCCATGCAATATACAGGTGCGTTTATGTGCATTAATTTGTTATTTGTGTGTGCGCATGTGTGCACGCGCGTTTGTGTTTGTGTGTGTGAACGCGCATGCGTATAATGTTTGTATCGTTATGTCTATACTCGTCTGCAATCAGTTCCACTGCTTAATGATTTTACGATAGTCAAAACGGTGTGTTGCATCGAATGGCAACCGGTAAACGTGTGCAGTCGAGCAGAAACAGTCCCGTTTAGCTTATGATCATGCATGTGCGCGGGATTGTAAGATTGCTCTCTGTGTGCGCGCGTGTGTTTGTGTGTGCATGTGTGCCTGTGTAATTGCACTTTTTGTTGAATTTAACACACACACACACACGCGCGTGCGCACACACACAGTTGCTCACTCACTCACTCATTTACTCACATGGATATGCACGCACATATTTATTAAGGTTGACATTAAGATTGTGACCGGATGCAAACAAAAATTGCCATGTTTGTTCGGGAACAATAGTTTACTCGCAAACAGAAATATTTTTGCCATTTTCTCTTCCTTCTTTTTCGGAGTTTCCCCCTTCTTTTCCCCACTTGTTTCTGTTCCTCACCTCATCCTTCACCCCTGCCTCTACCACAACACAGGTAAGCCCCCTCCTTCCCACGCACGTAACCCTTCCCCCCAGCCTCCATACTATCATCTTTTCAGGGGTCGTTTTATTACGAGATGTTATCCGGGAAATAAAAAAGAGATAGGCTAAGTCATTTTGAAAAGTTGCCGCCGGCAGTTTTTCGGTTAAGTATGAGTCATTTATAGGTGGGGATTTGTGTGTGTGTGTGTGTGTGTGTGTGTGTTGTCGCTGTTGTTGTTGTTTTTTTTTTTTGTCAGCGCTTTTAATGGGTGTAGGAGCGGGGATTGAAACGAAGGGGTAAGAAAGCAGGTCAGGTCAGACTTCAGCATGCAAAACACTTTTATTTTTATGTATTATTATTATTATTTAGTAGTAGTAGTTGTTGTTGTGCTAAACACTATTTCATGCATTATATATATATATATATATATATATATATATATATATATATATATATATATATATATATATATATTTTATACATACAGAGAGAGAGATTGCGCTACACTTGGACACTATATCTAGACGGTGGTGTGTTTATGTGCGCGCACGTGCATGCGTGCGTGCATCCTCGAATGTTCATGTCTGTGTACGTGCGTGGATATGGGAGAGGGCGTGTATGATTATTTGTCCACATGATACTGTTACTTGAAACGTTTCCCTCCCCCTCTGTTCGGTTTCTGAGATGAAGTGAAACGAAACGCATGTTTATTTATTTATTTATGTGTCCATTGAAATAAGAGAGAAAGGCCAGAAAGAAAATGTGCTATCGAAATCTCCCGTTTAGTCACCGTCTTTTAGTTAGTAATTAGTTTTAGCATTTCGTGGTTACTGTGGATGACGTACATTATGTTGCATTGCGATGTCATTGACATCTTCGCGGCATTTCGAGTCAGCCAAGAGCTTGTGTTACTGACGACGGACCGCGGAAGGGATGGCTGACTGCTTGACCAGCCATGCGTTCGACCCAGATGTGCAACCGTAATTTCATCCAGAAATGCTTCGTTGCTTTTTGTGTGTGTGTGCTTTTTTTCTTCTTCATTTTGCCTGTCACTCATTCCTCGATCGCTTTCCCTTTTCCGCCAGTGAAAATTTGTCAACAAGAGTTTGCGACGTTGTTGTTACTGTTGTTTTTCTTCATTCAGGAACATTGAATTATATGTCTGTATAACTTAATGTATCTCTCTGCTTGTGTGTGGAGGGGGGGGGGGGGGGGGGGGAGAGAAGGAGAAGAATGTTAGTATGTCAGCCATCTTCCTTTGCACTATTTTCACCTCTCTGTACGTCAGATTTGCCATCTCTGTGTCACCAGATGGCAGTGGCTAGTATTTCAGTATTGCACAGCTGGACCCTCGAAAGTCGAACGTACCCCCAACCGATACACATCAGCTCTTGCCACCTGCCCAAATTTCGTATGAACCAGCCAACCTCGTCGCTATCCAGTTTAGATTATGACCTTTCGGTGCATATCTCCATATCTCCACCCGCCCTTAGCTCCCAACACACACTTTTCCACCCCACCCCTGACACTGCAAATGGATGCATGTTTCCCACGTGTTCCAGAAATAGGCCTTTGGAATTGGTCTTTCCGCTTTTATTCTGTTTGAGCCTCGAAGGAACTGTTTCGCTGTGTGTGTGTGTGTTTGTGCGCACGCGCGCGCGCGCGCGCGTTCGAAAGGTGAGACAGATGGGAGAACCACTCACCCCCACCTCCCCAACTCCTTCGCCACCTCTTCTCCGCCCTGCTAGCACATCAGTAACTGATGTCTGCACGTTATTTGGCTTCCGGTTAGTTGTCGCCGGTTAATAGAAAGCTCATGTTTTTGAGAGGAGAGAGAGAGAGAGAGAGAGGGGGGGGGGGGGGGGAGAGAAAGACGGGGGCAGACGAGACAGACAGACTGACAATGACATATTGTTGCAGTATGATAAAGGTAACTGTCTGACAGTGACAGATAGTTGCAGTATGATAAAGGCCCCCACATCCCACCCACTGTACGTTTGACATTGTTGCTTGTTCAGCCAACCGCACAGGTCCATATGAAAACTGCGTTGAGAGACAACAGTACAAGAGGAAGGGGAATACAAGAAGGGTGGGAAGGGGGTAGAGGAATAGAAGAAGGGGGCAGAAATGGGAGGACGAGAGCCGGGAGGGTTCTGGAGCTTGTAAAGAAGCCTGACGGTACGACCTTTGTACCGACCGGGACTTGGGAGTTCACTGAACAGCATGGTGAACTAGATTGTCAGCTGTGCCCAGTCTGGGTTTTTTGTTTGTTTGTTTTGTTGTTTGCTTGTTTTGTTGTTTTGTGTGTGTGTGTGTTTTTAAATAAACACGCGTAAGAAGACGACACATGTAAGGCAGGAAATTAACAGCTAATTCTTTCTCTGCTTGCTTTGTTTATTTTATTTTCATTTATTATTTTTCCTTTTCAGGTTCGTTTTCTTTGTGAGCGTTGTTCGAGAGTTGTCAGAGCTTTGTGTAAGAAAGAGGCCCTTTTTGTTTTGATTTGTTTTGTTTTCCAGTTCAAACGCACATGTTTGCACGAATGAGAACAGAACGAAAGGAGACACAAGGGCGACAACCGCACGTACAAAGTCACAAAGTGTAATTTTATATAGGGAGGCATGAGTATGACTATGCAATTTCGATCCCAACAGCTTGTGAGAAATGCAAAGCAGTGATGTCAGCGAGATGTATTTTACTTTGTATTTATTAATTTATTGAATATATTTTTTGACAGAATACCACACAATCACGTAAAGCAATGAGTTGAGTACAAAAAAAAGTGGGGGGGGGGGGGGGGGGGGGGGGGGGCACAGGAGTCATTTGGATACTCGAGACATTTTTTGAAACCTTAATAGTACTGTGCAAGTGGGGGATGGGATGGGGGCCAGAGGAGTCATTTAGATATTCTGGACAATTTTTGATACCTTAATAGTACTGTGCAAGACTTTTTCATGTTTAAACTTAAAGCGCATGTGTGTTGGTTTTTGTTTTGTCATGTTCGTTACATGTGTAAATATCTGATTTTCTCAAAGGTGTGCTTTCTGTAGTTCATTTCACGCATTGGAATACCATCTCATTCCCCGCCCCACCTCTCCGCAGGATTTGGTTTGGGTGCTTGTCCATCCAGGTTTTATCCTGTATATGCGGAGAGTCATTGGTCTTGTTGCAGAGATAATCCCCCCCCCCCTCCCGCCGCCCTGGCACTGCTATTTGTGTGTGTGTGTGTGTTTCCAAGTTCTGTCGCTTGAATACGTCATATCAGTTTCAGTTCTGTTCCACGGGAACTGGTCTGTAGTGTTGGAATTATGGGACTGTGAGGTTGTTTGCTCGCTGTTTCTAATGCTTCTTCAAATACCTTTACACCTATTGAAAGAAATAAAGAAAAAGAAGAAATAAAACATCCTAAGATGAACGAAGTATACAAAAAAGATAATCAGCAGTTCAGAGAAGAAAATTCGGGGCCATAAACAACCCCATCCCCACCCCGACACACACACACACACACATACACTCTCATCCCCTCATCCCCAAACATAAACAAAAATCCCGGTGAGGTCTGCTTAAATATTGTCAGAAAGAGAGAGAGCTAACAGCTTACAAAGCTGCATGAATGATAATGCATTTAAAGGATATTTTTTACATACGCACGCCAGGGCGCCGTCATGGCCCGGTTACGATCAGGGCTCGCATTCAGGAAGCTGTGAATTTAAATCCCCGGTTACCCTTTAAAAGTGAACATGGCAGTCTCGTTGCTCACAAGTCAATGGACTGTTGTCATTCAGGTGGAGTCAGTGAACTGTTAGATTTTTATATGCTCCTCCCACATTCCTTCACGCCCCCCACCCCCCACCCCCCCGCCTTTCATCACCATTTCTAACCTTTCCCTAATCTGTTTATATCTGTCGACCATATCACTGACGTGTGTGTGTCGACTTGAATTGCACATGAATACGCCAAACTGTCTGCAGATTGTTCTTGACTGGCGACGGTGCATCTGTCGGGCATTGGCTGCGGGAAACTGAAGCGGAGAAAGGTTATTTCTGGTTTGTTATGCCGGGTAGTTTGCTGCGTAAATGAATACAAAGCAGTATAAAACCGTTCACACAACATGTTCATTTAGCTAAGCCGAAGTTCTGCTATAGTTGTAGTTGCTGACGTTGTCGCAGTGATGAGTACAGCCTCATCCAAGTCTCCCTGTTCATACCGGACACACGTTGTCAAAAGTTTTCACTTTAATAACCTTACTTAATTTCTAAGGGTTCAGCGTAACCTGTAAGATGGGCACGAGGAAACGAGTGCATGTAATTATATTTAATGCCTTTGTCTTGAAACGAAAAACGAATGTTTCACTGTCAGACATGAACGAAAAAAAAGCGCTTGGAAACGGAGTTCTACACACACACACACACACACACACACACACACACACACACACACACCATCCTTTTGACATGGAAGAAGACGTTTTATGTTTTCACGCTTCAGCAGTCCGTCTCCCTTCCAGTACTACTCACTCCCCCCCCCCCTTCCGAACCCCCCTCCCTCCTCATCTCCAGTCACTCTCCCCGCACCCCAGACTTGAACTCCCCTCTATCTCCCCCTCGCTCCAGCTCCCCCCCCCCCCCCCCAAATCTTCCGATTTAAGTTGCTGTTGAACGACTGCCTGAGCTGCTACGCACGCAGGTGCATGCAGAACAAGTTTGTGCGGGAACAAGCCATTCACAGCCGCAATGGGTTTGTTTATGACGAAGTGAGGGGCGATTTTATGAGCCACAACGATGTTGAGCGTGGGCTGTACCGCTTGCAACAAGCTCTCCCAGTCTTCCTTCCACCCCACCCCCACCTCCTTTTCTGCCTGAGGAGAAAAAAAGAAAAGAAAAAGAAAGTCTTATCTTCTCAGTTTTGCTGTATATTAGTTAAAAGAGTCGATGATGGCGTAGAGCTGGAGATCGCATCAGTGTGTTATGATTTCGATCCGCGAGTAAGTGAGCAGCGTGCAAAAGTCGTGGTTCAAACACATACACACACACGCGCGCGCGCGCTCAAAAAGTAATTAAAAGAAAGAATCGACAGTTTACTTCAAACTTGACGTTTTAAGAGATGGGCAAAAAACAACATGCGTGTAATGATGATTGATCGATGAATTAATCACGGCTTCTATTTGCTCTCGTACCGTGTCACTTTCCCCTCGTTCGTTCCCATTGAAACTTCCGTTTTAGTGAACATGTGTTTTACATGCATGACTGCTCATGGGGTTGAAAACGAACAGTGCGTGACCGGGGTGAGATGGGGTGACAGGGGTGGTCATGAGCGAGTTGTGACTTTGGGAAACAACGGGGGTTAATCTCTGAATAGAAAATCGTACTGTCTCAGCATTTTATTTCAGAAATCGAACTGACTCGGCTGTTTATTTCAGTCGGAGTTTAGTGTAAACAGCAACAAATCTGTTGTCTCCATATTTTGTCACTTGTGAGCTGTTTTCTATTCCAACGTCTGGAAATCGCTCTGTAGTGGACGACGTTCTTGAGAACATGGTGTTGAGGGCGTTACCATTTCAATCACCATTGTTGTTGGTTCCCCCTGCCTACCACAAGGGGCGATTTCGATGCTATAGACACCTCATCTGCAGATGCGTAAACAGTTACACAGCAATATAGAAACCACTGTCCCTTGCATGGCTTGCAGACGGTCTGATTGAATACATACAGTGACATCTCTGGGATACGGCTTAATATTTGTAAAGCCGCCCTTGTTCCAGTAACATTTAATGGAGCGTGTGGCTTGCAAGGCCCATGAAACGTCTCTACCGTCAGACAGATTTTTGTGCCATAACCTCAGCGATTGGATTCATTGGCACATAGCCACAACAGACAGGTCTTTTAAGTTTGTGCGGCCCATCCCCTTCGAACAGCATGGCCTCTCCTGCGAATTCGTAGGCGTCAGTGTTAAAACATGGAGGGAAAACAACAGCAACAACAACAAGACAAACTATATCTCGCGTCCTCAGACCCGAAACGTCACGCATCACCAATAAATTCATACATTATTGCTCGTACTAAAATAGCACATGAAGTCTTCTCTTTTGCTTTTTATTGTTTATGGTCATATTTAACAGAGAATGATAAAACGGAGAAATAACTGCCTAACCAAATATTGCTAATTTGGATCACACATCAGAAAAACTGCAGTCACCTGTCTTTGAAACGCCTCATTTTTTCCCCTGTCAGGTCTGTATGACGGCAGCCACAGTAAATGACGATACAACCCTGTCGTTCACTCGGAGGGAAGCCATGTCCCACCGCATTTCTCTGTTTTTTTTCTTCCCCCCCCCCCACCCCCCCAGTCGGCGGAGACCTTATACATGTCGCGAGTCTCCCTTGCCATCCCCCCGTTCTGACCAGTCACGTTTAACGACCTGTGATAAAACTGGAGAAATCCTGTCACTTGTGTGTTATAAACCTCTGCCAAACAACAGCCTGTCGAAACGGGCAGAGAAACTACTGTTTCTTGCATTCTCTTTGCACGGCGCCCCATACGCCCCTCGCCTCTATCGGGTTTTTTTTGTTTTTTTTCTGACGGATTTAATTTGTGACGGCCTCCAAGAGCAGCAGAGACATCTTATCACTGTGCTTGAACCCAGCTGCATCGATTTTAATTTCATGGGACCTCGTAAAACACAGCGCTTAGGGTCCATAAGTCTGTTTGGGACAGTGCACGTGCACCCACGAACGAAACTGCTAACTAGTTTTTGTCTCGTCTTTCGCTGTCCGTCCGTCTGTCTGACATGTTTGCGCAGGGCACTGTGGTTTATAATACACTGTCAGGAACGACCTGACTAAGGAGAACATGAGCACCCCAGGAGCTCCCACGCTCTCAGCAATGAATATATATATATGTGTGTGTGTGTGTGTGTATTTTCCAACAACAAAAAGCGCTGTCTGTCTTACACACGCACATACACACGCACACACACACAACAACAACAACAACAACCGCGCACACGAAACCGACACTCGCGAATGCGCACGCGCATAGACATCACAGATACGTGGAACATGTGTCAATAACAACAATAAACAACGGCTACAGTAACACTGATGACGGCGATTACTCAGAATCGACCAGTGCCACGCCGACTATTGATGGACAAGTCTAGAATAAATCGTTCGACTGTTGCTTGTCTTGCCTCCACGGATCAAACTGAACACCGCGCAGAGCAGGTCCGAATAGCCCATGCCCATTTTTCCGTCTGCTCTTTAATGGTGCGGCCACCCTTCGTGGTCTTTTGAGAGATCGACAGTTGCGCCTGCCCGGCTTTCTCGTTTCGCTAATTCGACTCCCCTCCCTCTTGAACACGCACGCATACACATACGCGCGCGCACGCACACACGCGAGACGCAAAAACGAACTTCTAATTCGAAGCCTCCAAGAGGTTTAGGACGAAGCATCATGATTATGGTGTTAACGTTTAGACATAGTATGCTGTTTGAAAAGGGTTAATCTGCCGCACATGCATAAACTGAAAATTGTGTGTGTATGTGTGTCTGTCTTTGCGTGTGTTAGAGAGAGAGAGAGAGAGGTCACTAGTTTCTGGGATTAAAAAACAAAAAACAACTTAAGAGTAACTATTGTCTTTTCAAGTGAATAGGCGAACTAGGAATAGACGTATCAGGATCACCAAAATCAGTGATGGTCGAATCGAAAAACATACGAAGTTGGATGACGCCATATCGCAAGGTTTCATCGTCGAAACCGTGGTAAATCAACGATCTACTACGGCCATTGTGGTCTGGACCTCAACAGTCACACGTACGTCCGCCCCCCTCCCTTCTCCCATGTCTCTTGTGTGTGTGTGTGTGTGTGTGTGTGTGTGTATCTTCACCTGCTTGTGGTAGTGAGGACAGGTTTTATTTACGAGTGGATTTTTCCTGGGTCGCGTAGGTTTATGTCCCAGCCTGTTAAGAGAAGAGGAGGTGCTGAGTGTCTTTAACAACACACGTCCAACTCATCTCAGCGACGCTCGCCTGCCTCTCAACCCCCCCCCCCCCCCCACGCCCCCCCCCCCCCCCAAAAAAAAAGACAGAAAAAAGAAACTGCCTCCCCTTTTCCCTCCAACACCCACTCCCATTGGAAGCTCATGTTCCGTGTCTTTCTCTCTGAATGTCTGTCTGTCTGTTTGCCTGCATGCTTGCTTGTCTGTCTGTCTCTGTCTGACTGTCTGTCTGTGTCTATGTTTACCTTATCAGAGTTTATACGTGGTGATTGGTACCAAGCACAGTCTGTCTTGCTGTATTAAATAAGGGTTGTGATCGAAACGTGTATTGTCTTGCAGGGGAAGCATCATACCTATTTACTTATTCGTGCACGGTTGTGACTATGAATTTGCAAACCGCCCACGATGACAAGGGCATGTGGCCTGTAACACTTTTCTGTCTGTCAGTCTATATCTCTCTCTGTCTCTCTCTCTCTGTTTGAGTATGTACGTGCCGGCATGCGTGCGCGTGTGTGTGTGTGCGTGCGCGCGCGCGCGCGTGAAACCCCTCATCTGTTTCTGTGACCCCCCCAGACAAGAACCAGGAATTAATTTCGGCCAGTTGGGACTGACAGCTCCGCCACCGCGTGGGGTTTACCGAACGTGGCGGGCTGATCCCCTTGCCACAACTGCGAAATATAAAATAAAACAGAAATAAGAATGAAAATACACCCCAGGATGACTACAAGGGGTTCTTTGTTGACGCTGCATGTGCGGGACAAGCAGCTTTATGTGCTGGGATTACTTGATTGGCTGCCTGCCCTGTGTCTCTCTTCGCCCCTCTTCCTCACCGCCCCCCATCTCTGCGCACCCCCTCTCCCCCCTCCCCCCTCCCCCTTTTTTTTAAAAAAGGGTTTCTTACGGAGGCACGATGATTTTCTTAGAAGTAAATGGTAGGGGAGGGGGGGGGGGGATAGAGGTCATTTGTGTCAGAAAACTCCACGAGGTCGAGTCTTGATGCCACACGGAGCTACTTTACAGCTTCTTGTGGGTGATAGAAATAGCCGTTGTCATTCATTTAATGACTAAGTTTAGTATAGAGGCTGATGTGCTTTTTTTTCTGGAGGTTAATGTGCTTTAAAAGAAGAAAAACAAAAACAAACGAAAACACTTCAGTTCAGTTTAGAAACACGGATGAGATGAAGATTACCATCCAGATCATCATCATCATCTTGATCAGTTTTCAAGTGGCGATGTTGATTCGTTTTTGGTACTTGCAGCTGTGTTAGGGGTCAGTTGGATAACGGGAGTCTGCTCTGAAGGTCCACCACAACCACCACCCCACACACTCGCACACACAGACACACTCTTATAAAACGGAGACAGACAGACACGCGCACACACGTGGGTTTTTGTTCGGTCCGTAAAATCACGAATCAAGACTTAGTGGACAGGGGTCTGTCTGCTTGAACACAGTTGTTAACATGTTAAGAATTGGGTGGGTGGGTGTGTATGAGTGGTGGGAGAAGGAGGGAGCACCAGTGATAAAGTTAACAACCCCTTTTCACAAACCATAAAGTGGAGCGAAGACAGTTCCCGTAAATCTCTGTCCTTGCATTGCCATGGGACGTTGACAAGAGGCGACACTGACACATCGCAGGTTACGTGGTGGCAAATTATGCCTTTGTGACATGAGGCAAATACGTGATGAACAACGAGCTAGAACTAGTTATTACTCCCACTTGCAAAACCTGCCAAGTGGGACAAGCCAAAAGGTTCAGGAGGAATGGTGTGTGAATCGGTCAAGGTGAGGTGCAATCAGGGGCGTTTCTTTTTGAACTGTTGTCATGTAATGAAGAAACTGTTGGGTTTTTTTTGTTTGTTTGTTTTTAACAGCCTGTGGTCTTGTCTTTGTCAGTCTCTCTAGCTGTCATCATGAACACATCTGTTTTTGTTGTTATCTCTCTCTCTCAAACTCCCCCCCTCTTCTCCGTCTCACATCTATGCTTCTCAGTCTCTCTGTCTGTGCCACTCCCTCTCGCTCTATCTCCCTTCCTCCCTCTCTCTCTCGCTCTCTGTCTCCCCCTTTGCTTGTTTGTGAAAGCTACATGTAATGCAGAGTGCAATTCCGTCAGAAATCGCTTTGTTGGTGTATCCTGTCGAATTATCCAAGCATCAGATGTGAAGATCAAACAGTCCCTTGCGATTTTTATTTTCTTCTTGGCAGTATATTTCCACATACAGCCTTTTATCTTCCCAACTTTCATTGGCAGCTTTTAGGGTACCCCCCTCCCCCCACCTTTTGTTTGTTTGTTTATCTTTTTCTCTCTCGTGGACTAGAAACTCTACCAAATAACAATTTATTTTAAGTGGTGTTTTGCAGTATCAGGACATAGCCGGAACTTCTTGGGAGGGAAAAGAGAGAGAATCCTCGGCCTCCTTCCTCTTTCCTAGAACGAACACACACACACACACACACACACACACACACACACACACACACACACACACAGAGAGAGAACATGTAGCTGAATTGATGATCGACAATCAGTTTAGCAGCGTGCGACGAGTGTGTTGCCAAAAACAAACCAACAATAATCAGTAAATAAATTAATAAATTTATTAAGAAAAAAAACACACAAAAAACAACAATGTAGCAGGGATCTGTCCTCTGTTAATTGTCATCGTCAAAAAACAGCACAGGTGCGGCTCAGTGTTGTGTTTAATTTCACAGTTGTTGTTTTTGTTTTCCCCCCAAAACAATTCACGCGAGATACACACGCGTACAACAGGCAGGACAGCAAGAAAAGTTTATATTGTTTACTGAGTGTTAACACAAATCTGTGTGGCACCTAAAAGAAAAGCAAAGCATGATGAATTTTTTATTGTGGCGTTTTATTATGGGACGACATTTAATATGGTTTAGTATAAAAGTGCTTATTTTCCAGGAGGAAAACACGTCTCGATTCAGTGCAATGGTTGCATCGACTTTAAATAAAGATGCATCGTTTTATCGAATTCTGCATTGGAGAATTCTTTATCGGTCTAAAAGCGCTTGAAGCAGCTATAAATGCTATGTTCATACTAGCCTTGCATTGCACTTCGCTACGAAATCAAATTTTGATCAACTAAGAATTTTTTGCACACACACACACACACACACACACACAGAGTTTTTTCGCAACTGATGTTGCGACATACTGTTGACTGCTATTTCCGCTCTGAAAGTACTTTAAAGACTGATCTCTTCACCGTGTTTTCTCAAGTTATTCTCGTCCTCCTCCGGAAGGAAGAAGAAAGTGTTTGTGATTATGATTGGGGAGGGGGGGGGGGAAGTTGGGGAAAGCAGGAAGTTCCGGTTCAGGCGAGGCCGGTCAGGGTTGAAGGCCCAAAAATGAAAATAACAGGGAAGCAGCGGAGTCCGACCGTACGATGTGTGTGCGACACGCTGCTTTACTGTCTGACGTGCGCAACTCCACCATCTCCACACTCACACCTTCCCACTTCCATCGTATGCGCGCGCTCTCTCTCTCTCTTTCACGCGCGCGTGCGCGCTATCATCTGAAGAAAATGCCCAAGGCCCCCCCCCCCCCCAAAAAAAAAAAAGTTCACGGAAAGGGAACAACCACGACCTCTTTTTCGATTGACCCGAATCAGTTTTGAATTAATAGCTGGCAAAACAGCACGTCTTGAAAAGCTGACCTTTTGAGAAACAGAAAAAAGGGGGAAAACAACAAAAAACAAGCAAGCAAACAACATCGCCATCAACAACAAAACAAACACCTGATTATCGTCATCCTGCATAAAACAAAAACAAAACAAAACTTAAAAGAAAAAAAAGGGGGAAAGGCGTACAGCCAGCACGCATTCTTCACTCACGTCCGTCCGTGCTTGCGCACAAAGGAGAACAGGGAAGAGAAGTGTTGGAGTCAGCCTTTTTTTTCTCTCTTTTTTCTTATCCCAGCTTCAGACCTCAAGACTGACTTGGCAATAGCTCTTGGCAATAGCTGGTTAATTTTCAGTCTTCAGACCTAAAAGAAAGAACATAAAAGTGTTGTACGTTTCAACTGTTGTTGGCAAAGCCGTCTGTGGTTGTGGTGTTTTGTGATGGAATGCACTCACTACACCAGGCCCGTGGCGTGGCCCACGAGACACACACACACACACACACGCACACACACACACACACACACACACAGAGGAAGGCGTGTGTTTAGGTAGAGGGTGTGTGTGTGTGTGTGTATGTGCGCGCGCGCGCGCGCGCAAGGCAGGAGCGTAAAAGTAAAGTGTACAAGCGCGCAAGGGAGCCCGCAGGACAAGAGTTTTCCATTATCTTCAGATCATTGACAACTTTTCGATTTTTCTTTTCTTTCTTTTATATTATATTTTATTTGACTTCATCTTGTTTGACTGTTGGGGAGATGGCAGAAGATAAGAAGGAAAGAGAAGAAAGCAAATGAGAACCAGAGAGGGAGTTGGGGGTGGGGGGTAAGTTCTGGAGATAAGTATTACTTTACAACACTGTGACGTGTTGAGTTCAACGATCTGACAGCTTTCGCTCTCAAAAATATATTCAGGTTTATCAGGTCTATTGTTATCCGTGCGTTAAATGTGTAACTGCCGCTGTGTGTGTGATTTTTTGCTCAAAATAAAATTTCTGACTGGATAATGACACTTAGGGGGATTAGGCGAGTTGGATTTGCCTTGGGCAGTTTGGGAATTAGATATTGGTTGATACATAAAAAAAAAAAAACGTGTGCTGTCTCTCTCAATCTCTTTCCCCAGTATTTCTCTCTCGCTGTCTCTGTCTCAGTGTTCATTGTCTTCACCCACCCACTCGCTCTGTATCAGAATTCGTGGATCTGTGTGTGTGTGTGTGTGTGTGTGTGTTTGTGAATCTGGTTTATCGTAATTGTGTATGGGATTATTTTTAGTATTTAGATATATGATCTTTGCGTTTACCCGTTATTTTTTGTGTGTGTGTGTGTGTGTGTGTGTGTGTGTGCATTCCTCAGAGATTGTTGCTTTGTATATATTATTATAATGAACTTTGTTTCGCGGGCGCGTGTGTGTGTGTCGGGGGTGGGGTGGGGGGCGCACAAGAGAGAGAGAGAGAGGTGGTTGTGGTGGCAATTTTGTTTAGTTTTTACGCTTTGTCAGACGTTTCAGCTTTTCATTGTGCATCGCAGCCCGTTTCAACACTCAAGTTACACTGTCCGAATGTACACATTCAGTCTTTTTTATGGTTTTCCCGTGAACCTGTAGCTATAAAACAGTATTTAAAAAAGTAATAAATAGTTCTTGAAATATACAAATAAAAAAAGGGTTCAGTAACCTCCCAACAGTATGTCTCTAATTGTGTGTGTGTGTTCGCGATCGTGCGTGCATACGTGTTACGTGTACACGCGTAAAATATGAGAAAGCTGCTCGGCTTTTCGTGCATGGTTATAATTATATTCGGCACTCGAGCAAATATCTTGCAGCGTTGTCCATGAGTGAGTTCATTTGAAAATGCATGCATGCACACATGAGATTATTTTAAGGTCACGGCTCAGCTGCCCGGTCACGGACACTGAACAGTGTCTCCTGTTGCATGCCGTGCCGTGCTGAGTATGATCAGCCAGCCTGAACAGTCGTGTTAGCTTCGGGGCCACTTGAAAGCATTGCGTCTAAGAATAAAACAAGCGAGATTGCCCTGAGAGACAGCAGTATAAGTCATGACATTGGTGGTAAATAGGAGAGAGAAAAAAAAAGGGGGGGGGGGAGAGAGAGAAGAGAGAGAGAGAGAAGACGGGGGTGGTTGATCTGAGATAAGTATTAGCAAGGTCGGTTGAATGGTCGTTTTAAATGATAGACATGAACTTGGTTTACTTAGAGCGTCTGTACAAAGTCCCATTTCACATTCATTCGTTCCAACGATCATCACCAGAAGTTCTGCAGGACGGCTTGTGAACCCATTCATGGCACGTTGAGGGTTGATACGTCACGCATCTCAGATCCAGTAGGGGGAAAACATGGGGTTATGGGGATGAGTGTGAATATGTATGTATGATTCAGACAGACATTAAGAAATTCACATTGACGGTTGTTCATAATGAATGTTCAGTATAAGAGCATGGGACAGACGTGGTCTCAGTGCTCAACTTGGCCGAAAGAAATCTTTGGTGGTGTGCATTCCTGTTGCTAAATTTCAGTCTCTGTGTGGGTCTGTCCGTATCTCTCACAATCACTCTCCAATACATACCGTTGAAATTATAAACAAAACAGATCCAGTCAATTTAGATAAACGCTACCAATGGCATCTACATTACTCACCCCCTCTCCCCCCAGGCTCTCCTTCTGTCTTTGCCTCAGTGTCTGTCTCACTGTATCTCTTTATCTCTGTCTGTTTCTTTGTCTCGTGTGTGTGAGAGAGTGTGTGTGTGTGTGTTGTACCCCCCAACACACACACACACACACACACACACACACACACACACACATTGACACAGGATAGCACTTCTCAAAATAAACCTACTCCTCTTCTGTGGTCTCATGTGATGCCTTTTTTCTATCTCCCCACCCCATCTCTCTCTCTTTCACACACACACACGCACACACACACGCACACACTCACTCACTCACTCACTCAGTCTGAGACAATTCACAAAATACCCCCTACGCCTCCTTCATTGCCCCTGGTAAAAGAAAGAGACGGCAAAAGTAGGGCTGGTACAGGGAAGAGGAGCGGAGGCTAGGCTACAGTCTGAAGGTTCATATACATAAAATGTCTTATTGCATTTCCAACTTATGTTTAAAGCATTGGTACAGTTGTTGCTCCGGCCCTCCTCCCCCCCCCCCTCTCCACGCCGCCCCCCCCCCCCTCTCTCTCTCTCTCTGATGTCGTAATTCTTATTCTTATCCAACACAAATGGTGTTAGTTAACGAATCCGAGTCTGCTCTTTTGCCTGTTAAGTATGGTGTACCTCAAGGCTAGTATTACAAGAGAATATCAGTAAGTTAGTTATTTGGTCAGAACTGAACCATATGTGTCTTCATCCACAGAAAACTAGTTTTTGATGATCACCACTCGACAGAAGCGTCAAAACATTTTCGACGATCATGGTCTGATCACATTTCTTTGTTATGTAAAAATGTAGCAACAAAAAAAGAAAAGAAAAAAAAGCGTGTGCCAGCTGAATAAAATAAAGCATTTCTTAAATGTTCATTCTAGAAAAATGTTCTTTCATGCATACGATGAATCTCATATAAATTATGCATCCAGTCTATCGGATTCTGCAAGTTAAAACATTCTTAGGCCACTGTCTAGTCTTCACAGACGTGCAATAAGATTAGTTCTCCTGAAGTCCTCCACGTTGACTCCAGACGATTATCTTCTATTGGATATTCTCCCATTGAAATGTAGATTAAAATACAACAAAGCAGTTTTTATGTTCAAAATCGTATCTGGTTGTGCTCAACCGTCAATTGTCAGTAAATTTCAAATAAACGAAAATCGCCACGTCCATAAGATTATGTTACCCCATCCAATAATTGATCTGTTTAAATCAAGTCTGTCATACTCAGGCGGTTTATTGTGGAATAATCATATCAGCCATTCTCAATGTCCAAACTAGTCTTGATGGGTTTTTTTTGGTTTTGTTGTTGTTGTTGTTGTTTTTGGGTTGTTTTTTTTTAATGTACCATTCAGAACTCATGAAAGAATTTGCGTATACAATGTCTTAACCTTTCCCACTCTCACACTCTGTGTGTCTGCCTGTCTGTCTCTGTGTCTGTCTGTTTCTCACTCTCCCCTCCCGCCCCCCGTCCCCCCCTCTCTCTCTCATGTCTGTCTTTCTGTCTGTCTGTCTCTCCTTGTCTCTTCCTTCTTTTTTCTTCTCTTGCTTCTAAGTATTAATTGTGCATGTACGTATGCTCGTCTTTTTCTTGGGACAGAATTGAAATTTATTCATGCAGTGTCATGCTTTTCTATTGAGTATTTGTTATGTTTTCCCTTTTCGTGAGGGCAGGATGAAAACAAGCCATTTGTGCTTATTCTTTTTTTCCCTCAATAAAAAAAGATTCGTTCGTTCGTTTTCTCAGGAAATTGGACAATTAAAAAAAAAATTTTAAATAAAAAATCACAATATCTGTGGACAATATCTATAGATATCACTGGATCAGGTGGTCATCACCATCTGTGGGACAGCATCTGTTTGAGTCACGCGTTTAATTTTCCGGGAGATCTGATGTGGTGATAGTCTGATTCATGGATCTGGCACGGTTTTGTGTGTGTGCGTCTGTGTCTGTCTGCGTTGGTGGTGGTGGTTGTTGTTTTGTTTTGTTTTGTACTGAACCTGAAGAACAAGAGACAGTAACAGAAAACAAGAGGGGAGGGGTGTGGTGGGGGGAGGGGGGAGGAAGCCACATGTCAAAACACCCAAACAACATGCAAAATCACAATCAGCATAGAATCAGTAACAAGACAAGAACGAACAAACCAACCAAATACACGAAGGATGGACACAGTATGGTCCTGTCATCCCTGGTGACGACGAAAAAACAACAACAAAACAAAAACAGTGGCCCCGTAGATACGAAGATGAGTACCTTAGTGGTGGTGGTGGTGTGTGTTGTGTGACGAGCTTGATCGATCATTGAGCAGTAACTGTAATGATGACCGTAAGTTATATAAGAATACAAACTGTGAAGTGACGTATTCATGATGGTGGTTTTGCCTGTTGTGTGTGTGTGTTGCAGTCAACACGTCCACCCCGCCCGAGAGAAAGTGGCTTCCAGTGGCGACCAACCTGGATAGGACCCACCCTGCTGGTAAGTGTGTGTGTGTGTGTGTGTGTGTGTGTGTGCATGTGTGAGTGTAAAAATGCAAGTGTGTGTTTGTTGGTGGGGAGGGGGAGGAGGGGGGTGTTGAGGCTTTAGTTTTGTTCGCCATTCCCCTCACGACTTTGTTCAGGTTGCGTTTTTGTTTATGATTGTTTTGAAACACTGGAAACAGAGTGTTGGCTAACGCGCCCGCATAGGGAGCGAGAGCATCAGAGTGTACTGGTTCGAATCTCACACAATATTTTCTCCCCCTCCAGTAGGCCTTGAGTGGTAGTTTCCACGCTGGTCATTCGAATGAGACGAGAAACCGGGGTCTCGTGTGCAGCATGAAAGAGAAACACCCGTAGGTGCTGGGGAGGATCCAGAGAAGCACTGTCTCCACCCGCCCTTGGAACAATCCTGCGCCGTCCTTGGAGGCCTGCGCTGTGTTCACGATGGAACGAGAAACCGTGGTCTCGTGTGCAGCATGCACTTAGCGCACGTAAAAGAACCCACGGCAACAAAAAGGTTGTTCCTGGCAAAATTATATAGAAAAATCCACTTTGATAAGAAAGCGAATACACTTTCTCAACAAAAAAAAAGAAGGAAAAAAAAAGGTGGTGTCCTCAATGTAGCAACGCGCTCTCCCCGTGGAGAGCATCCTGAGATGCAGATAAATCTGTACTGAAAAAGAGCAACACAACACAAAACAACACAACACACCCACACTCCCATGATGCGCTATTCGTCTCTGGCTCACGATTTTGCTGCTACCCCCGCCGTATCCCCATCGCATCTCCATTCCCCGGCGCAGGTGCAATTGGCGATTGTCTTGCCGCCCACGATTGTAACATGATTTTCTCCGTGATTTTAACATCCCTTGTCACAGAGAGAGACTGTTACACACACACACACACACACACACACACACAGGCAGACGGACGGACGCCCCAGCCGAAAGGCTATCTAAACATCAGACTACCAGTCTGAGTGTCTTGCATTATGTTCCGGTATACGGCTCAAACATTGCGAGCGGGTTGGTGAAGAAGGATGGAGGTTTGTTGTCCGATTTCCCTGAAAGTCATCATAATCATGTGCCGAACTGCCAGTGCCAGAACTCCCTCCCACTTTGAATCACGTTTGTGAAAATCCTTCGTTGTCGTTAATATCTCAGGAGCCGCCTAAACGTGGGAGTTGCGGGTCACGATTTGCAGAAGCTCTCCCCTCTCATCCTTCCTTCAGAGTGAAAGTCGTGTGTCACCAGCATCCATTTCACTGCCCCTGTCAGTGCTGTATATGTGTTGAAAGCGTGACGTCTTTTATTTTTTGTTATGCTGGAGAAAAAAAAAAGCAGCAAAAAAAAGCTGCATTGCAAAAACTGAAGACTGGTTAGGAGCAATGATTTTACTGCGGGATTGATCGATGAACGGTAAGTACGTAGGTACTTGGAGAGAGAGGGAGAGAGAGAGAGTGTGTTAGCGAGCACATGAAATAATTTATTTTGTTTACTTGCTTTGATTTTGTTCGCGTATTTGCAAGCATTTGTGTATTGTTTGCTCGTTTTGTGTGTGTGTGTGTTTTGGTTTGTTGTTGTTTTTTGGTTGTTGTTTTTTTAATAACTTTTTATAGATTTGTCGTGAGCCAGCCTGATCCTTCAAACCAATCACACTTTGTTTTCTGTCGTTCTCTCTCAGGTTTATGTCTGCAGTATCAGGTGATCACGCTGTTTTTGTTTCAGCTTGTAATAAAACCCAGGGCGTGGGAGGAGGCCAGGCAGAATTATATATTTTGTTTTCGTAAAGAGCAGCCTTTGTCTCTCTCTCTCTTTGTCACTGTCTGTATGTCTGTTCGTCCGTCTGTCTTTCTGGCTGTCCTTCACCCATCCCCACCCCCCTTTGTGTGTGTGTGTGTATCGTGAAGGAAGTTTAATTTCATTAGTCACTTCCTCTTGCACAGGCACAAACATGCGCGCGCGCACACACACACGCACGCACGCACGCACACGAACGACAACCACACACTCAACACACAAGTAAACAGAGTATGCATCCACTGCACCGCAGGGCAGTGTTGTTTGTTCATATGATTAGTCTTGCTTTGCCCCCGTTACGATGTAGAGGAGATGGATGCAAGCAGAAATCTGGAGTGTCAGGTATGGCGCACGCTGACCGTAGTCGGTGTGTTAAATGGAGGGGTGGGGGCGGTAGGAGCAAGAATTTCACAATCTTTTTCTCTGTGTCTCATTTGCCTGGCTGATTTCCCTCGCCAGCTGCTCGATCCTCACCCCCGCTCCTACTCCCCCTGCCCCTCTCTCTCGGTCTGTCTCTGTCTTTCTCACGGTCAGTCGGTTGGTCTCTGTCTCTGTCTCTCTCTTGTCTATCTGTCTGTCCTTCACTTCTGTCTCCATAACACTCTCTCACACTCACTCTTTTTTTCTCTCTCTCTCTAATAGTATACTTCGCCCTCCCATCCACCTCTCCTCTTTTATTTCGTTCTGCCTCTTTCTTTCTCTATTTCTGTCTGTCTCTGCCTCTCCCTCCCCTCTCTCCACCCCACTCTCACCGCCCTTCTCACTGTCTTGCTTTGTCGTTCACCCCAGATCTCATTTCCCCTCCCTTGATGGACTTTCGGAGGAAACTCATATTGCAAAGCATGTATTCTGTCTCACACACACACACACACACACACACACACACACACACACACATCTGCACGCATTGCACGCACACATTCACCTGTGCCCTTTCTTTTGAGAAAGCCAAGTTAACATGTGCGTTTGTTTCATCAGGCAGGTGACATTTTTAAGGTTATTGTTTATGCTCAGAAAGAAATAGGCTGTTCTGTTGCACGGGGACGTGCCGAGCTTTTGTGGACCTGCCCGGGTCAGTGAAGACTTCTTTTTCTCACCCCACTCACCGACCCCCACTTTTTATTTTTCCTTTTGGCAGTGGTGTGAGGGGAGGGGGGGGGGGGGAGGGTTGAGTCGTTCTGGCCGGGTCGGTCTGGCTTCACTGATAAGTTGCTTTTCTTCTCCTCCTCCTTCATATCCACTTTCATCATCATCATCTCCTCTCTTTTTTTTCCCCTTCTTCTTTTAACTACCCTTTTCTCCTCCGCCTCCCCTCCTTCCTTCTCTTTTTCTTCCTGTGCTCTTACACCTGCTTCCCCTTCCTTCGAGTCCTCATTTTCAATCGCTCACGACTGTACCAGTCGTAGTAGACCAGCTCCAGTCAATGATAAATTCACGTCTTCAGCAGGCATTTATTTTTTCTCGTTGGAAGAGAGAGTTATGTTTGGGAGAGCTCTCACCGAAATGCGATTGAGTGCAGTGACGGCCCAGCAGCTAGCTCGCACACTCAACCGTGGTTCTTCCGGAGTGCGCTTCTCTAGGGTAGAACTCCGTTCAGAAATCAACTTTAGTAAGTCTCGTCTGATCTTTGAATTATGTTTAACTCATTCGGGACGGCCGGCAAGTCTCCTCGCTTTCTTTCTCCATAAAGCCCCCATTGTCGATTGTTGGCCTGTTCAGGGGTTACCACAGGAACATAGACGAGACTGATGTCCACTCATGATCTTGTGACCCGTTGGACCTTCCTGTCGTGTGCAGGGGACATGATGGTTATCCTTCAGCGGGATTGTCTGTACAGAGAGCCGTCGTGATGGCTTTCATAGTTTCATTTCTTCGCGGGACATTTTTTCCCTCCCGTTCAAGTTTTGCGACTGAAGCTGTTTTCTGAAGCACACAAGTGGGTTTGGAGTTAGGATAGTTTGGATTCCGACTACTACTGCCATGATAATATATCCTTTCACATCAACTGTCCATCTTTTATTGTAAGCCTATCTGCAGATTATATTTATAAAGCCGTGCAAAGACGTCAGTCATCCCTTACGTGTCTTGTCTTGTCTGTGTTCTTGACAGGCCTTCGGTCTTGTAAATGGGGTTGTCGGACTTTGCCCACCTTCCACACCAATCCCCCTCCCACCTCCCCACGACCCCACCCACACACACGCATCCGTATCCGCCCATTGACCCCAAGCCAGCTTGACCCGAGCGCCAAGATGACAAGATCAAAGATGTCGCGGGACAGGTGGAGCGCATGGAATCCCCACGATGACATGACACTCATTCCTCTGAGCCGCTGCTGTGCTTTATCAGAGTAGGGAGGGAAGGAGGGCGGGGCAGGTCGTTCTAAAGAGGAAGAGGGTGAGGGTGACTACCTTGTCTCCCGGGTTTGTGTCTAACCTCTTGATTGAAGCAAGGCTTGCTTGATGCCACAGTGATTGAATCACAGCCTTGATTCCACCTTGACGAGGGCTTGGGTGTGTCAGGGTGGTGCGCTTTTAGTTGTCCCCACACGCACAATTTATTAATAGCCTTATTGTTTCTTATTCACATATTAAAAGGTGCAGTCGACTTGATGTCGTCAGATTATTCCACTCCACTGATTAAGCTTCAATCACAGTCATGTCTGAAGGGATGTTAATGGTTAACATTTGTTTTAAAATGTTCAGTTGTCTCCAGCTCAACGTGTTGTGGCATGGAAATGATGGAACTTGACTCTGCTCAAGAATTATGTGATAAGTGTTGCCGTTCGAATAAACTGGAAGTGAAAACGTGTATGTGTTTTCTGTACTAGGTTAGGTCCATGTGGCGATGACAGAAAGGGAAATCGCGTCTGTTGGATAAATGCTACATTTGTGTGACACAGGCCAGTTTGTGGTGGGTAGGGGTGGAAATTGGGAAAGTGTATGTGGGAGGGGCGGGGGAGGAGGCCGTACAGTTTGTCGAGTCGAGGAGAGAGCTTTTATCACATAAGGCGGGGTACGAACGGAAAGTCATGGCTGTTAAAGTTTTTTCTCAGGCGCAACCTTTCAAGTGATTTATCAGAAAAAGTTTGGTGGGAGAGAGGGAGATATATATATATATTTTTTTTTTTTTTTTTTTTTAAAGGAAAGGTGGTGGGTGGGGGTACAGTGACGTCAAGAAGGGGGTCATCGGAAATTAAGGCTGCAAACTCGGGTACGCCTCTTTTATATTCCCATACATGTAAGATCACTTGACTGCACAAGAAACCATCTGTTCCTCAGAGAGAGAGAGAGAGAGAGACCGTATGTCTTAACCCAGTCTTTGAAATCAACAGCTGGATTACGAACATGAACACAAACTGTAAACAAATTTGTCAGATTTTCTGTTCGAGAACGAGTAAAGGTCTGCTTCTTCCTCCCACAATCGATAAGCTTTCAGTTGTAATTGCCTGAAGGTAATGCGATTTGGCTACTCATACGATGACCCAGTTGCAAAAATTATTAACCGAGGTCATCATAAAAAAGGAAGGGGTTGGGGGGCCGGGGGGGGGGGGGGGATCTCTGGATTGAAATTATATCCATCACGCGAATTCGTGTCCTTCCGAAGATTTGGGGTGCACATATTAGGCTGAATAATAGAGTGTGGGTGGTTTTCTGACTACCAGAGGAGAATAATTATGCGATGACGGGCTGTACAACTGGTATACAGTGAGAGCTGGATGCGCTAGGTCCCGGCCAGGAAACGAGAAAGGGGCGTAACACGGGATGCGAATTGTATGATTATTCACATCAGCGTTTGAAACGGGTTACACAAGTGTGGGGTGGGTTTTTTTCACAGAAAGCGCGTGAGAGAGAGAGAGAGAGAGAGAGAGAGAGAGAGCATGAAGGGTTGGCAAAGACAGAGCACCAAGTTAATGTATTTATATCTGGAATGGTGGCCATTCGGCATTGTGAATTGATCAGTTAGCTCCAGCCAGAAATGGCGTTTGATTGGCTAGCAGACGGCGGACTAATAGCGAGACGTCTTATCACGGAGTTGCCGCGAAATTTTGGGCTATAGGAGCAAATCGATTGGCCTGGTTTGCGCCAGTTTCTTCTTCTTTCCGTTACACGACCAACATCGACTTGCCGATGACTCTGTTGTGGTTCATGCATGCTGGGTTTTTGCGTGTCTCCATAACCCACCGAACACTGACATGGGTTACAGGATCTTTAACGTGCGTATTTGATCTTCTGCGTGCGTACACACACGAAGGGGGTTCAGGCACTAGCAGGTCTGCACATTTGTTGACCTGGAAGATCGTTTACCCACCAGGCGCCGTTACCGTGACTCGAACCCGGCACCTTCAGATTGAAAGTACAACGCTTAATATTATACCGCTCGGCTATTGCGCCGGCATGGAAAGTATATTTAAACAAACTGGGGGTATGATTATACTTCCCATTTTGGTGTGGTATGGGGAGATGCACTTTTTGTCTGTCTTTTGCCTTTTTTTGTTGTTGTTGTTGATGTTGTCCGGAAACATGTTTTGCTTGACAGAGATGTTTGAGTTTGTGTTAACGCGCGCGCAAGAGAGTCGTATGGTATCGTAGATATAATCAGAATTACCAGTTACATGCAGGGAATGCGCGAGTAAGGATAAGGCGCATTTTTGTAGTTTATTGGTTAGCAACATACGAAACCAGCTGCCGCCTGCTGACACCCCATTCATTGCCCTGGCTGAAACGTGTTCCCCATCCGCTGGTTTGTTTCACTTTCAAGTACTGAACATGACAAGAGTTTCCCCCCTTTTTTTAATGTGCGTTTGGTATCAAAGAGATGGGGAGCTTTTTTGAAGTAGGCGCCCACGAAAGATGTTATTTTGATCAAGTGTTTTACGAGTAACCGTTCGTAACAACGACCGGATGCCCCACGTCGCCCACTGAGTCTCCTCTTCCCTTCTCACTTCATTAAAGAAATCATTTCCTGTATTAACCTACTTCCTCCCTTTAATCACACACGCTCTGTCTGAGTCTTAACTCAGTCTGCACCTCCCGCTTCTCTTTTCATGTTCCCTCTCTCCTTCCCTGCCCCCACCCCCTCCCCCTATACCATCCACCCGTCCTTCGCATCGTATCGCATCGCATCGCTCACTCTATTACTTCCTTCTCTCCTTCGACATCCTGTGTATTCTCGGGTGTGTTTCCCGTCCCATCAGTCTGAGCGGCTAGGGAGCACCCTGTAAGGCAAGCATGACGTAAGTCGATCTGATGAGCGAGCTGAAGGGGCCAGGTTTCTGGCGGTCTCTCTGTGTCGTGATGGAGTGAGAAGCGGCTGAAACCTTTCGCCCCAAACCCGTCACTGGTCGCGAGTTCCCTTAAGGGTCCCGTTTATTTTTCAGAATGTTCACAGGCAGGCAGACCCCCTTGTGTACGGGGTCCCATCTGTATCTTTCATCCCGTCGGGGGGGGTTAGGTCGATTGAAGGTGTGTCCCCGTTGAGGTGACGTGATTTCTTGGTGCAGATTGATCGGGGGGGGGTGTCGGTAGACTGTTCGGAGACGACGTACACGCTGAGTTTCGAAAAAAGACGTGATTCGTCGCAGCGCAGGTGAACAGTTTTGAGGGTGGTGAGGGGAGGGGGGGTGGGGTGGGGAATGGATTCTCATTCATCTGTGAAGTACATTACAATAAGAAAATTAGAGAGGTACGTATTTTGAGATACACCGTCACCTGCGTTTGCGTCGGCAAAACATGAGTCAGAAGCATTCCGCCGGACAATTTCGTATTCTGATTAGAAGTTAATTAATGAAAATGTAATGGTTTCAAATTATAATAAAGTCAAAGACTTTACGGATGATAATTGTCCGTTTGTTTGTTGTTGTTGTTGTTGTTTTTACTAGAGCTCAGTGTTTTCAGGCGAGACATTCTGACGACAGCAGTATAGGTCACACAGTTAAGCAAAGATTCTTATGATAAGCTGTAAAGTTCTTGTATATGGACATTCTTGCCGTGATCATTTTGCACCACGACGTAACAATTCTTGCTCCTCCCTCTCTCTTTTTCTCCCTTCCCGTTCCTACTCGCCTCTCACCTGGCCAGGGGACGTGTTGCGTGGACTGAACCCAAAAGGCCCCCATAAACCAGCTGGACTGCCCTTGATAACCCCAAAGGTTGACGAGTATGTCGGGGAGGAAGGGGGCGGGGGGCTGAAAGAGGTGGGGGTAAAACCGAGTCAAGAGAGAACTGAAGGTGTGGTGTGGTAGCGGGGATGTGGTGGGGGAGGAGGAGACAGTGAAGTAGTTTATGGTTTCGCTTCCTGTTGGGTGACTTTCCAGCTGGTGGATGGGAAGGACTGAAGTTGTTTGGGTGATGGGCACTTTGAGGTCAACATGCTTGTGGCATGATTAGAGAGCGTTACTCGAGGCCTCGTCCGTTTGTGGCCAGGTGTCGGAATCAACTGTGTGATGCAGGTGCATGTCGTTTTGATATCTGTATATATATTGGGATGAGCCTAAAGGGAGATGGGGTAAAGTGAAGGAGTACATCATTTCGATATATACCCGGATCGCATGAATGCCATAACGTGGACGGTTACTTAAGACTTCATGCATGCATGCCCTTGCCAAGTGAACACATGAAATTTTCTATCAAGGTGTACTTGCGAGGATGCCCCATTCTACTCCTCTCCAAAATACACACATAGTTATGCTCGTGCAGATTTATCACAATTTGGTCACACACACACACACACACACACACACACACACACACACAGAGGGAGGGGGGGTGAGGGGAGAAATGTATTTTCAGAACAGGCAGTCCTACGCCCTCTGGTTCTTTAAACTTTCAGAGAAAGAGACATACAGAGTTCAAGCAATCTCCTCATTAGAGTTCTCTTCTTTAGCCGATTTTGAATTGAATTTTGAAGACCTCGTGTTCAGCCCCCAATGATCGTGTTTCAGCCTTGAATGTCAACGCAGCTTCGGTAGTCTGTTCAAATAAATTGTACGCGTCCGTTTGACCTACATCATAGTACATGGTAAATGGCTGTGTGGCCAGTTAGCCAGAGACGGCACACTCATCTGACTAAACTGTGGCTGACAGTTCAGTTTCTAGCAAGCTGCGTGGTGGGGTCAGCGAATCTCATCCCTCCGGGTTCGGGCAGAAATGGGCCGTCATAAAGTAATCTTCTGAGGTCCTGTGTACTCGCAGTTTTCAGCGCGAAAGTTGTTGGTGGGTGCAGAGGACCTCAGATAATCACTTAATGTCGACCTACTTCAGCCCGACCCCGAATAAATGCTTTACGTGTCTGAAAATAAGAATGGAAATGATGGGAACCAGGGCGCAGTTGGGGAAAAAGAAACCTTGGGGATGGGGGGGAATCATGTGTAAGTGGGATTGGTATCACTTGACAAAACATCCAATGGACTCTGCAACAAAGAAAAGAGAACGAAATTACAGGTCCATTGTACATGAGATTGCCGCAAGGGGTCTGTCTACATTGACTGATGACAATCAAGACAAGATTCTAGAGAATTGTGGGAACATAGTTATTCTAGATAAGCTCAGAAGATGCAGGGACCTGGTTAGGTGTATGAGCACTGGACTGGACTGAAGCACGCACCACACAAAGAGTCCTTTGCTCTGCGCATTGATTATTCGACATGACAACCTGAAGGCTGTACTTACCCACGGCTGCAGTCTGGTTGTTTTTCATACAGTGTAAAGGATATCCCTATTTTTTATATTTCACATTGTTCTGCTTCCGTTCTTGTGCTCGTCTCCCGCATTCACACACACACACACACACACACACACACACACACACACAAAAGATGGACGCCCCTCCCCCCCCCCCCCCCCCTCTCTCTCTCTCTCTCTCTCTCTCTCTCTCTCCCCCACTCCTCCTCACAGTTCAAGCATGTGAATGTTTTCTGCTACTCGCAATAAACCCATTGAAGGCCGGTTGCCTCCAGAGTGTCACATGGACACTCGTGTGATCTGAGCCGTTAGGGATCACCATGGCGGGAGAGTGAAGTGTGAGGATTGGGGAGGGGGGTGCCGCTGCAAGCTGTACAATTTGACTCAGCCAGGATGACAGCGCATACTGGTGAACTACCGGTACATGATTTGAGCAAAGGGTACCCTGAATTGGAACTCGCGACCTTTGGTCCATTATGATGAGTGCAGTGAAGCACCGTGAGAGCCCGTGTGTTTTGCCGGGAGCCTGTGCCGCGGTGTCAGCGCTTTAACCGACTGATTGCCGGCGCTACCGGATGTCGTGCAGACGTTGAAGAGCATGACAAAAACGATGTCTGGGTGGTATAAAACGAACGCGTAACGACTCTTCAGAGGAATCTCCGACAGGATGTCGGACCAACTCTTTTGTTTTACAGCCAGGTCTTTTATTCATGTCGGGGTGAAAAATCGGGCAGTCCGTTATTTGCCGGAGATGTGTTTTGATATTTATTGCCCTTGTTTTTTTTGTTGTTTTTTTCTTATCCTTACCTGTTCACCCTAACAAAAGGCGTGTTAGCGGAGGGGAGACATATTATTACAACGTTAGTGCTGTTGCGTAGTGCTGTTGCTTCTCTTTCTCTCTCTCTCTCTCTCTCTCTCTCTCGTGTTTTAGTTTTTTAGGGTTCAAATAAATATACTGCACGCAAGACAGATGGAACGAGGTGGCAACAGTACAGGGCTTGTCAGTTGGCAGACTTCGTTTTGGAGCTCATCCACGAGTGGAACGACAAAAATGCGTCTCCACAGTGTTTCCACACCAGACAAGTGTGGCAAGATTCTGGAAGCATCTTACTACTGTTTAAGAAACAGATTTGGTTGTTTTCTCTCTCTCTCTCTCTCAAAAAACAAAACAGAAACAAAACAAACCAAAAAAAAACAAAAACAAAAACCCAACAACAAAAACCACCACAAAAAAACAACAAAACAAACAAACAAAACAAAACAACAAAAGGCATCAACAACAAAAAACCGTTGTGAGTTTTGAGTTCCCTCTCTCTCTTTTCAAATAACGGCCCTGTTGAGAAACAGAATTGGTCTTTTTCTGTCTTGTTAGTATAACGGCACCGCCTTGATAAAGAAGATCTAGAATAGATCTTTTGACTTGTGTGCACCCTTGTTCTCTCGGCATAGCCGTGTGGCAACCAAGGGAGAACTCGATTCCAAGTCTGGTTGTGTGGGCCAGAGCCCTGGGGGTTTGGAGAGGGGCCAAACCGACATGCCGCTTCCGTGGCCAAGCGTGCAAGAGGTCGTGTTACTTGTTTTGCAGTGCAGGCTTGCAACGCGTTACGGCATTGACTGGGAACTTCATTCATCGCTTTACCGTTCTGTGGGCCAGCCCCCCCCTCCATCCCGCCTCCCTCCCGCCTTCTAGTGGGATGTTTACAACATGGGATGTCTGTCCGTGTCTCTGTCTCGCTTGTGTGTGTGTGTGTGTGTGTGTGTGCTTCCCCCTGGCCCCCCGGCAGCTAGTTGGTGTCCGACATCGTTGGGTGCACTGAGATGTGTATCTGTACGTCTGTTTGCATACAGGTCAGTGGTTACGTAGGGGGTATTGACCGCGGTAGTATTTCTCGGGCGTTGACGCTTGCGTGAGGGGGGAAAATTGTAGGTTCAGTGAGTGGTTGGGGGAGGAGACCGAGATTTTTTTCCATTGCCGCTGTCTCGGAACGCCCGCGAAAAAAACAACTATTTTCCCCTCATGGTCTATACTTGGTCACTGCATGTCAAATGAAGAAAGGGTGAGTTTGTGAGAGTTTCTACATTGTTTTCATGGAATGCGTGTGAAACGGTTGCCACATAAACTGTGTCCGCAACTGTTCACTTTCCGGGTTTTCAGGTCGTTTCCCTCCTATCTCTTTGTGTTCCTCCCCCTGTCATTATCATTCATTCCACCTCTGTTTCTCATCTGTTTCTCATTGATTTTGACATAGAGACACACAAGCTTACAGTCTGTCTCTGTCTGCATGTCTGTCTCTCACTCACTCACACATACTCACACACCCATGCACACGTGCATACACATACATGTGTGTGCGCACCCCCACACCTCATACCCCCCCCCACACACACATGCATGCATGCACATGTTTTTCCACTTCTCCGTGCCACAGTCACATGGGCACAATAGTCAAACAGAAATGCAGTCACAGAAATGCCAGCAGACATTTAGACACACTTTACTGTCATATTTTTCTTGCTGTCATTAGCTAATACCGTCATGTGATTATCTCTCTAATTATCCCACCAGTAAATCATCACAACTGCTCATTGTCACTTGTTATGAAGACAAGATCAGAAGACACTGATGGGAGAGAAAAAGACAAAAGTTTGCCACTTTTCCGGTGCTCAAAAACAGACCCATTATCTCTGGCTATTTACCAGCATGATTCAGATAATTAGACTCTGGAGATAATTGATCATTAGGGAACGAGACCTGGAATGCAAGGAAGACTAATTATTGTTTATCAAGGGAGAATTGGAAGAAAGAAGAGAGCCCTTGTTGTTGTATCATGATGTCGGATCGTAGATATGTCTGAGCTGGTTTGTTCAGGCCAGCCTTTTAGCAGATATGACAGAGCAGGTGAAGGGCGGGGGGGGTGGTGTGTGCCAAACCTGAAGCTTGTACTGTGCTCCCTCCTCCCTCCCCTCTCCAAAATGGCCAGGGAAGATGTGGAGAAAATAAAAGGCACAACAACAAAAATGACAGAAACCAAACTCTTCATAACTCTCATGTAAATACATTATGCAAGTGGTGTGAGTATGGTTTGTGTCAAGCACTTATGTCATGTTTGCAACAGGAAGATTCACCATGTTAAGGTGGATTGAATATAGATTTGATCGAAAGGGGGCATTGGGTTATTGCACAGAGTACAGAGATAAGAGGAGGTCTTTGTAGGGATGAAGGCCAGTATGTAATGATGTAGCAAATATATAGGTATGTCAACATAGTAAAAGGTAGATCAATAGTTGGTATTTAAAATTGGAAAAAAAAATATATATATATATATATATATTCATTTGCAGTGTGTTTGTATGTGTACATTAGTGACCTCACAGGCACATGTGTTGTAGTGTTATAAGTCCAATTAGTTCTGATGTATAGATTTTTGTATAATTCCTATGTATGCACTTCTATGAAGTGTGGAATAGGGCTTTTGTAGATTGTGTGCATAACAAAATAATATTCTTCTTTTTTTATTATTATTCATTCTGAATGAAGCATGACTGAGAGTTGCTTACAATTTGTTTGAAATTCCTGATCAAGGGTTGCTGAGCATTCTACAGCAGTGTGGCAGATGTTGTTAATGGCCACAAGCTTCTGCCTGTAATTGATGTGTGCCTTCATTATCCCACAACTGACATGTCTATATGATTCATCTAATCTCAGTGCGCAGTTTATTGGCTGTGTCCTCAAGCAAAAAACAGCTATGGAAAACAAGTAGATGGAGAGGAAGGGGTGGGAGTGGAGGGATTATACATCAAAAAGGATGCCAATGCAAGAAAATAAATTCCATAATAAAGAATAATAGTTCGATGGCACTTGTTTTCCCTCTGGACATGAGTCCTCCATTAACAAGGTGTTAATGTGCTTAAAGTGTGTGACAACTGGCAGTGATGAATCCGGCATGGTCCACTGTATTTGGGGAGATTGCTGTCTTGATTGGGGGTTCTCATTATCGCTTGACAGTGGAATGCAGGGCTCTGTCATTTCAGACAGTGCATGTGTACCTCTCTCGGTATGTCATTCCATTGTCTGTATCTCTGGTCTGTCTCTCACTTGCTGTTTGTCTCCACCTACTGATCCCCTTTTGTTCTCTTATATATTTTTTTCTGTAGGATGGTATTGTTCAGGAATTCCGAACAACCAAGTTGAATCTATCAGAGCAAGTATGTGCGTGCATGTGCACCCACGCATGCTCCAGAAATTTAAAGAAGTTTCATCCTTTTTTCCTAGCTCTTGGAGAGAGGATGGCAGGTCAGCAGAAATGCTGTTTCATTGTCACACTGGTGCCTTAAACTTGACCCTAGGTCCGAACACAGAGAGATTATTCTGATTGGTAAAGAAGAGGTAGGGGTGCACCACAGCCCAAATAGTGCAGTGTTGGCTTGTTCTATCTGCTCCACACTCCTATCGTCCCCATTGTGGACGTCCTACCCAGACATGAAGACTGGTGCACACAGCACCAGTTGGTGGTGAGCCAGCTAAGAACCAATGGCTAGTTGCAAGTGATGGAGGAGAACAAATGGAAATGGGATTCATTCAACCGAGTTTGGTTCTCGGCAAACATAAATCTGAAATTGATGTTTGTTGGTATGAAATATAGGTATTGTGAGTGTGTTTTTAAGTCATTAGATACAGGTTTGTAAAATGCATGTTTTGTGAATGCATTTTTAACTTGTCAAATACAAAAGGTTTTATAAGTGCTTTTGTTTACATGTGTTTGGTTAATTCCTGTGTTAACAGCAGATGCATGCAAAAGTGCTTGAAATTCTTTACTTTTTTGTTGGATCTTGTAAGGGAACAGATGTATTTACAACTTTTATTACAAACGCCATGAGGTCCCTCTTTGGGAGGTGTGAACGTCAGTTTGCATTTAAAAAAATATATCATCATTATTAGTCTTCAGGCAAAACCAAGTTAAATAAAGCATTCCTAACAAGCAGGAGGATCGTTATACTGGCTTGACTGTCACATGATAATGTCACAAAGTGAGTCACTCACGCTGTGCTAATGGCTCACTGTAGACCGACTTGTTCCATCAGTTGAGCGGAAGGCACATAATGACTAAGTATCGTGCAAGGGGAGATGGATGTTTGGTCGACCTTCAGAGAATATCATAGGGTGGTGAACTGGATGGTTACATAAGCAGGGGCTGGGCGGTAATGACAAGCTGTTTGTCGTGATGCTCTGTTCCCAGCATCCTTTTTGCCCAGTGGGCGCGCCTGTTCAGCATGTCTCTCTTCATTTTTTTCTGACAATGGTGATGAACTTTTAACTGCCATTTCTGTGGCATTTTTTGTCGGTCATCTGGAATGTGTTGTTTGTGTCCTGTTTTATCGTCATGCGGTCATGTGTGGGTCATGTGTGGTCCTAGCTAATTTTCCTCGTGGTTTCTCTCCTGCTGATAATAAACTCGGGTCATGTGGGAGGGGGAGCCAGTACACAGTTGCCCCTTGTTCCTATTCAGTCTGTGCATCTATTATTGCCTCATTATTTTGTCATCCTGTTCCCAGACTCGCTCGCCCTCAACCTTTTTTTCTCCCCTTTACCATTTGTGACTGAGACTTGAGTGGACTGTGATGCTGAACTTCTCACGGACACCCAAGTATATTGTTGTGGTTCAAGCCTGAGAAGAGGCACCATGAACAGAAACAGTACTGTAGCATTTAGTGTTTTTTTTTAAATTAAAAAAAGGGAAGAGAAGAAGAAAAAAAGGATAACAATCTTCTTCTTTTTTGTCATCTGACCATATATAACTTTTTTGTTGTTGTTTTGCATGTTTGTGTGCATTTCTTTATTTCTTTTTTTCATTCATATAAATGTACTTATCAGAATGTTGTCTGTGGTTCCATAGGAGTCTCAGCGGATATTTTTTTAATTTTATTCTGGCATTTTCAGTTTGCACATTTGTTTTTCTTTCAGTCAGCTGTTGGTTCTTCTCCTGCTCTCTGTGGTCCCATCCCTACAGCCTCTCTCTCTCTCCTCCCCTTTATCCTATCTCCCCCCCCCCCCCCCAACCACACACACACACCCTCCCATTCCTCCCTCTTTCTCTAATTCCCCCTCTCACTTTCCTCCACCCCTCTCTCTCTCACCACATTTTGGTCTGTTTTTACTCTGGAGCTTCCAGTAACTAAATAAATACCCCCCGCTGTTTCCGTTTCCTTTCAAACATGCCACTCTGTAACCAACCGTCCGCCCCCCTCTCCTCCCCCTTCCCCCCAAGCTCCCTCACCCCCACCCCCCAATCCCCAAACCCTCTGGCGAGTTTCCCTGGAAAAAGAGAGAGAGAGAGAGAGACAGCCAGCGCACTGTGTTTTCTGACCTGGTGGTGTTGCGTGTTGCTCCTATGGCCTGGCACCCTTCATGAGGGTGCTCTTTGATCCCGTGGGCCAACCCCAGCGGAGAGAGAGGGATCGATCAGTCCCTGGCAGAGCAACATTACGTCATCCCTGGAGTAGCCACCGCCAACACAGCATGGTGTCCTAAAGGGCACGTCACCCTGCCGGCATCACACGGGTTGATCGTGGATATTGGCGCTTGGTGGCCAGGGTGTGTGTGTGATGCACCCTTTCCAGCGGAAGGCAATAGGACACTAGTCATTATAGCATTGTCATCATCCCCTTGATCAAAACGCCCATGTTCTTTGTTTGTGGTTGTTTGTTTTTTGGTCTGTCATTAATGTCAATTGGTAGGGGGGGGTGGTAAGATTTATGGCACAGTATGCATTCAATTTCATTTCAGCTTCTAGGCTTATTTTTTATTTTAAAAAAATTCTTTTATCTATTATTATTTTTGTCAGCCAGATCTTGATTGATAACAAACCCATGATGAATAAGTTTGGCTGGGTTAAATATTTACGTGATACCATCTGTTCTTAGCCATAAAAAACGCACATAATTTCATCAGCAGTGAAGCCTGCAACAAAGGAAAAACAAGAAAAAGTAAATCAAAAGCAGAACCAGACAGTAATTTCATGAATTCAATACTTCATTTTTTATGGTCATATTTTGGGGTTTTATGTTCATTTAGCTGGCAATTTAAAGTGGTCAGCTTTTAGAGATATGTGTGTATGTGTTTATATTTGTGCGCTTGTTTAGGAGCAGCAGTTTGCAGAAAGATGATGACTATTAACAAGTATGTTCAGTTTGCATTGCTCTTGGATAAATGCACAGTTGACCAGTATTTTCTACCATTATATAACTGCCCCAGCCCCTGACCAGCACTCTTCCCCCACACCTCTTCCACCAGTCCACCCTCATACTTTTTCCATGAAACCAATAGATAAGCACCAAAATTTGTTGTTAAGTCAATAATTTAGTTTCATAATCTGATTATTGATCAATTTTTGTATGATTATTAATCATTTGCTTTTAGCATTAAAATCATCATGACTTGAAAATTAATCATTTTAACGAATGCTGAAGCACACATTTATGGAAAAGCAGCATAAAAATATACAATTTAAATCTCACAATGAATATAAATAAATGAATATGATGGGCAATTATTTCAAATTGTGTACAGATATAAACACAGACAGCAATTCAATTCACAGGTAAATTTAAATGGGAGTTTATTGCACAGGCAAATGCAGGCAGGAGTTCATTGCACATATAGTTGTTTATTACACAGTAAATACAGATAAATCCAGATTTGGGTTTTTGCCTCAGTGGATGTGGAAAAAGCAGAGCAGGAAGAGGGAAAGAGCTATGTTTGTTGAAAGCAAGGTGTTGGGCAGAAAGGGACTAGAGGGTTATTGGGGAAAACTTGCCCCTCCCTCCTTCCACCCCCCAACCCCACCCCTATCCCTTGTCTGTTCTGTGCTTACAGAATCCATTACCTTGATATATCCTGTATATCCTGTGGCCTTTTTCTTATTAATTAGGCTTGAGGTTATTTCTTTAGGGGGTTCTTTCCTTCTCTGTTCTCCAAACCTTGAGGTCCTTTCACATAATTTCTTATGTTTCACTTTTTTCTTCTTCTTATTCAGCATGTGTTCTTTCAGTAGTGTGCATATTATTATTTTTTTAAATCAAGGAGAGACGTGGTGTCTTTTTGTTTCCTTTCTGTCCTTTGAACCAATTAGCTCCTTCATAAATGTGTTTAGAAAATTCATTTTTTTAGAAGTTGTTTAACAGTGTGTGTGTGTGTGTGTGACGCATGTGCATGCATCCTTTACTATTTCTTTTCTTTGTTTTTTTTTTTCCCCATCAGTTTACATTTCAGCTGATTTCTTTTACACTGAATTCCTCTACGGCTGGTACTAAGTTCATCATCAGCAACAAATGACATGTGACAAATTGTTATTATGATTATTCTGATTTACTATGACAATGTGTCGTTTGATTTGTGTGTTTCAGCGCGGTTCACGGTGATGTGCTACAACGTGCTGTGCGACAAGTACTGCACACGCCAGCAATACGGGTACTGTCCGTCGTGGGCCCTCAACTGGGAGTACCGCAAGAAGGGCATCCTGGAACACATCATCAGTCTCAACGCCGACATCATCAGCTTACAGGTCTGTTACATGCACTTTTTTTGTTTCTTTGCTGTTTGTCCTTGCTGTTGTTCAACACTTTTTCATCTTTTCACTAAGAGTGATATTAGATTGTGTATTCAATACATTTCATCTGTTTCACATCCTTTTACAAAGAGCAATATTAGATGGTATATTCAACACAAGATCCAAAATGCTTCGTATCCTTCCTCTTTTCTGTGTGTGTGTTTCACAATCATATATATATATATGTATATGTCTGTTTTTTGGGGTTTTTTTTTAATCTTTGCCTTGATATCCTTTTTCCAATCCTGTAAAGATTTGTTGTTGTTTTTTTAAATCTAGCATGCCTCCACTTCCCAACCCCCCTTTTCTCTCTGTGCTTCTCTCGCTTTCTGTCTCTCACCATCTCTCTCTCTCACTTGCTTACTGTCTTTAAAAAAAAAATTTTCCTACCTCTCTCAGACCCAAGAAATAAGAGTTTGTGGTTATTTATATCCTATTTTTCTTCAACATTTGGTTTTTGAGTAGGATGGCTAGGAGCTGGTGTGAAGACTTTGTTAATTAATCCCCCCCCCCCCCCCCACACACACACACCCTTTTTTTCTTTTTTTTTTCCTTTTTCTTTTCTTTATTGGATATTTGTTTTTTTTAGTAGGATGGTTAAACTCATAGTAGTTATGTTCCAGCAACTGGTGTGAAAACTGTATTAATTGATTTACTTTTTTTCTTTTTTTTTTCTTTTTTTCCCAAACATTTTGTTTTTGAGTAGGATGGTTAAACTTATAACAGTAGTTGTTAGGTTCCAGCAGTTGGTGTGAAGACTTTGTTAATTAATTAGGTGGGGGTTTTTTCTCTTCTGATTGCAGGAAGTAGAAACTGAGCAGTTTGCTCGCTTTTTCCTGCCTCAGCTTCAACAGGTCGGTTATGACGGAATCTTTTCTCCCAAATCACGGGCACGCACCATGACGGAGCAAGAGCGTCGCCACGTGGATGGCTGCGCCATTTTCTTCAAGAAAGACAAGTAATTTAGTCTCTCCCTTTTTACTTTGATCCCGTCGTATTGATGTGAAGTATATTCTCAGAAAGGGGAGTGGGGGGGGTGGGGAATGCAGGCACAGACATATTCACACACGCAACACGCACATCCCACACACACATTTATTTACACGCACACACTCACACACCCGCCCACCACCACCTCCACCACCATACCACACCACACAATCCACACACACACATTTGCACGCACACACTCACACACACGCACACCACTGCCTCCACCACCATACCACACAACACAATCAGAGCACATCAGTGTCAGATATGGGATTTAAAACAATGTTTGTTGTTGTTTTGGAAAATTAATGATTTCTGAAGATGTTAAAGCCTGAGAGATCATTCTCCCATTTTGGTATTTGGAATTTTAGCAAATAATGCAATTAGAATGTGATTTTGTTGTTCTAGTTGTTGTTTGTCAGTCGTCTAAATGTTTGGAAATGGACAGTTTTACAATTCAAAATACCAAAACCTTCAGCTACAGCGGCTGTCATTCCCTGACCTTCGTTGTCCTGGGTTTTTGCCCTATTTTGGGGAAATTTATAGATCATGTTGTTGCTGCATTATACAAAATGAGAGGTGGGATGTGAGGAGTAATGAAAGCTTACTTAGTATTGATGGAATTATGGGTTCACATCCTCTCTTGTAAATCTGCACATTGTAATTAATTTCACCCCCATACCAGATTGATTCGATTTCAGGGCCACAGTGCTAAAATGCAGATTTTGTTGTGGTTTTTTTGTTGTTGTGTTAGTTGATGATAATGGTGATTTATAGTAATGATATGGAATGTGAGGTATATGTTTGAATCATAAATGGTAACACTGTCTGTGTGGGTTTTTTGTTGTTGTTAGGAATGGAATAGTCCACTTCAGAATGTGTGTGTGTGATTATGATAATACTATGATAACGATTATGATAATTATAATAATGATAATGATATAAAAATGATTATGTTAATCAACACGTTGCTGTGTGGGCGCCAGGTTTCGGCTGGTGGAAGAGAAGCTGGTGGAGTTCAACCAGCTGGCCATGGCCAACGCCGAGGGCAACGACGACATGCTGAATCGGGTCATGACCAAGGACAACATCGGCCTCTGTGCCCTCCTTGAGACCAAACCCGCCATCTTTGAGAACTGTGAGTACTTCCGCCTAGGAGACAAAAGAATCTGACCACACACACGGAATCGGATCCCACACTCGCCTGTATTTTCTCCCCATCCGCTAGAGCTGGTTGCCTGGACGATATTATCATTTGGATGAGATGATAAACTAAGGTCCCATGTACAGCATGCACCTAGCACACTTTAAAGAACACACAGCAACAAGAGGCTTGTCCATGGCAAAGTTCTGAAGAAAAACTCACTCTAATATATACGTGTATATGTGCACGTGATTGAAGCCTGACTGATACAAGAAACAAATTAGAGCTCCAAAAGGCAGCTGTCAGTTGGCTCTACCCAGGCCTACCAATTGTAGAAATGACTCTGTAAGGTGATTAGAGTTTGGTCTTTGACTGGACATAGGTGCCATATAAGTATCAGTAATAATCAATAATACTATAGCTTGTCATGGCTGAAATTGGGATTGGTCAAGTTATTCAGGGCTTGGGGCTTGTCTTCGTGAAGGTTGTTACATTGGTGGAGGTACAGCTTGTAATGTGTTGGACGTTTTGTCTTTTTTTTTTTTTTTTTTTTTTTTTGTAAAAAAAATAAAACAAAATATTTGTTTTATTTATCTTGTTTTATTTTTTGGCTGCCTGATCTTCCATGCCGAGACAGTGGCGTTGTCCTCTGGATGCTGATCTTGATTCCTACTTTCCACAGACACTGTTTTTTTTTTTAACCTTTATTTTATTTTCACTTTTTCTGTTCTCAGAAGCAAGATGGCATTTAAAATAAAGGTGAATAAATAAATGCAGAAAGATATTGATAAATAATCAAACATGTGAGTAAGTAAATAAATAAATAAATGAATAAATACAAAATTAAAAGTACAAAAGAAAGAAACTGAAATGAAAACAAACAAATGGGCAGATCAATAGACAAATGAATATATATAAAAAATGAAAAAAAAGATCAGTCACTGTTGGTGTCTGAAGTGCAGACCTGTGGTTTATCTACAACCCCCTGACCCCTTGCTGTTAATGTTGTCATGACAACAGTTATTCTGGGCTTCCCCCAGCATGTGGTTCTCAAAATACCCTGTTGTGTGTCAGAAAGGGGAGGGCTTAGCCTTGGCGCTTATTAATTCTCTTTGTTGGCTGCACTGTGTGGGAGAGAGGAGGAGCCCATGTGATGACCACCTGTAGCTTTCCCATGGAGCCTGGTCTGGCTTGTCACTGCTGCCACTCGCTCTGTGCCTGATTACGCTGATTGCCTGACTTTCCCCATACACGTTGCTACATGTGTGATCATCTCATTTTAGATGTTGCTTAAGATCAGTGTGTGTGTGTGTGTGTGCGTGCATCTGTCTGGGTTCTTTGCGTATATTGGGGAGGAGGGGTTGGGTGGGGGGGGGGGGGGGGGGGGGGGGCAGTATGCGTGTAGTAAAATGAAATTACCAACCTGGTTTGAATTCTGTAGCATGTGACCAAGTTAAATCAGTCACAGAGCGCAGTCATTTTGTATGTGGAGAAAAAATGGCTGGCCACAGTGCTTCATGGAAAAGAAAAGCAGTTTCAGGGTATTCTTATCATTCTTGAAAAGAGAAAATTCACTGCTTAGTATGTATAGTAGGACTCTTTACACCTTGCATTATCCCAGCTAGAATGTCATCAAAGTTTACAGCGTATATCCTGGGCCGTTGCACCTTTGAGATAGTCTTGGTGGTTTTGATAAAGAAGTAAGCACAGTTTGCGTTCCTTATGGATGATGGCAGTATGGCAGTTCTTGCCAACAAACTTCATTGCCCAGTTCATCTTGAAATTCATTCATTTAACATCAACTTAATAAGTAAATGAATAATTGCAGTATTATTACAAAAGATTATTTACTAGGTCCACTTTACTATTTACTCTCTCAAATGCATATATTTTATAAGAGTGCTTTTGTGGAAAAAACTTAGAGGGTTGAAAAATGTTGAGAAATATTGTTATGTTTAATAGATGGATATTTTTGGGTTTTTTCAAAATGAAGATGAATCCCCAAGGATCATTGACAAATGAAAGTCCACAAAAAATGTATGTTATTTCAGCCATTTTTGTTTGCATATAAGCACATAAACATTGAGTTGCATGTCTTATATGCAGAAGGTTTTAACTCTGTGTTTATGTGTTGCATGAACATTTTTGTTTTTCATTTGTCTTTGTTCATTGAGCAGCAAAACATCAACCTGTGCTAGTTTTGATATTTTGACATTGTTACAACTTTAAAAAATGTTACAGACAATATACAGAGGCTGTCCAAACTCTCTTTTCAGAAATGTAAATGATTTTTTTGTCAACTGGTGTAAAATGGTTCACTTTAAATCACATAAAATAATGTTCCATGTGTTTAAAATAATTATGCAAATAGAATTTTTACATAACACATATTCAGTAGTCTCTAGACTGTTAGTGGGGAGGAAAAACTGTTACTGGAAGAATTCTAAAATACGGTTTTCTCATATTTAGAATACAGTGTATGTTTCTGGAATTTGTTAAAACTGTGTCTGTAGCACTAGCACTGTTTTAGTAATTTGGTACTTTCATTGTGCTGGTTGGGGGGGAGGTGTTGGGAGTGGGGGTAACTTTTTTGTCTGGGCTGTAAACAGCATGGGACACCTTCCTGTGTGATTAGCGAGCAGTATCAGATAACATTAACAGTATCAGATGACATGAACAGCAATCAGATAGCATTGATACTGCGTTCAGGTCCAAAACAAATTGCACAGTAGTGTCCAGCAACAGAGGATTGCATGGAGAGCAAAGCCTTCCAGTATTGGATGGCCTGAGTCTTTTTGTTCTTATCGCTTCTTGTTGGATTGCTATTCAGTTTGAAATCAGAAAAGCAATTTGTAAAGTTGCTGTACACAGCCCTGATATGGCTCTGTGTAGTTGGCGGAGTTGAACTGAGAAGGAAAAAAGGCTGTTGTAGTATGTGAAAGGATCATGCCCAAAGAGCAGAATTTTTTTCTGATGTTGTTTGGCCTTGGTGTGAAAGCTAAATGTGTGTGAACATGCTAACATGCCTTGACCAGTTTTTCTTCTTCAGTTTTTGTTTCTTGTGGTGGGGTGCTTCTCTTGTTTTTTTCACTGGTTGTTTTTCAGGGTTACCTTGCCCTGAGGTTTCTTCTCTTGACGCCTTGTTCTGTCTGGTCTCGTCTGTCAGTTGTCTTTCTTTGCCTGTTCTCTTTCTTCGTCTCACAAACATAGACACACATGAACACACACACACACACACTCACACAGACACTCACAGTAAAGACAGATACCCATATGCACACACAGTGACACAAACAGTCATCATGTGAGCACACATGCATGCACACACCACACAGTCGAATGGAGGATGTGTTATGAAATGTTGCTGCATAGAAAAGTCTCACGTGTACAACATGCTAATTGTACAAGGTGGTGGGGAAAGAAGTGGGTGGTGGTGGTGGTGGTGTCTGTAATTTCATGCTGCTTGCCCCTGTCTTTGACGACTGGTTGCACATGACGTCAGGGCAGCCGTATATCTGTCTGTCTGTCTGTCATCTTGCTTCCTTGTCTGTTCCTGTTTCCTCCAGTCTCTGTCCTGCCTGTCTTCCTGCTCTGCTGTCTGTCACATCACGGTGGGCTTGACAAGTGTGTTGTAATGTGTCGCATGACAGATCTTCCTTTTGAGTGTTGTTTCTTGCTGAGGAAATGGGGGAGGCTTCTTTGTGTGTGTGTGTGTACCTGTGTATGTGTGTGTGTGAATTTTATGTGTGTTCCTTTTTTGACTGATATGTCATGGCAGATCCCACTCATGTCTCTTTCTTCTCTTTTTTTGGTCTCTTGTTTCAAGAAGTGTGTGTGTCTGCTGGGGAGATAGCAACTTGGTATTGTGTATCTATTACCTTTTATATATATGTGTGTGTGTGTGTGTGTGGAGAGAGAGAGAGAGAGATGCCTTCACTATGTGGTTTCAGGTTATATACATGCCATCAGTATTTAACAGACAACATGTACATTAGAAGCTGTGGCAGAGTCGGTTAGGTCTTGGACTTCTGATCTTGTGCTCACCAGTGATCAGGGTTTGAGGCCCCATATTTCAGTGTGGTGCTGTGCCCTTGGGAAAGGCACTTTACTCTGATTTTCCTCTCTACACCCAGGTATGAATGGTTACCTGACAAGTGAATGAAGGTTAAAACGGCGGAAGGAGAGGATAGGGCACTGCCTTTCTTTGCCAAGCCATAGACACCAGTTAACTGCCCCGATGGACGTGAAAAGCAGTGGGACCTTTAAACTTTTAACCCCTATGTACAAGGTTTTGTTAACTCATGTACATGGTGGTGTTATTAACCCTTATGTACATGGTTTTATGAACCCCCATGTACATTGTGGTGTTATTAACCCTTATGTACATGGTTTTATGAACCGCTGTGTACATGGTGGTTTTATTAACCCTTATGTACATGGTTTTATGAACCCCCATGTACATGGTGGTGTTATTAACCCTTATGTACATGGTTTTATAAACCCATATATACATGGTGGTGTTATTAACCCTTATGCACATGGTTTTATGAACCCCTGTGTACATGGTGGTTTATTAAACCCTTATGTACATGACAGTTTTTTATCCTTACATACATGGTGGTTTTATTAACCCTTACGGACATGGTGGCCTATGTACATGTACATGGCCCTATGTACATGGTGGTTTATTAACCCTTATGTACATGGTGGTTTTATTAAACTCATGTACATGGTGGTTTTATTAACCGCTATGTACATGGTAGTTTTATTAACCCTTATGTACCTGCAGGTTTTATTAACCCATATGTACATGGTGGTTTTATTAACCCTCATGTGCCTGGTGGCTTTATTAGCCCTTATGTACATGGTGGGTTTTTTTTTAAAACTCCTATGTACATGGTGGTTTTATTAACCCTTATGTACCTGGTGGTTTTATTAACCCTTTTATACCTGGTGGTTTTATTAACCTTTATGTACTTGGTGGTTTTATTAAACCCTTATGTACATCATGGTTTTATTAACCCCTGTGTACCTGGTTATTTTATTAACCCCTATGTACCTGGTGGTTGCAGGCCCCCCACCACCAGAACCAGTGTCGCGGCAGCTGCTGCTGGTGGCGACAGCCCACATCCACTGGGACCCCCAGTACAGTGACGTGAAGATGGTGCAGACCATGATGCTCATGTGGGAGCTGCAGAAGTTTGTGGAGGAGGCCACGCGCAAGTACTCGCTGCCCTTCCCTGGACCCTACTCCTGCAACTCCATTCCCTTCGTCTTCTGCGGGGACCTCAACTCTTTGCCAGACTCAGGTCAGTGTCTCTGTTGCTCTCCAGTTTGTCTCGATTGGGTTGGTTTGTTTTTTGTTCTTCTGAAGAGGTGTGACTCCATGGGTAAAGTTCATGGATCTGTTCTTTTTTTCTTTTCTTTTTTTTTTTTACTTAAACAAGTATTTATTAAGGATCTCGTATCTTTTACTGAATCTAGTTAGTTCCTACTTTTTTTTTTCTTTTCTTTTTTATGTGTTGTGTTGAATGTCAACTCTTCACATGGTTTAAGTAAGGTGTGGAATTTTCCATGTTTGTGACTTAAATCATTTCATCTTCTGTGATTTCATAGCAGTAGTTTGATTTGTTTTCTCTTTCAAGCATATGTAAATTCTTTGCTTGATTCAGGTGAGTTCTGTGCGTATTATACCAGTGCCTTCATTTCTCTTAAGTGAAGGTGTGTTCACTGATTGCCTTGAGGTTACTCTCTTCTCATGCTATTCTTAGCTGTTTTGGAAAGCTTTGTCTTGTTTGATTCCTTTTCTTCCTGCTGAGGATCCCAGCACTTTACTTGGATTTCATTCCTTTTGTGGGAATCTTATATTTCTTAAGTACCTGCTAGGAGTTTACTGTGAATGCATGTCCAGGAAGAGAAAAAGAAAGGGGGAAAAAAAAAGCATTGAAACACACCCTTTCTTCTAAAAGCTTGGTAAATGACTTCTTGATTTTCTCATTGGTCTCTCTTCTAAATGGAGCTTTGCTGTACATTGGAAATATTTAATGTGGTGGTGTTTTTAATTGACAGTATAAAAGTTAGATTTACTGATGGACAGCATCAATTGCTTTCTTGACAGACGGAGAGAATGTTTGTGCTCAGAGATAGGGGAAAGGTGACAAGAAAAGAAATGGGATTGTATCAGAAAATCTTTAACACTTTGGTTTGACACAAAGTATTAAAAAAAATACATAGAAAAAACTCATAAATAGAGCTTACAAATGTTTGCATTGAAGTGTCTAAAAAAAGAAAATAAATATAACATGTTTTACTGATGGTTTAGTGCCAGGTAGGCATGTACGCTTCAGAGTAACTGATAACTAGCATATGCCACAGGGTGGTCCACAAGGTGGTTCAGGATCTAGAGCGCTGGCATGTACTTTGCTCATTTTGGGTGTCCACTTTGCAGGAGTGATTGAGTTTCTGTCGAACGGGAAAGTGGCAGTGAACCATGAGGACTTCAAAGACAACATGTACGACCAAGCCATGAAGAAGATGTGCAATGGGGACAAGACCCACATCTATCACAACTTTCACCTGGGGCGCGCCTACACCGACATCATGCCTGTAACCAATTACACGTGGGTGGCTTTTTGTTTCTGTCACTTTCTGTTGCTGAAGTTTTTTCGTGACTGCCAGTTTGGATTGTGTCAGTTGGTAATGTGATGAAAGTTATGTTAACAGAAAACTGGAAATGCATTTTTGATGTACAGTTTTTGTGAGGTAAGTATGATTTCTTTCAGACAGATACAGTTAGAAGGGCATCACAGTCATTTTTCATTTGGACAAATGATTATGTTTATGCCTGGTTTGCATCAGTTTGACATGGCGCTGTATATGACACCAGATAATTATGTTTTTATATGATAAGTGGGTTTTTGCTTTTTCGTTTTTTGTTGTTGTTTTTGACACAGGTATGACTGCAACAGCATCACTGACTTTGTGCATGTGTAACGAGTCTGTCTTCTTGTGGCCAGGTACGACTTCAAGGGCATCATTGACTACATCTTCCACTCCCGAGACCGACTGAAGGTGCTGGGCCACTTGGGGCCTTACGATGAGGAGTGGTTCCGGCATAACAAGGTGATAGGCTGCCCCCACCCCCACATCCCCTCCGACCACTTCTCCCTCCTGGTGGAGTTTGAGCTGCCTATCCACCCACCCGTCTTGGGGAGGGGCTTGCCGCCTCTGAGCAACAAGAACAGATAGTTGAGGCAGACAGTGAAGGATGTGTGAGGAGACTCGAGTGCACTGCTCTTGCCATGGCTTCTGCCATTGACCATTCATCCACCCCAGCAGTGCACCCGAGTCCCATGGGGTGGGGTGGGGAGGGGGGCCTGTGGTAGTGGTTGGGGTGTCATCATCAGTGTGGACCAGCTACTGGATGTTGCTCTGAGCTTTCTGAACTCACCAGGTGACTGCTTGTCTCCTTACTCCTATTGGCAGCTTTCGGACAGCAGAGGACAATGTGTTTTACTTTTTGGACACCTCCCAGTTGAATGTTGACAAAGACAGGCAAGCAGATAAGCCATGCTCACAGATGTGCAGACACTTGTCCCGACTGCATGGGCTTTCACGTTTACAGGCATGCACCCACCCACTGACATACATACATAATCTTGCATGCACTTGTGGTTCACTCACAGAGTGGAGCATACACATATGAATACATTTGCATGTATGTATGTACATGTGCATATCTTCAGTCATGAAAATATATTCGTATACACAAACACAAACATGTACTTATACATGCGATTCCCCTCCCCTGATTTGTATTTTGTATGTGATTTCTGTGTTCAGTAATTTTATTGAATATGTGCATGTTTTTTTATGTGAATCAATCCGTAAATTTTAAACAACTGTTATGTCATATAAACCTACACAACAGGGAAACAAGATGACCATACCAACAGTTTGAAATGTGTTGGATGTGGTTGACACAACCTAGTGTTTGGGGATGAAGGACGATAACATGTTCAACATATCACAGAACAACCTGATTTTAGTGTACAAGCATTTTTTAATGTGTTCATTAACATGCACTATGTTTGTAAACAAATCAAGGAGAAAAAAAAGCATGAAAGAAATGTTGGGAGATAGCAGTGTCCCTTGCCATCGTCTGTTTCACCTACTTATGTATGTTCTGTGTCATATCTTGATTTTGACATTGTTCAGTATGAATCTTCAACAATCATGTTTAAATGTGATTTTAGATTTGAATGTGTGGTTTCTTGTGTGTGTGTGTTTTTTCTCGATAGTCATTGAAATGTGTTGTTGGACTGTATAGACTGTTGCTGTGAGTGTTAGAGAGAGAAAGAAGCAAAGCCAATTGACTTAACTGCCATACACCTGTAATTAACGTGTGGCGGTGCGTATCCTTTCTGCAAGGCATTGTATCCAGGACTGTGGGGATGGTGGCACACAGCAGGGGACCCGGCTGCTCCCTCCGTCCACTTTCTTACCTTTCTGACTTGAACCATTGTTGGCTACCTGTGTCTGTCTGTCCCAGACAAATTGCAGCATAGCACCAGGCAGCTCTCACTGGCTGTTTAGGGGGAGGGGACGAGAGACCAGAAATTACAGAGACTGTCAAACACTTTTGCCAGTGTGGTAGTAGGACCTGTTGGCAGTAGAGCATTAACCAAGATCATCTTGGTTTTTTTTGTTTTTGTTTTTTTTGTTGGGAGAATCAGCATGCCCTATGGGAGTTTGGTTGGTTTTTTTGGGGGGGAGGGTTGGGTGGGGTGGGGGGTTCCAGATGATAGTGCCTCTACTTTTGTCCTAGCTGCCTCATGGTTTCAGGGATGCATTTCATTCTATGTGAGTGATGTTTTATACAGCCTGATGTGAACTGCATGTGGATGAGTACCTGGTTTGTTTTGCATAGTCTGGTGATGTGGAATTGTCATTTTGGTGTTTTATCTGTTAAGAAATAAAAAGATAATATGGCAGTGTTTGTTATATCCCTGTGCATAAAACAGTTTTCTGTTGAGTGTTGGAGCTTTGTTGTAAGTGATTCTCTGTTAACTGTCACTGCTTACTTATAAGTCATTTTCTGTTAATTGTCACTGCTTATTATAAGTAATTCTCTGTTTACTGTCACAGCTTTGTTAATCCATTCTCTGTTGACTGTAATGGCTTTGTTATAAGTCATTCTCTGTTGACTGTTATGGTTCAGTAATAAGTCATTCTGTGTTAACAGTCTTAGTTTTAAGTCATTCTGTGTTGACTGTGACAGCTCAGTTACTAGTCATTCTATGTTTGCTGTCACAGCTTCGTCATTCCCTGTTGATTGTCATGGTTTATTTGTAAGTCATTTTCTGTTGACTATCATGGCTTGATTATAGTCATTCTCCTGTCTTGGCTTAGTTTAATTCACTCTCTGATGAGTGTCATGGCTTAATTATGTCATTCTCCTGTCACAGCTTAGTCATAAGTGATTTTCTCTGTTGTGTCCAGACACAGCTTCTTTGTCAAGTAGCAGGGCTTAGTTATATAGTCAACTGTTCCTCTGTCAAGTGTCATAATATATTCCTCAGCCAGAAATTATGCACATGCCATAAATGCCCCTCCCAAGTATAGGCGCGGCATTTTTCATGATTGGAAATCTAACATGTGGGGGGGGGGGGGGGGTATTCTATGGATTTTTTTGTTTTGTTTGTTTTTTCAGTCTAAACCAAAGCAAGAACTCCTCTGCATCCACATGATAAAAATCAGTTAGGAATAGATACATGTACTGTTGATGTTTGCTTTTATTTGAAAGGAAACTGCATATATATTAATTTGAACAGGGCCTTTTTCTCTCTCTGTGTGTTTGGGGCTGACCTAGCATATCAACTCTTGAAAAGGCAGGCAGCATAACAATAGGACACTGAAATGCTGTCAAATTTTCAACAGTGTCTGGTATCTGAAATGGCATAATTGTGTAAAGTGTAGCTTATCAGTTCTCAGAGCAGTGCTGTTTTTCTCCTATGTCTGATGCAGATGTGCAGCAGGTGTTCTGTGCTATTTTTAACAGTAGCTGAACTGTGTGGTTTGTGTTCTGATTGTGTGTTGGCGTTACTTGGGCTGAGAACATCTGTTGTCCATGACAGCTTGCTACAGGGGATAAAGAACAGGTTTAACCCCTAGGCTGCCCATATGACGAGATAACTCATCATGGAAAGCATGTACGCTTCGCTGCCACAATGACGAGATAACTCGTCATCGAAATATTCTGACTTTTCCCTGCTTTGCATTCAGTTCATTGACAAAAATGCTGGTAGCTTTAGCTTGGGGAATCTTTCTAGATTCTATTCATAGCTAGAAACACCATCTGCGTCATAAGGCAGTCCTTTATTTGAACGTTCTGGTTGGGTTACTGGCCGCAGTCTTTGCCTGGCTCCTCTCCTCGCTCGCTCAACAAAATGTCGGACTGACTCCGTGCTCAAGACATGCGATTGTGGCGAACTAAATCAACCAAGATTACTTTCTTTAGCTGATGCTCAGAAAGAATTGAAGCATAAATTCGAAGAAGACAGTGGTGAACATTTATAGGACGATTTGATAGAAAATAAAGGGAGCAATCAAGAGAGTGGCCAAGATACGACTATCAGTGAGTGATTCCTATCACTGAGTGATTCCGGCTGTTCAAATCTATCAGACGACAAAAGTCACCAAATTTTTAGTAGGACACAGTGTGGGCTATTTTCTTGGCAATCAGCCAACGCGGTCTGATGAGAACTGGATAAAGTGACCATGTGAGAGGGGTGAAGAGGGGGGGGGGGGGTGGAGACTGAGGGGGCGTGGCCTCACATCCATATTATCACTTGCAGAAGTCACAATGCATTATGTATCTATTTCTTTTTCAGTTTTTTTTTATATTGTGGTTGTTCTAGTAAGATTTTGTGTGTGCAGATATCCATTTGTCCAGAAAATATGATATTTTAGTGCAAATTACCTGACTAATGTTTGTAATGAACAAGTTGAAAATGTGATAAAAAACAAAACATTGATTTCAAAACAACAGCAAGTCACTAAAGATATATAAAATGGGAAAACATCATTTGTTTTGTATTCTTTATTGATTTCCCTTTCAGAAAAGAGCACAGAAATTTTTTGAAAATTTATACCCGTTTTTTGTGGAAAAAAAAACCCTGGCAAATAGATTTCACCTAAATCTTATTTTCCTGGCAGCGAAAGGGTTAAATGAGATGAAGTATGTATAATCCTTTAACAAACAACTGGAGAAGGAGGGTGGGGAGGGGGGATCCTCTGAGTTTAAAAAAAAAAGTGGAGTAGAAACATAGTGTTGTAGTGAACTGAACATAATATTCTCTCTCTTTATTTTCTTTTGTTAATGATTTTTTAGTGAAGATCCTTGCATTACTTTTTTTTTCCAAACTTGAATACTCTATACGTTATTTTTTATTTTAATGAAAATGTGAGTACACACACATACATGTAAGCAGCACACCTGCAAAGCTTATTGCAGCGGTACTTTTTATTTCCTTGATGCAAATTAAGAAAAAAACACATGTAGATTTTATTCCTAACAATTTGTTTAGAGATTTATTCTGATGAGAAGAAATAAAACTTTAAAATAAATCACATTCCTTTCTAAATGCTGATAAAATGTTTTTTTTAAGTAGAGTATGGATGTTTACTGACTTCTGAAGTCCCTTTTCTTCAGGCTGCTTTTCTAACGTAAAATGATACACCTCTTGAGGAAATCATGTTTTCAAAGCATCCCAGACTGAAAAGTTCTGCTGATACAAGTGATATGCTGCAAACATTTTGATTCACTTCAGATTTAATTTTTCATTCAGCTGAATCACCTGTCAGAACAGAGCTGTCAACTGTTTACAGATTTTACAAGCAGCTAGTATGCTAGACATGAGGATAAAGCCATTTCATTTTGGTGCAGCCTCCATGGACAACCAAATTGGGCGCTTCAATCAAAGCTTTCACTTTTCATTAGATACCTGCAGTTGGGGAATTTTTGTGTGTGGGAAGCCTGTCAAATGTAAGGGCGATGCTATGTTACTTGCATAGGCATTTGTAACAACATTCGTTGCAGTGTAACATACCTCAGCATCTGTGGTAACTGGTCTTCCTCCAGCCTAAAGAATATATCATCACTTCATTTGTTTTCTTTGTTCTTTTGCGGAGTGGAGAAGGTGATAAGGGTGAGAACTGGAAGGCTGTACGCAAGTTCCAAGTGCTCAAAGAAGAAACCTCACTGACTGGCTTGCACCTCTTTGACACACAGTCAGTGTGTGCTGCCAAACAGAGAGTGTGCAAAGGAATTCTCTCTTTTCTGTTTGATTTGAACAGTACCGAAGCAGGCCTGTGCAATGATAATTATTTAGGATGATCCTATTTGCATTGATGTGACACAATCACATCAGAAGTCTTACCTGTACTTTGCTTTTAATGATTGAAAGAGAAAATTGTACCAGTCTCTGCTATGTGCATACTGATTTTAATTGTTTAATTGGAGAAATGTGTTATTCTCTGCTTTGTTGTGCTGTTTTTAATTACAAACAGGCAGCGCAAGAAATGGTTTTAAGAGATAATGTGTTAAGATTCTCCACATTTTGTATTTGGTCTTTTTTCTTCTTCTTTTTTTGTTGTTGAGATAATCATATGTATCTAGAAAATATGCTGTTAAAAAACAAGAAGAAGAGTAATTGAAAGATATTATGTGTTTTGATTTTCTAATCTTAGAAATGTGAATGGTTTCTTATTCCCCCCCCACTGTGATCTATTTTTCCCCTTTGTCTTCAGATTTAGTGGATTGTCTCACAACTGATATATAGATATCGATGTTCTTAGATTAAGTGGATTGTTTCACAGCAGATAGCAAATCGACATCTATTTTCATTAAGCCTTTTCTTTTTGTCCCCCTCCTATTTTTACAGTTTCACAAATATTGGTAACTGAACTTTTATTAAGCTGTATTTTGCATTAGTTACTGCTTAAAGGCTGTGACAAAAACTGAACGCCCAAAAGCTGCACACTGTTTACATAACAAGTAATCGCTTTTATACTCTTTCATCCCACAACTGGATCACACCCAAATAATACACCACAACTCTTTCTGTTTATTCTTAAGACCACCCACCCACCCACCCACACATCCACACACAGAGAGCTCTTTCTCTGCATCATACTCTAAGAACCCCCCGTAACTATTTTTCTGTAGATACTTTAAGAACCTCCACAGCTATTTCTATCATACACTAAGAACACCCCACAACAATTTCTTTCATTCATAAAGAACACCCCGCAACTATATCCATCATACCCCAAGAATGCCCCACAACTGTCTATCATACCCAAGGGACACCCCACAAGTAATCCTCTATATCATAATATAAGAACCCCCCACCCACCCCCAACTCTATTTCATATTCTTAGTAACCCCCAAAACATTATTTGTGTCATATCCTGAGAACACCCCTCAATATTTGTATCATATCTTAAAAACAACCCTCAACACTTTTTTTCTGTCAAAGAACCAGCAAATCTTTCTTTGTATCATGGCTTAACCCTTTCACCGCCAAGCTCGCATTTATGCACAGGCGTGGTAGAGGACCCATGTCACTGAAAGGTGACCATTCATTAGTCTGTTATCCATGAACCTACTGCTCTTAATGTTCGGTGGTAGGATAGGCTGTATTTTCTATACATCACAGGGGGAATCCCCAGCTATTCTTAGCCACTGTCTTTTCTGTATTAATACCACAAGGGAATTTTGTACTCTAAATTGACTGGCGGTGAAAGGGTTAAGAACACCCCTCAACTCTTTCTTTTTATCATATCCCAAGAACCCTCAACAACTGAATATTATACCATTAGACCCCACAAACCACAAACCACAAACTCTTTCTCTGCTAAGAACATCCCACAAACTTTTCTCTGTATCATACCCAAAGAACACCCCACAAACCTTTCTCAGTATCATAACATAAGAACACCCCACAATTATTACTCGATATCATTTCCCAAGAACACGCAGCAAATCTGTGCATTGTATCTTAGACTTTGAGTGATTATATACACAATGTTCGTTCAGTCACCAAGTTGTGTAGCAGTGCCACTAATCAAACCTGATGTAATTATGAAGTACACAAAACACCAAAACTGTAATTCTCAACTAAGCATCCTGTTGCTACCTGTTCTTTGCTTGATTTATTAATCCCAGTTTGCTAGATTATGTATCCAGGTTATTGAAAAAGAAAAGAGCTTTCAGCCAGTATCTGGATATCAATCTGGGGGGTTGATTTTGTTTTGGTATGTTAACAGTGTAAAGCTTCTGCTGAACTTCATAAGCATTTTACCTTGTTCCGTTTATTATCACTGCTGTCTTGTCTTTTTTTCACATTTTCTGTTTTTAATTTTGTTTTGGTGAAGTTTTAGCCAGTGGTTGATTTTTTTCTGAAGGACTGTTGAACTTTTACTGTGAAAGATGATGATGATGTTTTACTGAGGTCTGAGCTGGGTTTTTTTTCCCCCCTGTTTGTTTTTTTTATTTATTTTTTTATTTTTTTTATATAATCTACCATTGAGTAGATTTTACAATGAAATTCACAGTTGGTGTTCAGAATGGACTTGAGTTGAGGATTTTGGTTGTTGAGTTCTCTGTGTTTGTTATGGTGTGTTTTTTTCTGTACAGTGTGTGATAACTTGAAACCAAACCACAGAATAATTATGTGTGCATACAAATATGTTCTATGTTTATAACAGTTTACTCTTTAAAAAAAAAAAAAAAAGATTTTTGGCTTTTTTTTTTAATCATGCACTTGCATGGGATAATTATCAGCTGTTGGTCTCTCTCTGCACAAAAATCTAAGCTTTTATTTATTAATGGACACACAAACACACAAATTTAAACAACAACAACAACAAAAACATTCACAACAATACAGACGTGTAATATATAAAAATCTGTTTCCCCCTATTGCCGTCAAAAGAGGGCGCTAGCTAGCGGGACAAAGGGGAGGTTACCCACTTTCGGGAGGTTATCGGCCGTAGTTGCTCTCTTTTTCTCCGCATAGGCGGATAGTAGTTTGCACAGGACAGGAATGTCAGACCCCTGCCGGAGTCTGCACTAGTTCGGTCACGGTAAGTATGTTATTTAAACGTAATTTTAGATAGAAAATTTCCTTTCCCCCTTACTTGAAATAGTTATACCCAGCAAAATTTTAAGGGAAGTGACTGTTGAATTAATTTTGGTTTTTCCTGGTTACAGGTTTCAGCCATATCTCTTCTCTTATCATTTTGTACCAGTGTGGACATATGAACACATGGACAAAGTATCCTGTGTTTACACTTAAACATGCCACTTGTGTTGGAAAATTGACAAGAGGTAAAAAAAAATAATAATAATAATAAAGAGGAAAAACAGAAAAAAGAAGGGAGGAAAAAAAAGTGTTGAAGAAGGAAGAATAATTACATCCAAAGAAGTATGGAAGCAGTCAACATTTGGATGATACCAGAACTTTGAAGGCAAGCTGGTGTTAAACTCTTTGTACTTAAGGCATTTAACAACAACAAAACTGAAACAGTTAAAAGTTTGCCAGTTAACTATCCTTCATGAATAATGGATTCAACAGCTTGCTGCCGTACTATCCCTAGTACTATCCCTAATTGATGCAATGTTTATTGATGTGATACTTTGTGGAGGGGTGGGTGTGGAGAGGGTGGTTAAATCAGGGCACATTTACAATATATTTCTAGTTCAAACCCACAAGTCTGACAGAAACTTTGACAAAAATCCACAGATAGATACAAAATGTATTACTCATATCACAGTATTCAAGGCATGTAAATATTAACAGATTTTAAAATGCAGCATCCTGCATTTCTGTTATTGTTTGTTCTGTTTCTTTTTTTGTTTCTTTTTAACTTTTTAAACTGTTGGCTCCAGTGTAAAGAGAACAGGTAATGTGTGTGGGTCCAGGTTAAAGCTGGATGGTAATGTATCCAGTTTTTTCTAGGCCACTGTAATGGTGAAAGAACAAGTGATGACATCTTAAGAATGAGAATGCTTGGACATTGAAGGAGAAAAAAACCCTGTGTTTCTGTCCATACTGTTGCTTTCCTTGTGGAGGGTGTAGACGATAGGACAATGTTTTTTTTAAACAGAAGTTGTTACAACAACATGTTATTGTTTCATGAAAATTTCAGTTGCATTCTTCTGTGTTTTTCACCATGTTTACGGTACTGTCAGAATGAAGTTTAGAACACTTGCATATCACTTTTCTTTAATCACTTTGTACTTGGGTTATGCTGTGGATGGCAGCTATCTTTCTTATGACCCATTCTGTATATATGTATGTATATGTGTGTGTGAAAGAGAAAGGGAGAGAGCATGTTTGCACACACTTCGAGTTGTGTAGATTTGTCTTCTGTAGGCAAAGTCTAAAGTTTATTGGATGCAGTGTTCTAAACGAGTAGATAGATCCTTTGTACGCAAGTTTATAGCCATTCTGGATGCAAATTACTTGATGTAGTTTTTCATAAACAATAGTAAAAGTTGATGATAGGTAGTTATAGGGTGGTGGTTGTTTTTTCCTGAGCTGTTCAACCAGTGATGGACCAGACATGATTTCACCAGCATGATATGCACATTTAAATCCAACATAAACACTTTACAGTTGCCTGTGGAAATTTTGTATCTCCTGTTTAAAAAAAAATAGTTATGAGGCTTCCTTTGGTCATTAACAAGTCCTAGACAAAAAAAAAAAAAAAAAGCTTTTTACCCTTAATACACAGCTACTGATGTTTCAAAACAAAAACTTGTTTACTGTTTGTTACAATTTTCTTTTAATCGGTATCTAGTCCTGCGCCCATTTTTCTTGTGCTGTGAATTCATCGTTCAGTGTCAACCGCTCTTCCTGAAAGAGAACTCACACTTTGTTTGGCCAGCATGTTATGCTATAATGTAAATACAACTGTTAAACAGACATCGACTTTCTGGCCAGAACTTGCACTGAAAATAGCTGTTGCATTTGTTTTGTTTAGGGGCTGTGGAAAAGTAAAATTCCTTTTGTTGTTGTTTTTTGTCAACCCACTTTCCCTAAAGAAATTATGTTTACAAACAGTTTGATGTTTTTACCCAAGTTTTTCTGTTGGAGACAAGAGTTCTGTCGATGTGCAGTGTTCCGTTTTTGACAATGTTGTACGTGAATAGTAATGGCAAAGTGGCTTGGTTCAGCCCAGCTTCAGATATCTGGTTCAAGCAGGAACCAGGGAGAGCTGCAGTTCCTGAAATTTGATACGAAGTAATACAGGCAGTATCTCTTCCTTAGGGGAACAAAAAAAATCAAAGGTCACAGGTACACTGAATTTCATTGTCATTCACTCAGCTCATGTTGACATTCCAGATATATATGTCTGGTAATTGCCGGCAATTCACTTGCTTCATGGTAGGGTACTTTTTAGGAGCTATTTGGAAAACTTGGGAGACATTGTTTTTGCAGGCAGTCAACCCATAGTGGAATCTCAGGCTAATTTCACATGTATTGGTTTGGCAGCATGTCGTCAGTGTGTCCTGTTGTTGTGCACAATATTTAAAGGTTGTGAAGAGGTTGCTTTTTTTTTTGTTGTTGTTGAAATTTTGTATTCCTTGAAGAAAGAAAGGGTTACATGGCAATTGAGATAGAACTGTGCACACGCTTGTGACATTTTATACCCTTGAATATTTTGGTTTTGTTTGATAGTCATAAATGATATGGTTTAAATTGTGTAACCTCTTCTTTCAAGCAAGAAGGAGAATTTTTAGAGAGTGTTTGTTTTTGCATACCTTGCCTCAATAGGCCACTGGAAAATGTGGAACCAAGCATTAATTTGTGTGGAAAAAGTTAATTAGTCTCTCGAAAGGACACGCACATTGTCCATAAATTTTTACTTTGGCAAACCAGTTTACACAGCCCATGTCTCTGTTCTGGCCCCCATCTTTTTTTTCCGATTTTTTTTCCCATGGGGCTGTTCCATGTTTAGTATAATATGGAGTAGTTAATTTGGCCAGTTGTTTTGTGTTACTTCTGTTGAATTGTGTTACCAAGTTCTTGTATTTATTTGGATGTCAGATGTCAAAATGAATTGCGACCATCAAGCCTTTGGCCTTCTCAGATAGATTCCTTTCTCCCATCATTTATGTGTATACAGTTGAAAAATGTAGTGTTTTGTTAGTGTGTGTATGTGGGTTTGTTGTTTTTTTTGTTTTGTTTTTTTTTACATTCCTGCATCTGAAAATTCAATGTTGGCCCAAATACTCCTGTGTTCTGATGGAATTTGAATATTTTGTGTCAGTTTCTTAACTTTCAAATTAAACTTGTCACTGTTAAAATGTGTTGCTCTTTTGTTCCTTACCCTTTCCTGCCAGTACTTAGCGCTTGATCTTTGACAAAGGACAGGTGCTAGTAAGTATCCATATTATTCATTCATTTAATAATTCTTAATTGACATGAACATCATTAAAACCTGATCAGCGGGGCAATGAAGGGCATTGTACTGAAAGGCTTGCCCAGTCTTTCAGAATATGTAAATTTATCTTTAAGTCTCGTCTTGAAACCATTAGATGTCCGGTTATGGTTCTGCTGTCACTTGCGAAAGCCATTCAAGGGTAGGCGTGTGTGTAGAGGGGGTTGTGTGGAGTGCATCACACTACTGTTGAATACAACTACATTCGCATTAAGCCCAGCGAGTAGCTGGCAGCAGCCGTCAGCACCTGGCCAGAAGTTGTGCATGTCATTTTACATTTTGCCACCAAGGATGCCAGCGTTGCATTCACACAGCCACCAGCTGTCTCCAGCCATCTCTAGGCACCAGCTTTTTTTATTTGTCTTGAGTAATCAGATGGGATAGAAGGCTAGTCCAAGGAACAGAACTTAATGATTCAAGCAGTGTGAATCCCAGTAATATTCATTTCTTTCATCGGGAGAGCACCATAGCTGACAGCTGTAGGTATAGGTGCACTGAAGTGATGTGTTCTCCCTGGGGACAGCAGCCCAAATTTCACAGAGAAATCTGTTGTGACAAAAAAAGTAAGTTTCTAAAATCCTCCCCCACAGTGTCATCAACATGCCCCCAGCAGGGCAGACCTTTGTAGTTGTGGGAGAAAGAGAAATGGAAATGTTCAGCTCTGGAAAGATATACCATTCTGCCCTGCCTTCCACTTCAAAGTGTGCAGACATATACCAGGTCTTCACTCGCGTCTCTGACAATGATGACAACGCAAAGAGTTGTTATATCCTCATACTTCCTTCTCCTCTCCTTTTAAAATAGAAACACACACACACACATACTGCTTTTGTTGAATACTGAGGGAACAGACAATCCGAAAAGTGTAGTATCTGACTGATAGACAATCCATGCAAACAAACAGATAAGGCAAATCAGTTCTGAAATAAGAGCTTTTTTTCCTTCTTTCAGCATTTCTCAAAATACACACCCATACAAGAGCATATACTAGAAACAAAACAGTCATAATTCAAGCAATCTTAAAAATGATATAGTAAATCACTTTCTTTTTCAAAGCATCAAGCCAGCATGAATGCAAATCTTAAACTGATAGTTCTCTCCCTCAACAAACATAAAACAAAATAAAAATTTCAAAAAGAAAAAAAAAATCAGCATGCACAAACCAGCAACTCTAGAATATGTTCAGATCTCGAGGAAGAATGCACAGGAAATTGGGTTTCTCAGAGTATTCAATATTTTCATGTCAGCATAATCAGACACATTCATAAGCAGAAAGGTAGAGAGCATACAGTTCCCAGACTTTTGATGGCAGCAAAGTGAAATGTACACACAAGTATCTACACACTGACATGCATTTTGTGCATGTCAGATTTGGCGTGTGACATGACCACCCAGGAAGGCACATAAAGCTTGTCAAAAGATCCCAAACAATACAGCACTGAAAGGCTCCACACTGACTACGCCACTTCAAACATCTCTGTCAAGCAAAAATTCTTCTCCCTGAAAAAAACAAACAAAAAAACAAAAAAACTTCACATAAAAAAATCTACAGGCTTCAACAATATACAGTTCAATATACTTCTGGCACATACGCAATTTGGACAAAAAGAAAATTAAAAATAAATACAATCATACTAAAAAAAATAAATAAATAAAATAAAAAATAAAAACTGGGTGCATGCTACCAGTAACCCTCATCCTGTGTTGGATGAAAAAAGAAAAAAACCAAAAACACCTGGAATATTAAACTGAAATATATCAACATCAAGAAGAATTGTTGAGGAGAAATTTTAAAGCAGACAACAGAAGGATGAAAGTGGGAAACAAGGGAATAAACTAGAATGGAAACAAGAAAACAAACAAATATGCTACTAGCGCAAGATTTTCACAACACAGATACACTATATAAACTGTAAAACATAATGGTGTCGTCAATACTTCTTACATTAGCAACAAATGCACACTTAAAACTTGTGTTAATACATGCATTTAATGTTCAGTTGAAGCACACTCGATCAAATATACCAACAACAAAAAAAACAAAACGAGAGACTTTCATGGAGATCAGAATTACCTAAACTCTGCAAAATTGTCATCCGTGCACATTTTATTAGCAAGCAAAGTAAATAAACATTGAAATGTATGAAAGAAAGACCTCTGCAAGAAAAAGTTACTGTGCTACGTCAACTGTGAAACCAAACATGTTTTTATTTTATTTTTTAACTGGCTATGCAATCACTTCCAAACTGTATTTGACTAATTACTGCCTGTATATTAAAAAAAAAAAAAAAAAAAAAAATTCCAGAATATAAATGTATAACAAAGATCAATGAATGTCTTGTACAGCAGATAACATTGTATAAAATGGTGTATAAAAAATATGCTGAGAATATTCTCATTTCTTCTCTGGTGTCTTCAATTTTCACTCTTCATTTCAATGGATCCAAATAAGAGACAGAGAGGGAAAGGAAGAAAAGAAAAAGAAATTGTCATCAGAATTTGAACACTAACACAAAAAATATGAGCCAACAGTTTAACCAACACCACCTCAAGCATTCAAATGTACACATTGAACAAATCAATGACTGAAAGAAACCTACATTTAGCACAGCGAAATAACTTAGAAATCACGGTTTTGTCTAAATAGCCATATTAATGGATTCCAGTTTGTGTGTTTAAATACCTCAGTATAAACAGTACATTTCTTATGATGCAACATTTTTGGTTCGTGAATTTGCCATGAACATTTGAATAGCAAATTAAGCACATGCACTGTGGAACTGGTTCATAATTGTCCTTGAAAGCAAAGGGGAAAAACCTCCTAGAGCTGTTATTTTCTTTGAGAAATCGAGTGGTATGTTTGCTGATCGTATTTCATCAGTAGGTAAATGTAGAAAATTAAGCAACAGCTATTGATACTGTCTGCTTGACTATGATGAACCAATGTTAAACATGACAACTTTTTTTTCTTTTTTCTTTTTTTAACACACATTTGTGTATCCACTGGTCCAAACTGCATTACTGTCAGTCACAGAAATGCTGTTAAGTTGTACACACACACACACACACAGAGGTATATATATCCAGCCCCAACCCAAAAACACACTCACAACACAAACAGAACACAAGAAAAACAGAACATCGTCATGACTTTTTCTGGAAAAACAAAAAGTATCCGGTTTTTCAACATGTCACCAATATATGATTTTTTTTACAATCATTTTTCACAAAAAAACAAAACAAAAAAAATACCTTTCCCTTCTATTCATCCAACAGCAAGATAACAAATTGGTATGATGCACCTTAAAAAAAAAAGTTTTTGAATAAGGTTTACATTTGTTTAAATTGCACATGATATATGCCATGATGTGATCTATAAAACACAAACCTCAATACAAATGTGCTCCCTGGATGCTTCATTTTGGCATGATGGTCTATTTCTCATGTTCCAATAACGCATACTTCATAATGTATATTCAATTCTCATATATATCCAAGAGAAAAAAGTGGAAAATGTTTTCCTTGCTCTGTGCCTAACATAAAAGAAAGTTAACAATCATTTCCTGTATTGTACATTGCAAAAATGGTCACCAGCCATGAACTTTGTTTTCTGTCTTTTCAACCACCTCAAACGAAGGATAAAAATGGACAAGCCGTTATTACAATATGGACAAAAATTATTGCCTGATAGAAGTGTACTGTGTTATGCTGTATTACATATTTTTTCTGTGTATGAAATTCAGGCTGATCTCCCTGTGGAGAGTGTGACAGCACAGTGCAGCACCACCTACATATAAGGTAGGTGTGCCTATTTGTGAACAATCCAGTCGAAGCGACCAGCTCAACGTGTGTACTGTATAATATGTACGATAGTCAAACGTAGTTCTTTTGTTTTTGAAGGCTTTCTCCTACTGGCTGTACCAGGAAAAGTTTGCCTGTTCGTCTATTTCAACATTTTGTCAACATTTGAAATAGCAGGGGTGCCCGAGGGTAAATGCAAACGGGCAAGTCTATTTGCAAACAATGGCTTTGGGTACATGTAGACAATTAAAACAGAAGCAGGTCTTTTAACTCATTAGACATATTATTGGAACATCACACCAGACTGTTGTATTGTTGGTTTTGATCACATGCACACAAACACACACAAAGACATTTAAAACTTTTACACACATCCCACAAAAACACCCTTTTTGGAGTGCTCAGCGACTGTGCAGCATCATTCGCAAATAGACTTATGTAAAAAATATCCTATAGTCTAATTGCAAATGACACTATTTTGCACATTCCTGTCACTGACATTCTGATCTGTCACCAATATGCTTTCTTAAATTCTCCCAGCACTGGTAATGCATATTCAACATATCTGATCAAATCAACTATTTTGAAGAAGTCATACAACTTGCTTCCCTTGATTTTAGGATTTTGAGAGCACATTTATAACTTTGGTCAGCAGTGGTGCGTGAAGAGAAGAGTGCAGAAACAGCCAGAAATAGCTGATGTTTGACTGGTTCTTGGAAACGGATATTCATCAAGGTATTAGAAAAAGGTCAAAGCAGACGTTAAATTGTGAAATGCAACCATTAAGAACGCTTCGAAGTGGGGCGGTATATGAATCGTTCGCAATTACACGCTGTTCACAATTACCCATACTGACCCTATCTTTTTCCTGTTTGCATGTGTTTTATCTCAGTTTCAGTTTAGTATAAAAAAAAAAATGGATTATCAAACAAAATTTTGCCAGAGATACAATCCTTTTGTTGCTGTGTCTTTGGGGTTTTTTTCTCATCTGAATGACAAGCACTCAAACCACCACTCACGGTGAAGTAGAGGGAGGAGTGGAATTCCCAGTCCCTGCATGGGACTTGGACCCATGGACACTCACTTCTTTGTCAGGTGTGTCAGGTGCCACCTCTCCCATCATGTAAACTGGAAGAGGAGCCAAACAACACAATGGAACGAATCCATCTGATGCCCAGTGTCCCACTTGGTTCTGCATGGCGTTCGAGTGATTGCAAACACAGCAAGTGATGGGCCATTTGTCGTGTGTCATGCAGGCTTTTTAATAACAAAAAGAAAGAAGACAGTCTTCTCAGAGCTGTTTCCTGCACAAGCTGGGAACGTTAACCCTTTCACCACCAGTCATTTTAAATTACAAAATTCCCTTGTGGTATAAACACAGAAAAGACAGCAGCTAAGAATAGCTGGGGATTCCCCCTGCGATGTACAGAAAATATAGCCTATCCTACCACCGAACATTAAGAGCAGTAGGTTCATGGATAACAGACCAATGAATGGTCACCTTTCAGTGACATGGGTCCTTTATCATGCCTGTGCATAAATGCGAGCTTGGCGGTGAAAGGGTTAATTACTTTTTTGCTGGAACCCAGTGATAGCAAACCTGATACGACCTGAAAGGATGAAATAAGACGGCTTTCTTTGGTTACAATCCAACACTCTCTCTTTCTCCAACGCTGTGTCTTTCTTGTTGAGGATCTGAAGTGAAGATGATTACATGGAAAAGTATTCTTCAGATTTTGTTTCACCCTCTCATAGTATCTTCTACAAAATAACGATGTCATTTCCTTTCACAACATCTGCTCACTTTCTCTGTGAAAACTGGTGAATTATTTTTCCTCGTTGGATCTTGCTTTCAAATTTGCCGCAGAATCCAATACCCACTGTCACCTTATAAATGAAGCTAATCAGTAAAGAGTCATATAAAATACTGAATTAGCAGATTGCACTGTTTTCCTGCAGACTGATCTTCAAATCGTCTGTAAATGATGTTTCACAGATGTATTACAAACAAAAAAACAGATATAAAAAAAAAAGAAAAAAAACCCACAAAAAGCTAAATAAGTTATAATGTCAGCCCCTTAACCGCCTTTACTGCAATCCCTGACCAGCGCCACAAGACAAAACCACTTATTGATCATTTTCTCTTTACACATTCATCTGTCAACAGCTGAGAATGTTTTTACTTGCTGGAAAATTGTTATTTTCTGATGATTCCTAATGGACAGACACTTTCTGACATCTGATGGACATGTTTTTTTAAAACTGAGGTAATGTTTCAGGGAAGTTTTTCTTTCTTTCAAACTCTGGAATATTTTCAAGAAAAAGAAAAAAAAAAGAAAGAAAAAGAAAAGGCAGAAAATTTACAGCAGATACAGGTAACAGATACACATACATACCAAAATAATAATATAAACAAAATGTTCCATTCTCCACTCTAGTGATGCTGATCAAATTCATTCTTCTCAGTGTATTATTTACAGATAATGGAGGAAGGGCTGACACAAAAGTAAACAAGAATAAATAGATAATCATACACAAAAACGATGTAATACTTTGGCAGAGATTAGAAAGTGAGTAATGCGCAAGTTTTAGCCGATCTCACAGTACTGCAAGTCGCTGCAGGGTGGTCACAAGTGACCAAACACCCTAACTGTCAGCTGATACACTTGGAGATCTGAACGCACACTCCATGAATACTATTCAGAGAACATTGAAGCCTGACAAAGGTCCTGTGAGAGTACAGAAAGCCTGCCAACTACTGTTCCTTCTCTCACACACACATCTCGAGTGACAGAGTGAAGAACCAAAGGCTGAGTAAACAATGGTTTTCTGATCACCAGATTCTGTCATATATGCAAGCTATCTTAAGATGGGAAGCAGATTTTCTCCGCATGCAGATCTATTTCTCTGCATGCAGATGATATTCCAAATAATCTTGAAGTAAAAGATTAGGTGAGAAAAAACCGAATCCAAATTCTGTGAAACATAAAATGCCATAATCCCCCCATCAAACAGGCACTGCAATACTAAATAACTGGATAATATACTCTGGGAAAAAGAACTGAGGAAAACCATTAAATATGCATGAAATGATAAATCTGCATTTTGGAAATGATGCATACGGCATCAACCCATCAGAAATAACAGTCACCATAATTTTACATTTATCTTCTTTCATACAGGAGTCAAAGCAAGAAAGCACACACGTAGTGCACACAAAAAACAAAAAACACCTGCAACTCTACAAAGCAGCAAAACTCATGATCTCAGCTTGTTTCACACAATCTCAGCACTTTCTTGCAGTCTGGGTAAAAAGTCAAACAGATCAGTACAGCAGCTGCAAAGACACTCTGGTGTATAAAAAGTTTAACAAGCAGACATCAACATTAGCCGTTAACCCAAACTTACTCTGAATATCAGATCTGTAGAAATTGAATCCAAGAACAAGCAACAATACCGGTATGTTCTTTCCATTAAGTTGAAATAAAAATGTTATCACATGAATTCTTTCAAAGCATCAATATTAAAGGTCATTAATGTGATACTGTTGAGGGAAAAAGAGGGGAGTAAGGGACAAGGTTTTATTGGCATATACAAAACAGGCAACCTCACAACTGGTGAACCGATAAAGATTATTCATATTTTGAGGGGAAAAAACAAACAAAACAACCCCCCCCCCCCCAATCTATTTCAAAGTTCAATATTAGTGTTTCATAAAAAACTCCAAAAGATTCTGTAACTTTTAAAGGCACCAATGGTTTCCCTGCCTGTTCACTGATCAAACCACCATTGCATATCAGAGAAATGGGACAAGAGAAATGGGACAGAAAGGAATAGTGAATTCTTAGCAAATCAAGAGACAATTCAGTAAATTTCACCAAATATTTTAAATACATTCATATATTTCTTTCTTTTTTTAAGCAACAGAATAAAATATAAATAATCTAGATAGGGAATTTCAGAAAATATACAAAACTGGCTTGAACTAACTGTATTCATCGGTAGAGATGGACTTCCATGAAGTTGAAATCTGATTCATGAGCATATATTTGACTTGCAAACATTTACATATACAAATCAAGAGCCTTTACATCAAGTTTCATAAGCAAATTAAGTTCATACCATCATTCATTATCAGCATTGCTTCTGCACTTTCTGAAAAATGTTATCAAAGAAAAAGTGTTCATCATTTAGCGTATCTCCGTAAAGGTTATACTCGCTACCAGTGTTCTGTTTTTTCTTCTGCGTAATCATGACACTGTTTGTTTGTTTTTTTGTTGTTTTTTTTACTGGACTCAAACAAAAGATTGTTAAAAAAAGTGAGCAATTTATGTCAATCTTTCAGATGGTATGCACAGCTTACTGACAACAGCTAATAAGTGTCTGGAAACTAATCTCCAATGTTTTCTCTCAGATCTGTTCATCTAATACTGTGAAATATCGAACGAGATCAAAATGTCTTGTCAGTGCTGGAAAAAATGTTCAGTATTCTCTTTGGATCTTTTAAAATATTTTCAACATGAACTATTCGCAGTTACATATTTTTCACGTTACCCTGAAGCTCAGCAGATTAGAGCAAGTAACGCAAGCAATTTCTTCTGTACTATCTCCCTGCTATTTCTCTGTTAAAATTCACATGAACTAGAATATGTCAACATCGACTTCTGCTGAAGAAGAGTTCAGTACGTTGTGTAGTCCAAGACAAGCAAACTGTGCCACTACCAGCCCTTCCAATAAGAATATGGGCAATTCCCTCACCAGTTCCAGCTGTTGTTTTTTGATGTTTTTTCAGCTTTCCTCTCATCATGCACAATATGTTAGGCACAGTACCGAGGCACCTGGACAACCAAGTCCTGATAAATACAGTGTAGTCTTGGTATGTCTGAGGTGAAATGAAATCTAAATGTCAGAATCATGAAACCAAAAAAAAACCAACAACAAAAAACAACCAAGTACAGTTACAGTCATTCTTTTCAAATGGGCAAATGTACACAACTCTCTATGTTCTAGGCCTTCTGGTTGTCACAAGTATATTTCTATTGTTCCCTGATTCTTTGTCAGTCTTTCCCATAAACAAAGGTACACAACCCTCTATGTACTAAGCCTTTTGGTCACCATCAATAGCTTCTTGTCCTCTGACTCACGTATTTATTCTCCTATTCATGTACCTATACAAAGTTCTACAGAGCATATATATTAAGGGCAGAAGGACACTTAACTTCGCTGTTATCCACGGTCTGTCTCCATCAAAGTTACATCACCTGTGAATGTGTCAATCACTGTTTAAGGTTCTCTCTGTTACAGTGTTGACAAGCTGGAGACGCATTGTAACATGGGATTATTCTTTCCTCATTCGGCTTCTTTCTTTATCATCCGTATTTTCTTCCATTTCTTTCTTCGTGTCTGTCTTTTCTTTCTTTCTGCCATTTTGTTTTTTCTTCTTTCTCTAGCAAACTGCACAACAGATGTAAAAAGGCTTCCCACCAAGCGTCGTTTGGTGAATCTAAACTTGGATCAACAACAACAATAAACAAAGAACAAAAAGAGGCACATGAACAAGTCCACTGTAAATGCCTGTCCCTCCCCATATCTACGTTAAGGTCCTGCACACATTACCACCATCTCACAGTCACACTCAATTCCATAAATGTTTCAGCAATGTTCAACACTTAAGAGTATGCCCAAAGATCACCAAAATCATGAACACAAGCCCACACACCCACACTCATAACTCCTGCATTCATTGACCAACAAAACTCAGTCTCAACCTTAAAGATTGTCTTCTGAACAACATTGCATATCAATTTCTATGTGTACACAGATGCATACATAGAAGCACTCTGTTGACTCTCATAAGCCATAGAGGAACAGATAACAGCGCACAATGTTTCAAGATATCGAAGGCAAACGGGTAACTGTATATAATGTGTCATGATACAGAAGGCACACTACAAACCATCAATGCACTCAGACCGTTCCACACAGAGCTGGTCCTCTCGTTCCAGTGACACCAGACAGCAAATGACTAGTGCACTACTGACATCTTTGATCTTGTTGAACTCTTGGGCCATTCTATGGTCTGACACACAGATCTAATACCTGACACGTGTGATACCACGTGGGACCAAAACCAGAAAATGTTGAAGAGCAGCAGAGCAAAATCCCACAATTCAGTCAGCCTGACAACTTATAGATTCTTTCAAGTCTATGAGAAATGTGAACCCAAAACAAGATAATCGACAAATATTTTGGTTACATGCCTTTAACAATGAACTCATATAAAATATAAATATACCCATGATGATCGACAAATATTTTTGTCACATACCTTTAACAACGAAGTCACATAAAATATAAAATACCCATTACAATTACCCCATGAAAACATACAACTTTAAACCTCAGCCATCAGGAAAGGAAAAAGAAAGGAAATGAAAGAAATCATCTGATTGTTTTAACTGGTTGATTCCGAAATCATTACTTCTCTTGGGGAAAAAATCCTTTTTTTTTTTTTTTTTTTTAATATCTATGGATGAAAAGTATATTCTGAGATTCTGTAATATCATGAAAATTCATGATATTTATGAAAAAGGACTTACTGTTTCATGTCCACTCATGAGTATATAATAAAAAAAAATATGACAGCAGGAAAACAAAATCACGTACTAAATAAGACAGAAAACAAATCTTTTCAAATGAAGAAACAATGTGGTACCTTTCAGTTGTCTATCCATCTGCATTGCTCTATCATGCGCTATCATTTCTGACATTGGAAGTTCAAATAAATGGACAAGAAAGTATGATTCACATGGACTAAAAGATCTATGTGAGTGAAAACGTACAAACTCTTTCATCTTTCAAAGCAAGCACTGACTCTCCCAAAGCTCATAGAAATTCCAGTTGTTCATACAAAATGGAAGCCTTAAAGAAGTTATAAAAAAAAAAGTTTTGAGATTCAGTAAACGAGTCAAAACCAACTCTTAACATGGTAACTGGCTATCTCAAGTGCACGCAAATATGCAGGCACACACAAATGCATAAGCACAACCTCACTGAATGAAGAGTAAGAAATATTATGGACTGAAGAAGTGACAGTGAAACGGGTGACTGTAATGGAAGTGTATAACCATCTCCATCCTCTCCAAACTTCCATTTATGATTGACTTCAAAATTCCAAATCAAAAACTGTAAATGAATCATACTGTCCATTTAAAAGAAAAAAATAGGGTTCTCATTTACGGAAAAGTTGAGTTAAACCAAACTATTTGCGGGAGCCAAGGGAAAAGTCAACAAGTAACACTCTTAATACATAATTTCCCAAAGATTTAAAGTTTACCCAAATCACTGATGATCAAAGTTCTAATGCGCCTTTCAGTAGACAATTTCTATCATTCTTGGATTGCCATTAACGAGACACACCAGTCACACTTTCAGCTACATGACCAAACCATACACAAAGCTCTTCAGTGCCAAGGCATTTTCAATGTATAATTAAGGCCGCTCTGCAAGTTGTAACAATCAAAAGGTTGCATAATAAAACATGTTTCATGAACAAACAAATTTGAAATCCCCCACCCCCCACACCCACCAAAAAAAATTCCCATAAAGAAACCTTGGAAAAAGGCAGAATGGTGAGATGAAATGAAACAGTCGTGCAGACAGCAATTTAAAAAAAAAAGAAGAAAAAAAGAGAAGAAAACACCAACAACAAACATCAGTAACAACAACAAACTGCTGAGGCTGTAGGAAGCATCATACTTCCAGAACCTCAATCTGGTCAGCAACGCTCATGGCTGAAATGTTGGCAGTAGGGTTGACAATGCTGTCCTCGAGGTCCTCTTGAACATCCTCGTCAAACCTGTCAATACGAAAACACACATCATCATAACCATCGGTTTCAGTTTCACTTTCTCCACGAGGCGTCACTGCATTCAAACAAATCCATATGCGTTATACCACATCTGCCAGGCAGATGCTTGACAGTAACATAACCCTATGCGCTTGTCAGGCCTTAGGTACATGCTTATTTATTTGTGTACCTATCAGAGTGGATTACTTTTTATATAATTTTGCCAAATGACAACACTTGTGTTGCCATGGGTTCTTTTTCAAGGCACCATGTAGGTGCTGCACACGGGACCTCAGTTTATCATCTCATCTGAAAGACTAGATGCTCAGCTTGATTTTCAAGTCAAAACTGAGAGAAAGGGCGAGAGCACCCTCATGGACTCTTATCAGCAGCTAAGCATCTTAACCATTCTGCCACCTTCCTCATCATCATCAAACCTGTGAACACAAACATATGTCACCTTCAACAGAATTTATAATCATCAATTTGTGGCAGGGTTTCTTATTCTGGAATAATGTTTCCTAATGCACATGTTATGTTAGAACGGATTTCTCAAACAGCATGCTAGAATGCTGTGTTTTTTAGAACTGAACCCACCATTTAACAATACATAATGATTAATTCACAGTAGTGTTTCTTATCCTGAAACTGTGTTTCTTAAAGTAAACGTTATTTTGTAACATATATTTTTTAACTGCATGATAAATAAAGCCAAAGTGTTTAAATACTCGCCTGTATGTACTTCAGTTTGGGCAGTGTGAATGACAAGGTTGTGAATACACAGCTGATTTCCAGTCATGTGAATAAAGATGTGTAACCATCGTATTTCAAGTCACTTTCAACAAGGGAAGGGGGTTTGGGGTGCAGAGAGGAGAGAGGAGGAGAGAGAAGGAGAAAGAAGGAGAAGGAGAGTGGAGAAAGAAAGAGAAGGGGGAGAAGAGACCAATGAATTTTTTTGGACGTCTGCATGAATAAACAGGTTAATTTTTTTTTCTTATGAAAACATTTCTGGCTAGTCAGAAATGGGAGGGAGAGAGGGTGAAGGGGCACAGTGGGTTTCCAAATTTCTATTAGTTCACACACACTGACACAGAACACACGAACCAACAAATAATAAAAGTTCATCAGAAAATAAGTGAGAACAAGAGAAAGAGGGAAAAACATTCAACAACAAACAAAACAAGTACAGCCACTACATGAGGAACAAAGGAAAACAACTTCAAAATCATATGCAATGATTTAGTTTTCGTTCACAAACACAAGAAAAAAAAAAGCTTTGTCACTATTGGAGGAACAAAGGGAAACAACTTCAAAATCATATGCAAAATTTAGTATTAGAACACACACAGGTACATACACTACAGAGAAAACACAAACCTGCAAATAATAAATGTTAACCAGAAAATAAATGTGACAAAGAGAAAGAGGGAAAAGCATTTAAAAAAAAAAAATTTTTAACAAAAAAGTAGTCACTGTTGGAGAGGAACAAAGGGAAACAACTTCAAAATCATATGCAATTTAGTATCCAGCCCTTCACAATACACTGCTGTTGCTTATCTATAGCACACATGAAATGGACATGGTCATTTACCTGGTAATTGCTTCAACAGATGCTGACTATGCTGAATTGTTATCATCTTCAATCTCTGTGTTGTCTCCCTTCGTTTCCTCCCCGCCCCCCCCACCCCCAATCCCCACCCCAACCCCCATCCACTCAAATGGTTACAAATAAGTTACATTAGCTGCTCAAGCCCAGGTACACGGATGCGCGAGCATGAGCACACACTCTCTCACACACATACATACAAAATAACAATATTCTATGAAAACCCCTTTAAAAGAAAAAAGAAAAAAAGGGACTATAATGATGCATCTGTGTGTTTACATGTCTGCGAATGTTGAAAAGCAAAGTTCCTATTCATGTTCTCAGAATTTCTGAAGGGCAATTTCCACCTGTCTTACCTGTCATATGTTCTTTTACTGATGAACTGCTCCACAGCAGCCTTTTTGCGTGTCTGGTACGTTTTGATACAGTACAGCAACCCAGTCAATGCAAGCATCGCTCCTGCATAAACAAATGGCATGTTTTAAAACTTGTATAATTGGTTTTGTTTTTATCATGAATATCAGTTTTTTAGCTACTTTTTGTTTCATGTGTGTTTTTAGGGTAGAGAGTGTCACTTTCCTGTATGTGAGATTTCTAAGTGAATTGTATTCATATGAACACCAGTATAGGCTACATTCTTTTGTCAAAAGAACACAAATCATGTGTTTTTCTGAAAAGAAACTGACGGAGTTTTCTACTGAAACCACTTTTGAAATCATGGGATGCATAGATTGTGGTTCTGATATGGCTGAAGAAATAATTATATTTTAGTTATGTAATTTTATATTTCTAAATAGACAAAACATTGCTGTATCACTGTGAATTTTTCAACAAAAAACAACAAAACAAGCATCCAAACAAAGAAAACCTACCAAACTAAGTCCTTGTATCCAAGATGTGACTACAAAAATAATCAAACCTATCAAGACTACAGTTCAGTTCAGTTTCTAAAGGAAATCCATGTATGCTAGTTGCTACACCACATCTGCTAAACAGATGCCTGACCAGCAGCGTAACGCAACACGCTTAGGTCCTGAGGGAAAATACAATAAAATATCAAGACTACAAACATTTGGGAACAATTCCACAACGTGTGTTGTCACCGCAGTCCCTAACTCCTCCACTTCTTCATCCTTCTTTGCCTCCTCCCTCCACTTCCTCTCTTTGTCATTCCTCTGATGTTCTTATGGCCATAGGCAATACTATAGTATGATGGATTAAACCATCATATAGGCAGTGAACAAGTTAACAGGCACAATTCTTACTGATGTAAATTTCCACCAATCAATATAAAAGAATAATATATAAACATTTCAGTCATGTGAAAATGGATCCGAATAAGTTTCACCATCTCTTTAGTTGTAAAATCCATTTTCTGATTTTGGTGGTAAAACAAACTTGCAGACAGGGAAAATGAAAAGAAAAGTATGGGGGCACTGCAATGTAGTGATGCACTGTTCCCAGGGACAGCAGTCGGAAGTTCACACAGAAGTATGTTGTGACAAAAAGTAATACGATACACATGACAGCATTTCAAGGGTAACAGCCAAACATATGTCACTCTGGAGAGAGGATCTGGTGTTTCTCCAATATCAACCATCAGGGGCAGGCGTATGATAACAATCAAAATGCTTTACAGCATAACACAGTTACTTTCATGCTTCTTTATCACTTCTGTCAATATCCATTATACGCTGTTCACTTGTAGTGGTGAGCGGGAACAAAGGATTTGACCATGGTGCTACTCAGGCTGCCTGATTTTGATCGCATAACGTATCAGACACCTGTATTCATCACCAGTCCAACCAGCATGCTGGGGTTTATGCAAAGGTATGGCATCTGTTCATTTGTTTCTTTTTAATGATGTGATGTAGCATATATGGATCAGCCTTGACAGCTCCCTTGAAACTAGAGCCACACAAAGCGATCTTATGATCATGCCTCACGCTGTCACAGCAGATCATCTCCTTAAGCCACATCATCCCTTGCCTGGCAGTCTGGAAGCAAAGCGTGACATGACAATGTCGGAATGCACTGACCTGACACCATGCCCAGAAGCACAGTCTGGGGACAGAGGAAGCAGGGAATGGCCAGCAGCAGATACAAGACCCCTTTCCTCCAGTCGTCCAGCCACAGCACACAGTTCCACACACGCACACAAATACTGGCTGGGCTGAAACACAGCAGGGGTAACATCACTTGTACTGAGCTCTGATGACCACACTCACTGTAGAAACAGAAGCAGCATTAGCAACATCACCAGCATTAACAGCTCGGATGGGCAACGCAGACATGTGGTCAGAGCATTGGATTTTTTTTTTCTTCTGAGGATCATGAGTTTGATTCCCGTGCGTGCTTGGTCAGTTGGTGGGTTATGCCGGAACTTTTTCTGATTTTCCAAGTCAACAAATATGTGCACCTGCTAGTGGTTTTACACCCTTTGTGTGTATATTATGTATACATGCAAAAAATAAAATGTACATGTTGCAGAACCTACAAATTAGTGTAATCCAAGTCACTGTGCTGGTGGGTTACAGAAACATAAATAAATCCAGCATGTATACCCCCCCAAAATGGAGTGTGACAGCCTTCGAGTTCATACATGTAAGAATGAATGTGGGAGTTGCTGCCAACCATCACAGAAATAAAACAAGCACACTAGCAGTAATGACAGCTGCAGCAGCAGAAATAACAGCAGCTGATGAACTGATAGTGGCAGTCAGCAGGGAAAATATAATAAAGTGATATAGACAGAAGTTGTTCCAAACATGATTAACACAAAGTTCTGAAAATATATGAAAAACACAAACTGCTAACCACACTCATCTGTATGTCAAGTGTCATCACTGAAAAAGAAAGTAACTTGGATGTTAGTGTCCATGATGTTACGTAGTCTTTTTCCCAATAAACATATACAAATACATACAATTCATATATATTTAGCAATATATAGCACATGTATACAATACACAATGACACTAATATAGAAAATACAATATTAAACCTTAAGGATTACCTAGCACACAGAGTATTCAATTCTAATCCGGCACCTACAATATCAAATACCTATGCAGCACATTATATATAATTCAACACTAATCCAGCAGTGCCATAGACAATATTCAACACTATCTCATATCTGCATTTCTATGCTATTCAAATCAATTGTGCAACACAATATCTGTTCTTACCTCACACATACTTCCACAAGGTAGTGGAGAAGAAACACCGTTTCCAAAAATGTAATTATCACAGCAAGCGATCTGCAAAGAAAATGAGCAGTTTCTATTTCAGTCCACTAATAATTATCAGTTCAAAGTTTGGCATGAAGTAAGGAACACTTTCAATTTCAGTCTACTAATAACTGTCATTAAATGTGATTGGTATAATTAATGTACTTAATGCAATCAATGAAAAACTTTAAAGCATGATTTGTTTTTCCATTTACATTCAATTCCCATTAGTGATTAGTGCTAAGGCAAATAACAGCAGAGATCTTTCTGCCATCAATGGTCAAGATGTGTGCTGATCTGCAAGTTCCTAATTGCTATAAGTGTGTATCCAGACTAAAATATGCCTGTTACTGAACCTGATAATTGTGTCAACTTTGGTCAAGTTTCAGAAACACTGTAACTCCTCTCACCAACAAAACATAAAATGAAAAAGGAGCAAGGCTGTACAAATAGAATGAATCAGAACATGGAATTTACTACAATCAATGCACAGGAAGAGGTAACTTCACAAACCACCAAAGCTGGTAAATTACAGCTGCAAAATTCTGGTCCTTTTTAATTCATTAAATATAAGTTTATGTGTGTAACTGTAAGTGTGTGGATGAGAGAGAGAGAGAGAAACAGAGAGAGGGCAGAGTGACTCTCACTGATGCGTGCGTTTATGCGTGAACGAGTGTGGGTGAGAGAGACAAGACAAGACAAGACAAGACAAGAGAAGACAAGACAAATTGTTTACTGAACTGGGCCATTTGCCCATGTTCAGGGAACAGTGGGGTAGGGATGAAAATCTGTGGGTGAGAAAGAGAAAGAGAGAGAGAGAAAGGAGAGAGAGAGAGGAGAGAAAGAAAGTGAGAGAGAGGAGAAAGAGAGAGAGAGAGTCTCTGTGTGCGTGTGTGTGTGTGTGTGTGTGTAAATACAGTCATATATCATCATATGTCATGTGTGTATCTGTGAGTGACTGTGACTGTGTTTGTAAACTTGTGTGTGTTCGTGCACATGTGCATATACAAATATCAGTGTTTGTGCACATACATGTGCATACAAAAAATCTGTGTGTGTGTGTGTGTGTGTGTGTGTGTGTGTGTGTGTGTGTGTGTGCAGCACACATGCACCCACCCACATACATGTGTAAGTGTGTATGAACAGCTGCCAACACGAATTCAAACATATCCATCTTCATGTCAAACATATCATTGTCAGTCACACGACTCCAGGAAAGGGTAATATGCCCAGGTGATGAATAGTATGATCCTTGTTTTCTCGTTTGTTTTGGGGTGTTTTTTCTTTATACAATTACATAATACAGAATACAAAATGGCATCAAAGCAAATGTTTAAAACTGATTATTATACATGTATAAATAATAAATGGACATAATAACACACAACACAGAAGAATCAATTACGTTAAGTTCATTTTGACTTAAAATAAACAGACATAAAACATGTTTGGACATTATATGAAAAAGAAAAAGAAAAAAGATGCCAAAAGGATGAATGTATAAAACAACACTGTGAACGTTGTGATCAAGAAATCTGAGGCACTGTTATGGTTTCACAATATAAAAGGGTGATGGTAGGACCAGGCAAAAGACAACAACACTATATTGTGAGAATGAAGTGAAAACATTGTTACACATGACAAGAGGATATCTGAGAATATCTCATTACCTCATGATTCTTATCTAATATATGGTGCTACATGAGATACCCCTGTACAATGTCTGATGTTTCATATAAGACTGACTTTCATTCACAATTCCATTCAGTTCCATGTCTCAACAAGAGATCTGAAAAGATACCATTCCACTCTAACCAGAAATTTTGATTTTGATTTTGATGTGTAATCCTTAAAACATACTGTACTCTTGACTTAAGATCCTGAGTGAAAGCTGACATTTTGATTGAATCATGAAGATCTTGAGAATACAATACACATTACAGATTACACATTCAACATCAGCTTGACTGTAAAGCGGACAGGAATCCACATTTTCATCAATCTGTGTGTTTTATAGATCCAGTCCAGGCAAATACATACATCAGCTGTCATTCATCTTATTCTAACAGTGTACCTTTACATATACTTTTTTTTTTTTTTTTTTTTTTAAGATTATATATTGATATACTATCCTTTAAGAAAATCCTTTGGTGACCCACTCCATCCCCTTCAGAAGAATACTGGAGAAGGAAGAAGGAACCAAGTGAAAAAGAATGTCTACCAGCAGCTGTTGTGGTCTTAAGTGACCACAAGACAGTTAAGTAATCTCCACATGACAGTCTAGAAGTAAATGTGTCAGTGTGTTTCCTGTTGTTCTTTCAGTTCGCCAATTCTTATGTCACACACACACACACACAAACATATTATATGTAATTTGTGTGTGTGTGTGTGTGTGTGTGTGCGTGTACGCGCACGTGTGCGTGTGTGCATGCGTACATGCGCGCATGTATGTGATGCTGACTCTACATGGACAAAGTTAATTAAAAAAGACTTATGTATATCACCTAATGATAATGAAAGGAATTGAAATGGGGTGAAATGAAGAAGACATGTCCAGTTCTAAAAAAGAAACAAAATTAAATAAAGATAAATATATATATATATATATTCAAACATTTATCAGAATCAGAATAATCTACTACCCTCGGTAAGGAAATACATTTTGCAGTGTTATGATTTCAAACACCACAAAATAACAACATGCAAAACTGAGCTACAGCGCACATAATGATTCAACTTTGCACAGGTGCGCACACATATTTCTCACAGAGCATTGATTAAAACAGTGACCTGTCTCTTTACGGCCTCCCACCCATTCCAATCCCCCCCCCCCCATCACTAAGCCATTTCATTACCTCCGTTTCTCATCCACAATTATCAAGTCTTTTTTTCTCCCTTACTGATCCCCCACCCCCCACTTCCCCACCTCTCTCCCACTCCCTTGCCTCACACACACACCATGAAGGTCAGGGATTCACACATGTTCACATCCTCCAACGCACTCAAATTTACTGGTCCACCATCCAGACCACCAGCTGTGTCTTGTTATTAAATAATTTTGTGATAGTCCAGTTGCACCACAATTCATACCGGACAGCTTGTGGTTGTGTCCCACGCTTTAGTTTTCAGTGTTTATATTGGAGACTGTTGTGAATCCGAGTCAAGTGGGCAGAAGTACAAAAGATTATGGAATTTACTGCTAATTACTGAATATTAATGTACAATCGATTACAAATTAATTTACTTGCATTGCTATACTCACCATGACCCCTAAACACAGTCATGTATATACTATTAGTAGGTCGGTCCGCGGCCGCTGTGGCTGTGGTTAACAGCGCAGTCCAGACCCATAATTTGACCATTTTCAACTCGCTCGTTTCACTACGAAACTTAATTAAATGACACCAATCTTATACTGGAATAAAGTTCATTCTTTCATCTATCTTCCTGTGGTATTTGTTTTTATCATTCGAGTCAAACTGGTATGTGCCGGGCGTTCAAACACAAAGGGTGTCGCGTCGATTTTTACTGCAGGTGACAGACTCCGCCGTGCTTGCCGCGCGAGCAGAATAACATGTGTGTCACTCGATCGTTTAATCACACATACTTAACCGTGACCCAACTAGTGCAGACTCCGGCAGGGGTCTGACATTCCTGTCCTGTGCAAACTACTATCCGCCTATGCGGAGAAAATGAGAGAACTACGGCCGATAACCTCCCGGAAGTAGGTAACGTCCCCTTTGTCCCCCTGGTTATCGCCCTCTTTTTCCGGCAGCCATCTCGACACCTGTACCTGTGCACTTCATACGGCTAAGTTTTTCGCATTTTCTACCTGTCTATCGATTCTTTGGCGTTTCTGTTTTGTGTCCGATTATGTCTTCAAACAGGTCGCACAATTATGTAGCCCGATTGGGAGATCGGGCTAAAATTAAGGCACGATCGCAATCGATTCGCGATCAGTCTGGGCCCTCTACCTCTGCCGCTCTCAGCAACGCCAACCCTACGCCACCCCCACTTCCTCCGCTACCTCCGGTCGACTCCAGACCACCACTACCCACTACGCCTCCTCCGGCGACTTCTACAGGTTTGCTTACCAATACACAGGTCAGTGGTGCCATTCACAATTCTTTTTTCGATTCGCGATCGGACTCGTCGCGATCCGCGATTTCTCGGCTCTGCCAGTCGGCAGTACCCGAGTCGACCTCCTCTATCCCTTTCCCCATGCCCTCAGTCTCAACAAGGGATTTTTGCACAAACCCTTTGGGGAAACAACGCAAGTCACTTGCTCTGGATCCGCACACTAGTCTGGGCCCTACGTGCGATGCGTCTGTGGTGGCAGGCCGTGACATCGGATCACGAGCCCCCCACGCGGCATGCCTCGACCGTCTCGGATCCTTTGGCGACCGTGGCGTGTAGGGATGCCCTCCCATTGTGCAGGGAGGAAGGTGGACCACTAGGGGACACGCTTGCCCATACGCGTGCACCCCTCCCCTTGTCACGATTTTCCAATCCAAGGGAGGCAACTCCTGCTTCGGTCCCCTTATCGGTGACCGCCGCAGTTACTTCCCTTGCACCGTCACTGCCCCTTGCCTCCAGTGCAGGCGCATGCACGGTTCCACCAAGCCATGCAGTGATGTCCACATCTGCCATTTCTCCAGCTGCTGCTGTTTCCCAGCCACAAACGGTCTCTCAGCAAGCTGCTCAAACAATCAGCAGCTCATTATCAGCTTGCTGCAGCAATTATGCTCCACTGTCCTTCCTGGTGCCACACCTTCTCCTGCTTCTGCTCTTCTTCTAATGCAATACCACCACCCCCTGCCACCCACCAGCAGCTACCCTCCACTTCAGCAGGACACACTCAGAGCACCCAGGACAGCCACACTGGCCACGTGCCCAGCACACAGCCTGATCCATCACCCTATGCCACTGAAGAGACATTTTCTGATGGTGACACAGACACAGAGGAACCACCTTCAGAAGAAAACCAGTTGGTTTCCCTGCAGGAAGCACTAGGACACCTAGCTTCCTACACTCCAGACAGGGTGGAGACAATTCATGCACCGGGCACGCCTCAATCCTGCGGTGCTATGGAAATCATGGGCATCCACAGATCCTCCAATGGCCCTCACTATGCCCTCACACAGTCGCCCATGGTACTTGATGCCCTGCATAGTACGCTGGCACGCATCAGGGGCCAACCCATCAGCAAGGTCCCCTCTGATTCTGTACCCGATTTCCCTGCAGCAATGGGTCGAGGCAAATTCTTAAAAACCCAACCCAGACCCACTTCAAAACCCCCACTGTTAGCTCCGGGTCCTATCCCGCAAAGGCCCCTGCCTCTTTCTCAGGAGGACCTACTACTACTCCCAAACAATTCGCAGGCCAATCGCTCAGTCACAGTGACAGACAGATTCTTGATGGACCTGGAAGAAGCTGCAAGGTTGTCCCTTGAATCAACTGCAGCCATAGACAACTTCCTGGCGGGCCTTGCCACAGCGCTGATGGAAACGCCAGCTGATCCACCAGCCGGCCTTGACATCTCGGTCTTCTCTCCCTTCGTACAGCAGATCGCCCAGCTCCTTATGCGCTCTGCCAACATACAAGCGCAGGCCTACATGAACGTGATTTTGGCCAGGAGGGACGCTGTGCTCGACCACTCTCCATACGTGCGTTCTCTGCCAGAACATGCTTCCCTCAGAGCGCTTCCTCCCGCCGACGGTTCCCTTTTTGGTCAAGGCTTCCCCACTGCGGCCATCAAACGCCGCGCAGACTTGGGTAGGGACCTTGCCCTCGGCGCAGGCCCTCTCCGCACTCAGGCACACCCGCGGCACGCTCAACGGCATCAGCCCTACACCTTAAGGCGTACCAACATTACCTCCTTCGGACCGCGCCCGCGCCAGTCCACAACCTCAAACGCCAGAGCACAACCCAGGCCACAACCCAGGGGTCAGCCCAGACCGTACAGGCGCCAGCCGCACTCACTCCGCCCTCCACGCAGGCCAGCAACCAACTCCACTCCGGCCCACCCCTCAATGACTTGCCCCCGCCCTTCACCCGCCACTCGCGCACCAACAGCCAGCAGGAAGCCTGTCCAGGCACATGCCGTGGCTGTCTCTCCCAGCATGCGAGTGGGTCCTCCGGGTGATAGGGTCGGGGTTCCGCCTGCCTTGGCTCTCCTCCAAGGCACCTCTCACTCTCTCTCCTCCTCCCTTCCCCCCCCCCACAGGGCGACACAGCCTGCTCAGCCCTGCGGGACGAAATACTCTCTCTTCTCCACAAAGAGGCCATAGAAGAAGCTCCTCCTCTCTCCCCGGGCTTCTTCGGCCGCATTTTCGTCGTTCCCAAAACATCCGGCGGATGGCGGCCAGTCCTAGACCTTTCGCCCCTAAACAGATATCTCCAGCACAAATCATTCCGCATGGAATCACCTGCGTCAATCAGGGACTCCATCAGACAAGGCGACTGGGCAGTCTCCATAGACCTCACAGACGCTTACTTCCATATCCTCGTTCACCCCAGGGACCGCAAGTGGCTCCGCTTCTCATGGGAAGGCAAGTCCTTCCAGTTCAGAGCCCTTCCATTCGGCCTGGCTCCAGCCCCGTGGGTCTTCACCAGAGTGGTCAGGGAACTATGTTTGGCCCTCAGGAGCAAGGGCATACGCCTGAGGGTCTACCTAGACGACTGGTTGATCCTCGCAGAGAGCAAGGCCCTCTGCCAGCATCACCTCAACCTCGTCAGGACCCAGTGCCAAGCACTGGGCTTTCTGATGAACACAGACAAATCGGAACTGGAGCCCTCTCAACAGTTCGAATTCCTGGGTATGGCGATCGATTCGGTATCAATGACCATACGTCCGGCCATGCCTCGCCTCCACAGGCTACACAGCCTCCTTTCTCATCTATCACAGGCAGCCTCGGCGTCAGCCAGGGAGCTTGCCTCTCTACTGGGCTTCATGGAGTCTCTTGCTGCACTGGTCCCCTTGGGCAGACTACACAAACGCCCATTTCAGCGCCACTTCCAGAACAGCTGGTCCCAGTCTTCTCAGACGTGGACACCCAGATTCCTCTAGGCACATGGTTCTCACAGTCGACCCAGCGCTGGATGGACATGCAATGGCTCAACGCCGGGGTTCCCATCTCGAACCCAACTCCAGATGCAGAACTATACACAGATGCCTCCAACATGGGCTGGGGTGCCCACATGGAGAACCACACAGCGTCGGGGACTTGGTCCCCACAGCAGCAATCATGGCACATCAACAAACTGGAACTGGAGGCAGTCTCCCTTGCCCTCCAGCACTTCCTCCCCCACGTTTCGCGCAGGTCGATCTTGCTATGCACAGACAACACGACGGTAGCATGTTATCTGAACAAACAGGGGGGAGCTCACTCTCACCAGCTGTCCCTGCATGCGGAGACAGTCCTCCTCTGGTGTCAGGAGCACAACATCCACCTGACGGCACGACATGTCCCAGGCAAGCTCAACATTCTAGCGGATTACCTCAGCAGATCCCACACAGTGCTTCAGACGGAGTGGACCCTGTCACACTCAACACTTCAGCCGATCTGGGACCATTGGCACAAACCACATGTGGATCTCTTCGCCACAAGGTTCAACTTCCGCATCCCCACATACGTCTCCCCAGTCCCAGACCCGCAGGCCTGGGCCGTGGACGCCCTGTCGATCAGCTGGTCCAACCTTTCGGGGTACGCCTTCCCCCCACTGCCAATCATGGGAAAAGTCCTCAGAAAGGCAAGGCTGGAGAGTGCCGTCCTGATTCTCATCGCACCCCACTGGCCAGCACAGCCGTGGTTTCCCGACCTTCTCCACCTCACTCACGTCCCCCCACTCCGCCTTCACATCGGCAGACACTCCCTAGTTCAGCCCCGCTCAGGCATTCCCCACGGAAACCCAGAGGTTCTCAACCTACACGCCTGGCTACTGTGCGGGAATCTCTGTCAGCACTAGGCGCCTCTGATGACACAGCCGACCTCGTATGCAGGTCACATCGCAAAGGCACTCAAGGCATTTACTCTGCACACTGGAATCACTGGCTCTCCTGGTGCTCTACCCACTCAGTCAATCCCACACACCCATCCAACATGGACCTCGCCAACTTTCTCGCTTTCCTCTCCTCCTCCAAAGGCCTCTCCGCCTCTGCAGTACGCGTCCATCGCGCTGCAATCAGCTCCACTCTTCGGCAACTAGGTGGACCCTCTTTCTCAGATGACCCCCTGCTTAGGGCATTAGTCCGAGGGGCTTCCCTCAGCCACACACGTACATCCCCTCGGTCCCCTTCTTGGGACCTGTTTCTGGTACTACAATACCTCCGCAAGGCACCCTTCGAACCCCTTGCTATAGCTCCCTTCAAGCTACTCTCAATGAAGACACTCTTTCTCGTCTCACTCGCCTCAGGCAGACGTTGTAGTGAGGTCCATGCCCTCAGTGGCGTCACACAGGATATAGCCTTTGAGCCGGACGGATCTATCTCACTTAGGTTCCTCCCTGAATTTCTTGCCAAAAATCAGACTCCCGATACACCCTCTCCCATTCTTTTCATCAAACCGCTCTCTTCCATTCTAGCCCATGATGACGAGGATAGATTCCTCTGCCCGGTCAGGGCCCTGCGCATATACCTCAAAAGGTCGCGTCCTTTCCGAGCGTCCAAGCGGCGCCTCTTCATTAGCTGGAACCTAGACCATCCACGTGACATTAGCAAAACGTCGCTGTCTCGATGGATAGTCAATGCGATCAAAGGTGCATATGCAGACGTAGGTTTGAGACTCAATGCCTCCTCAGCCAGAGCGCATGAAGTCAGAGCGTGGTCCTCCTCTCTTGCCCTGGCGCACTCAATACGGCTACAAGACATCTTAGATGCCGCCTACTGGAAAAATCCTGCCACCTTCATCGACTTCTACCTGAGAGACGTCGCACGCCTGCGGGATGATGGCTCAAGAGGCATCGCTTCTGTGGTAGTTGCACAGCAGGCTATCGCAGCACATAGACAGTAGAACAGGCTAGCCCGCCACCTTGTCGCGCTATTCTGCACTAGTTGGGTCACGGTTAAGTATGTGTGATTAAAAGGAAATTTTCTATCTAAAATTACGTTTAAATAACATACTTACCGTGACCCAAATTTAAGACCCTCCCGGCCTCCCCGCTTCCTGTTCTCCCTGCTCGCTGCGCTGCTGATGGCATATTGCCGTCAAAAGAGGGCGATAACCAGGGGGACAAAGGGGACGTTACCTACTTCCGGGAGGTTATCGGCCGTAGTTCTCTCATTTTCTCCGCATAGGCGGATAGTAGTTTGCACAGGACAGGAATGTCAGACCCCTACCGGAGTCTGCACTAGTTGGGTCACGGTAAGTATGTTATTTAAACGTAATTTTAGATAGAAAATTTCCTTTTCGCGCTGCATTGTTTGGCCATGTATAAATTTAGAAACTATGTCACTGGCAAGCCAGGATTCTCAAGTTTTGATTGGCTAGAAATTTGTTGGGGTTTTCACAGAAAGTAGATCTGAAAGTCGCAGCGAAAGTGTGAGACTGATGTTTGCGACCCTATAACATACGAACCAGTGTTTCAAATCACGAGCAAATTACAAGAAAAGAAAGCTCGACAATGGCGGCGATCGAAGCCGTCTGCTCGTCATCATCGTTTGAAGAATGGAAAACACGCCAACTTACAGGTTTGTAAGCAAATTTTTTTTCAATATGTTTATTTTGAAAATAAATCTAAATCATATTTTTCATATTTTTGTGGGTTTGGATGAATCCTAACAACTTTGTTTCAGCAGTGTTGATGTGTAACTGGGAACAGTAACGCTTCGTCAGTCACGTTATTTTTTAGCACAATTATGATCTTTTATTCAAAAATTTACCGCGATCGACAGCTGTATCTAGAAGATGAAGTGTCAGATTATTCAGTAATTTTTTGTTGTACAAGGGTTTTGAGTTAGTGAGAGCGGATTGATGGTTTAATATTGTGACCGACGTCGGACAGCATGGGAACACGTGTATCTTTCCACTTCTGTTCTGATCATCAAACGCCAAGACAATTTCACGCGTCTGTGTGTGTGCGTGTGTGTGTGTGTGTGTGCGCGCGCATTAGTATGTATCTTATATACTAAGAGTGTATGCACAGAGTTAGTGTCTGTTGAACTGATGTAGCATGCATACATGAGGTTGCCTGAGTATGGATTAGTTAGTGTGTGTGTGTGTGTGTGTAAATGATGTAAAGAATAAATAACTTCTATGATTAGTAAACATGAAATAAGTTTAAGATACGTTGTTACATAAAACTTACATCAATTTAAGTGAAACCATTACAGTGGAGTAGTAATGAAATTAGTAGATCATGTATCAGTGCACATTCATCACACACTCATGCACACACACATATAAATGATATATATGCAAAAGCATCTATGAAATGAAAAAAAAAAAAGTATTTTAAAGCATTAGAGCTGTCTCAAATTTCATGACTGTGTATTTCAGATGATGATCAGTATAAAGCCTTAAGGGCGACTGTTGCACACAGTGGACGAGGAAGACCACCATCAGCACCCAAGGTTCCATCCAACAACAAACTCTTGATGCAGTTAAATATGTTAAAGCATCAAGAAAACAAAACCTGGGGGGAAATGGAACATTTTCTACACAAATTGTTCCAGAGTGTACCTTTCCACGTGTGGTGTCAATAGTTAAGGAATTCAGCAAGTGTGAAACGATAGGGTGCTGCAGACATGTTTTACAAGAAAGGAAAGATTCTGCATTTCCTGGCCGCCTGCACAGGAAGTTGGAATTACACGTGCAGATCTTTGAAAGAACTGTAGAGGACTGTGAGCTTACTCAGTTGTCTAATGGTTTGTGTCTGAATATGTCACTCTAGCTGGAATCTGAGGAACGGAGCAAATTGCATAAATGACAACCGGTCAGAGGATTTGGCACCAACCAGACGCTCAAATTAAAAGGGGAGGCTCAGAGAGATGAGCTCGCCTGGCAAAAACAGAGTAAACCCAGGGGAACGAAGTGCCTTCAGATTTTTTAGCAACTTCCCTTTTGAAGTGCAGATGGACATCAGACAGCGAGAAGCAAAAAATGTCAAACAGCTACTCTACTTCAGACCCAGAGCCGCATGCAGCAAAGAAAAAAATGAGGCTTCACCGGAACTAAGAACACGACAGGAGGTCCCCCATTTCTTAAAGCCATTTTAAACTATGCACTTTCAAGTGCAATTCATGGCTTTTCTATAAAGAAAGAGTCTCGAACGCGCTTTGGAAGAAAAACGAGTGACCGATTTCGGATCCCGCAACGCTGCTCGACAATGGCGGCGATCGAAGCCGTCTGCTCGTCATCATCGTTTGAAGAATGGAAAACACGCCAACTTACAGGTTTGTAAGCAAATTTTTTTTCAATATGTTTATTTTGAAAATAAATCTAAATCATATTTTTCATATTTTTGTGGGTTTGGATGAATCCTAACAACTTTGTTTCAGCAGTGTTGATGTGTAACTGGGAACAGTAACGCTTCGTCAGTCACGTTATTTTTTAGCACAATTATGATCTTTTATTCAAAAATTTACCGCGATCGACAGCTGTATCTAGAAGATGAAGTGTCAGATTATTCAGTAATTTTTTGTTGTACAAGGGTTTTGAGTTAGTGAGAGCGGATTGATGGTTTAATATTGTGACCGACGTCGGACAGCATGGGAACACGTGTATCTTTCCACTTCTGTTCTGATCATCAAACGCCAAGACAATTTCACGCGTCTGTGTGTGTGTGTGTGTGTGTGTGTGCGTGTGCGCGCGCATTAGTATGTATCTTATATACTAAGAGTGTATGCACAGAGTTAGTGTCTGTTGAACTGATGTAGCATGCATACATGAGGTTGCCTGAGTATGGATTAGTTAGTGTGTGTGTGTGTGTGTGTAAATGATGTAAAGAATAAATAACTTCTATGATTAGTAAACATGAAATAAGTTTAAGATATGTTGTTACATAAAACTTACATCAATTTAAGTGAAACCATTACAGTGGAGTAGTAATGAAATTAGTAGATCATGTATCAGTGCACATTCATCACACACTCATGCACACACACATATAAATGATATATATGCAAAAGCATCTATGAAATGAAAAAAAAAAAGTATTTTAAAGCATTAGAGCTGTCTCAAATTTCATGACTGTGTATTTCAGATGATGATCAGTATAAAGCCTTAAGGGCGACTGTTGCACACAGTGGACGAGGAAGACCACCATCAGCACCCAAGGTTCCATCCAACAACAAACTCTTGATGCAGTTAAATATGTTAAAGCATCAAGAAAACAAAACCTGGGGGGAAATGGAACATTTTCTACACAAATTGTTCCCAGAGTGTACCTTTCCACGTGTGGTGTCAATAGTTAAGGAATTCAGCAAGTGTGAAACGATTAGTGGTGCTGAATGTTTTTTTACAAGAAAGGAAAGATTCATGCATCTTCCCTGGCCCCTCCTGTCAGAAGTTTGGAATTACACGTGCAGATCTTTTGAAAGGAACTGTAGAGGACTGTGAGGCTTTACTCAGTTGTCCTATTGGTCTTGTGTCTGAAGTATGTCACTTAGCTAGGATATTGAGGATAAAGGATGCAACACTGCATAAATGACACCTGGTCAGAGATTTGCCACCAACCCAACAGCTCAAATTAAAACTGGGGAGGCTCAGAGCAGATGAGGCTCGCCTGCGTAAAAACAGAAGTAAACCAGGGGGAGAGAGTGCACTTCAAGATTTTTTAGAACTTCCTTTTGAAAGTGCAGAGGTCATCAGAGACAACAGGAAGAAGCAAAAAACTGTCAAACAGCTACCTCCTACTTCAGACCCAGAGCCAGCATGCAGCAAAGAAAAAAATGAGGACATTATCACACAGGAACTAAGAACAACGACAGAGGAGGTGTCATTTCTTAAAGCAAAACTGAGTGAAAAAGAAAGGGAACTGCAAATCAAGGATGCTGAAATGACTGGACTTCTGTTATGTCAAATATGCACATTTACAATTACTCTGGTGATATCTGACAGCATAGTATCATCATGATTGTAAAAAACTTGCTCATTTGTTACTAAAAACCATATACTTTGTGACTGTTTTCATTGTTATTTGCATTTCTGATAGCATTAAGTCTTCCAAAAAACTGTATTCTACATGCTTTTCTGAACATGCACATATCTGAAATGTTTTTGTAGCATGAAAACTTTCTGAGATATCAGCATTATAAGTCAGCATGTTATCACTGTAAAATCAGGCCATTCGACACTTGACAAAACTGAATATTTTGCTATTTTGAAGGCACTGTCTCTCTCTAAGCATGTTCTTGAGTAGGCCAGAAAAAATTCAGCATAAACTAGGTATTGGTGGAACCAAGTACAGCAAAGAACAATGTGGTAAGTCTTCATCTTAAAATTTTATGACAGTCTAAAAATAGCAATTTGTTAAATCTGTCAAAACGCGTCATTTTTGCACATTTTTAGACGCCGTTTTCTTAAAAACTACTGGGTATAATGCAATGAAAATTTGCATGTGAACTTAGTTTTTTATGTTCTTTCCAATGGTGTAATTAGTTTTTAGATATGTTGAATTTCAAAATTTAAGTGGTCCTACCTATTAATATACAAACACACACACACACACACACATTATCTATATACACAGATATTCAATAATTACACAAATCTTTCTTCCTTTTTTTTTTTTTAAATGACACAGATCTAAATGATGATGATAAAACATGAGTAAGTCCCACAAAGTCACACATGACACATTCAGCCCATGCACAAATACAGTCAAACATAATCAAAACATACTTACATGTGGGATTTTACATTTTAAAAATTGTCTACAATCACCAGCATGTGTGATGCAACAAAATAAATAAACTATGAGAAATGGAAGTGATGCCAAACGGGCTGTGTGCCTGCCTGCATAATGTGCAGAGCAGTCTATAGTTACTTGCAGATTGTACTACTCCACTACACCTTGACAAATAGTACAACACATAAGTCTGCTGGGTGAGACTACACAAAAAACTGTCTTGCAAACAACATGCATTCAGCCCAAGCTAAGGAACAACAGCACCAATGGAGATAATCTGGCGAAAATCTGAACAAAAATGTACTTTGATTTGCAAACTATGCACCAAAGAACCTCCTATATCCTCCCTTTTACACAACTCCTCTCATGCACACTGGAGTAAAAAAAAAAAAAAAAGAAAAAAAAAAGAAAGAAAGTGATGTGTTGCTGCATTGTCAATGTGACAACATGTTGTCAACAGGAAGGAGGACAAAACAAACCATGCAGAGAATCTTCATGCGATGACAAATACAAACACAATACAATCTATCGCTGCAATGGAAGCTACCTGAAATAAGGATTTAAGGAGAAAATGAACACTTACATCAAATAAAATCCAAGACTATGGTGGTAGAAAATGGCTTCCACACCCACACCCCAGAGACCTGAAAGCACATCAGTCAACAAATCAATCCGTTAATCACAAAACCACACCCTAAAAAGGAACAAAACACAGACACCCCACAATCAACAAACTATATTTTTGAATAAGAATTTTCTACATAATACTAATAGTAACATTTTCAAGTGATTCAGTACCCCCAAACGGAGTATGGCTGCCTACATGGCATGGCAAAAACGGTCATGCGTGTAAAAGCCCACTTGTGTATAAGCGAGTGAACAAGGGAGTTGCAGCCCACAAAAGAAAAAGAAGTGGTTCAGTAGATCGTGTATGATGATGTGTGGAAAAGACAGCAATGAACCACACTGTCTGTCAAAGTCCATTCAGTTTTCCTCCTGACCTCATCTCTCCCATATTTTGCTCAATGGTGAGAACAAAATTTTCAATACTTATGCTGCAATGCAGAGTAGCCACCTGCTAATACAATAGCATAAATATGTAAATACATGTTGGGAATACCTGCTTGCTGTATATCATACATAGCCTGTTTTAAGTAGTTTGCTGTGATGATTCCAAATATCATGGTAATACATATTTACTATACATACAGTATATCATCAGTCATGTCTATATTATAAAGAGCCTGTTCTGAGTTGTTTGTCCTGGAAAAATCTTTGGACTGCCTGCACGGGGACTGTGGCAAACATGAGAATGGCTGCTAAAGGACCATTCAGACAAGCGACAACAGAGTAAAACCAGTGATATAGCCCTGATGAAGGGGCAGCCAAAAAACAAAAAAAAAAAAAAAAAAAATCTCATACCTCAAATTTACCAAATTCCAGCACATCTTGGCAACTGTTTCGTCATGCAACAAGTGATTTTCAGAAACAACAAAGGAAAAATGCTACAATCTAATGAGACAGAAATCTACATATTTAACATGGCAAAGTTTCCTTCTTTCAAATTTTTTTTTTTAATTAAAGAGGAATAGCAGCCTTAACACAATGAACAGAGTCCACCAACGACCCAACTGATAAGTTATAAAACTAGAAGTTACATTCACTCCAGATTTGCACTTATCAAGTTATGCATCCGGTGCTCTCTGAATACAGAAAGTTAAAATATATGAGACAGTTTGTTTTGTGTGTGTATGTGTGTGGGGAGACAGGGGTGGGGTATGTGTGTTTAAGTGAGTTTTGTGTGCATTGTGTATATCACTGTGTGTGCACGCATGCGCATGTGTCTACATGTGAACATGAATCTATGTGCATGGAGCCACAAATGAGAGAGCACATGGGCGAGTGTGAGCGTCGTGTGTAAAGCAAAGGGCACTACCCTCCAAAGCAAAGTGGTCCTGACATCAACCGATTAAGCCTCTAAGCTCCTTACCCTCAAACAAGCACTCATTCCCCCAATAATGCAAAGCATGCCAAGCCTCACAGAAACTAAAGTCACACACACTTGTTAATGAGCTACTTACAGCAATATAAAAACTGACAAACTTAATGTTTCTACTCTCTCTCTCTCCACTCTCACTTGCTCACTCACATGCATTCTGTCATTTTCCTTTCTTTCTTTCCACAGGATATTCATGGTTGATTTATCTTGTCTAACAACATTTACTGTCAAATGCAATCTGATGTAAAGTGCCAAGCAGCAATGTCTTGAAGTTGTCTTAAATGTTACTGAATTTCGTTGTTCTGTGTCCAATGATTCCAAATCAATGATATGTTTATTTCAAACAAGAGCTTTTCAAGATGCTGCTTAAAAAATCAACTGGGCTGAAATTAAAAAAAAACTAAAAAACAAACAAAAACTGAAATCCACAACAGTTGGCAATAATTCGGGAGGGAGGGAGGAGGGGGGTTAAACAAACTATTCAAAATTATAAACAAAATAACAAAAATGAAACTCAGGTGGTTCTCAATTTACACTGTTCACAGGACATTTTTAAAAGTATTCATCAAAATATAGTAAAAGGCAACAACTGCAATTTCTGCAGTAAAATCAGGTTCAACTGACTATTTTCAGCAGAAATATCTTTTCTTGTTAGACATTAAAAAAAAAAATGGTGAATGAAAAATGTCCTGTACTGGGATGTCTTAAATAACATTGTGGGCACATGACAATCATGTGTCAGATCTATTACACTCAGATGCAACTTTGCTGTTGTTGATAATATTGTTTGGAAACTTGTTCAATTTGTAGATTAATAGATCAAAATAAATATCTGAACAAAATCTCTATCTTCTTCTGAATGAACTATAACAGTAAAAAAAGATAATAATAATAATAAAATAAAATAAATTTAAAAAAAAATTTTTTTAAAAGAAATAAAACCAAGAATAAATAATTGTTAATTCTAAAATAATAATTTCACAAGGACTATTTAAAACTACAATTGTCTGCCATGCGATCTCAACTAAAGTTTAAAACTACAATTTTCTGCTCAGTGATCTCAAATTAAATAACAGTAAAACCACATGATAAATATCTAATTTATTTCAATAGAAATACTGCATGTTATAAATATATAAGTAAAACGTCCAGGGTAAATTTTCTCTTTCATGAATGATGAATAGAAATACTCCATTTTAACATGAATGAACAAACTTTAACATTCTAAATAAATACATGTCCCTACATATTACAGAGTGATATTGATAATGGACATTTTTTTTAAAATTCATACGTACTGCAATATAGATTTATCATTCCACATCTACCTACTCCCTTTTGTCTTTTTAATAATAATTCTTGACATAGTACCAGTACTTTGCTCTTCTGCTTAGAAGTTCCGTGGCTGCATCTGTACAAATTATTGAAGTTTGTTTTTCTCAAATCATGTTTGCATGACACTGTTCCTGAATTGTGTCAGCAGTTTAACCCTTTCAGTGCCAGCTGCTGTTGAACAGCACCAGCTGATTTTCCATATAACAGAGCAATGACACACACCTTTTGCTACTGGCTTGTAAGATCGCTTTCAAAATACAACAAAGGTGCAACGTAAAGGAAAGGTTATCTCTGTCACATGATCAAAACATGACGTCTTTGGCACTTGGCAAACAGGACGTCAGGTGGCAGTCTGCTTCTGACATGGTCTTAGTCTGTGAAAAGCATGATTGCAATTGCAAGGGTGGAGCTCTTCCAACCTGCCACTTGCCCCCAAAGAGTTAAAGGACTTGTGAATGGATTCAGCCTTTCAGGGCTTGCAAAACAATCTGTTCACTGTAATCCACACCTCTTTGCACTGTATGGATCCATGACATCATTCAATGTGGAACAGCAGAATAATCTAACCACCATTATTCATATCCCTCCACATAAGGACCTATGATAGTTCACTGAAGTGGTTGACAGGCCACTTTGTCAATGAGACCATCCTGAATATTTAACTGAACCTATCTTGATTCTGCCCTTGGTACTGGTAAAATAATTGTTTGCAAATCTGACAAGTCATTACATGAGAAGCACATACACTAATGATCTATGAGTGTACATGCACACAATCACAAACCTCACATAACATATACATTGGACACAAATACTCATAAACAGAATGGACATGAAACAAAACACAGATATTGTCCTGCTACAACAAAGCAAGACAGTACATTGTACTTTGTAACACTGCATCGTTTTTCATTGAGAACATTGTGTGTGTGTGTGTGTGTGTGTGTGTGTGTGTGTGTGTGTGTGTGTGTGTGTGCTTACAGCATAATTTTCAATATGCTCACTTGTGAGGTGACACAGTGAGTCACGTCATAGTGTGTATGTGTGTGTGTGTACACGTGTGTGTGTGTGTGACAAGAGAGGAGTATATCAGATTTTTAGACTGTTTTTGATAAAGCACAGCACTGACATTAGGACAACAGCATTGAACCACCTTTTCATAATTTTACTCCCATTATATATGCTATTATGTGAAAGATCTCAAAGTGTCCAAGACCCTGGTTTATATCAATCATAATATCATGTTCAGAAATTACAAGGTGAGGAGTTTCATTCCAGCGCCACCCCCAGTCTCCCTGCTGTTCCCTCCCTACTGGTGAGGACTGGACTTTGAGCTTCACTGTTGCATGAAACCCCAGTTTTGTGAATAATGCTGGCATGCCAAAATCTGTGTAAGTGCCCTCCCACCTGTTCTTGGTGATTACAACAAACTGCATGCACTGTCCTCTCCACAATATAAAGGATTTTCATTTGGAGGTTAAACTCACTGAACCATGACCTGTGTGTGTGTGTCAAGGGAGGATGGGGAAGGTAGAGGGTGCCCTCCAGTTTATAACACAGGGCAACAGACGAGTTGGTGGGGGTGATTTGTCTACTTTCAAGACATGAGAGCTTGGAAGTGCACTTTAGACTTTGGTGTCGACAGCCTCCAACATCTACCCTACAGCTGTTCTACCGGTCTATGTCATGTCACAACACACTAGCAGCAATAGCCGACATGAAAAGATTTCAGGTGTGTGTGTGTGTGTGTGTGTGTGTGTGTGTGTGACTGAGAGAGACAGAGAGCATGCCCAAGTAGTATGTGTGTGCTGCCACGTATATGATCTTGTGTAAAAACATGCATATTTTAGTCTGTTGCAAGAACAGTGTATTTTGCTCCACCAATCCAAACAAAACAACAAATACTGATTATATATATATATATATATATATATATATATATAGAGAGAGAGAGAGAGAGAGAGAGAGAGAGAGATCCTACAAGTTTACAAGATAGAAACCTTATTTCCAATTTTTTTTTAACTAAGTTTGATATATCTGATTTTGTAAACCAGTAAGTACAGCTATCAAATAATGTATTTGAAATAACAATCCATGGGCAAAGATTGTCCCTAAATCAGCAATACCACTTTGGCTATCATCAGTACACTAAGTAACTGACAAGGATGAAGGATGTGTAAACCTTTGATAACATTTTTTTGGTTCCAGGTTTTATCCTGAAGTGAAAAGAAACATTTTTGGAATGTCTCTAGCGAGAATAATTTGAGGAATTCAGTGTTGAAGGTAAGTCAAAGAACTTTAATGGTATCCTATATAACTGTGGGTAATAATAAAACTACCTCTGAGCTGCAAGTATAAAGAACAGGAGGAGTTTGTATTATACACATCACATGAATCAGACACTCAGATAAAAATATTTCTGAGATATTACTGTCTATTCACAATTTGTGACAAATGGTTTAAGATTCATGTGCTTAAATAGATTTATTTGGGGGAGCATTAATCACCAGAATTAATAATCATGCATATATTCATCAAAGGAACACTTAACATATATATCTCCCATTCTCCCAATCCCCATCTGTCTGTCCCCACAACCACAACCTGTATCAATGCAAAAAAATAGCATTTAATAATTTTTTGTACATTATACAGCCAAAAATAAATATATATATATATATATATATAACACCATACACACACCTATCATTTAACAAGCGGCTGGCTGTTGATATGATTGAAATCTCAACCTGTTGCTCTTAATTAAAAGAGGCATTCTAAAACACTGACCACAAGGAGCATAATCCAATTAAAGTAAAAGAATATGGTCAGGCAAGGACAACAATGCCTGGCGGCTGGCCTTTCTTTGCGTAAGGGTCTTCACTTAAATAGCTATAAACCATTCAGCTTGTACATTAAAACATCTTATATCGCTTTGTAAGTCTTAGCTCTCCTAAGAAACTAAATACATTCAATATGTCTCTTCTGGTGTTAATACCACTTTGCACTGCCAATGTTTTTGTCAAACCTTGCACCTCAAACCGTTTCTTAATTAATTGCATTATATCTATATTATTACAATCCAGTTTAATGGTATGCATATATTCATTCTTAATTATGTTATTCATATCTAACTCAAGTCCCTGTACATTAACAAATGATTAACTCATCCTTCCAACAGTGCACACACATACACTAATAGATCATTAGATGCTACCTGCTTTCAGTCATTCATTCATCATTTTCCAGGTTTCCTATTTCTAAATTTGTAATTGTAACTCTTTGTGCAACAATGAATAGGTCCCAAGGACTAGATCTGGAAGAATATGTTGCTGAAGCTAAGACTGACAATAACTGCAACAGGAGATTCAGAGGGTGGGAGGGGGGGGGCAGGGTTGCACACAGGTGGCGGTGGACTAGTGGTGTTGGCTCTGGGACGCCTGTCTGAAGCCAGCTGACTTGATGTCATCACCAGACAGATTGTTCCACTCCATTATTGATTAATCAAATATGGAGTTCTTATATTGTTCAGTGTTTGATTATGGCACTACAAAACATCTACTGTTGTCAATTGTTTAGCATTCAATGTTGTTTTGTGTTTTACAGTCACTGTAGCATGTAGGCTGTACATGAGCCATGTTTTCTTTGTGCGGTTTTTAATACCTTTCTGGTGGCAGTGCTGTCACCCACCCCTCAACCATTCTACTAAAGACCTGAGAAAGCTTGAGGCCTAGGTGTCTGTCTTGAACTGTTGAAGGCTCTGGAGCTGGTGGCTGACTTTTTTCTTTCTTTTTTTCGGACATCTGCTAACATAACCTCAACTGGTTAAAAAACACACAAAAAACTGCCTTTCCCAGCCATTGTCTTTAATATATATATCACTTCTTCTTACTGAATTATTTTTTTCTTGCATGGGAATGGCTTTCCTAGCAGAAGATAGTAATTGGCCTGCTGACCCCTATCTCCAGGCTACGACCACTGCCAGTGCTCTGTCACGTGTGTGAGTTTCGATTTGGAAACTGGGTCAGGTGCGTGTCACTATGTCCGCGATGCGCATTTTCATGTCCAGACATCTAGTTGTTTAAAAATAGGCCTTCCAAACGCCATGAACGTTTACCGTGGTCTATTCGTTCACTCACGCGTCCCTGCATTGACAAACGAGTCTTCCAAGTGATATACTACCTATCAAGCTGAACACGCGACACTAGTTTCATCATCACCCCACCAGCGACACACCAATACAGCACGTTGGCTGCCAATACCAGCCCGGAGTGGCGTGATTTCATTCATCCTCTCATATGCCTTTGTTGACATTTCGTCCTCGGTCATTCGCTTTATCTCCTTACCCACCACCTTTCAACTCACCAAGCGCCGTCGTGAGGCCTAAAAACTGACATAGTCTCAGCAGGATGTTTTCGCAGCAATCACATGTTGGCCCGGTCATACCGATAGCTAAAAACACATTATCTTCCCACAGTTGTTTGGTTCTCGAACTTTGCGCCACATGCACGCCAAGTCGTACAACTTGAGCAATATTTTAACCCGGAAGTGATTCGGCCATGGGGTCAACTTTCAAGTATGGTGAAATCTCATTGGACAATTTTCTGTGCCAGTGGTGTTGCTGCACTGAGCTGAAGAGTGTTGCTGACTCGGATGTTCTTTACAGAGGATAAAATTGTATAGATACCAAATAAAGAACTAGGCTTTACGTATGTGATGGGAGTAGTTTGAAAAAGATTTGCGTTTTCGTTCTTGTGTGTGTCAGTGCATGTATATTGGTGAAATATAATAGCCTGTCACAGGAGAAATGTATACAATGTGTGAGACAGGGGCTCACGGTGTGACCAGTCTCCACAGTCATAATAATAATAATAATGGATACTTATATAGCACACTATCCAGATATCTGCTCTAGGTGCTTTACAAAAACGCTTTAACATAAAACATTCATGGACTTTTCCAAAGCGTTCGACAAAGCCTGCCACTCCCTCCTGCTCCACAAGATCCACTCCCTTGGCATCACAGAGAAAGTACACACCTGGATCAGGAAGTTCCTATCAGATACACAGCAGTCTGTAGTGGTGGATGGAGCCACTTCCAGTCCTGTCCCTGTAGAATCTGGAGTTCCCCAAGGCTCTGTTCTTGGGCCTTGCCTGTTCCTGCTCTACATCAACGACATGCCGACTGGACTGTCCTCCACTGCTCGTCTCTTTGCTGATGATACTCTGTGCAACAAAACCATCTCCTCCACCAGCGACCAGCAAGCGCTACAAAAGGATCTCGATTGCCTCGCAGAATGGGAGCAGAAGTGGCTTATGAACTTCCGTCCAGACAAATGCCAGACACTGCGAGTGAGCCGGAAGAGAGACCCCCTACCATCAGAGTACACCCTTCGTGGCCACACCCTTGATGTAGTCAGCAAATCAAAATACCTTGGCATCACCATCACTTCTGATCTTGGATGGACCCCCCACATCTCCAATGTCTCCAACCGAGCCAACAAGACCTTAGGCCTACTGAGACAGAACCTGAAAGTAGGCTCCTAGCGCATCAAACAGCAAGCCTACCAAACACTGGCCCACCCAACCCTGGAGTATGCCAGCTCTATGTGGGACCCCTATACAGAGAAGGACATTAACTTGAGGCAGTACAACGCCGGGCTGCACACTGGGTGACCCATCAACACAGTGGTCCCCCCTCAAAGAGCGAAGGAGAAAGGCAAGACTGGTTAACTTTTATAAGTTCCACAGCGGCAGTCTTATCATCAACACATGCCACAAGCCCTCTCAAAGTCCTTCAGCATCCACGGGGACCCGAGGATCGCACCCAGCTGCGTATAATCTCTCCAACTGCAGGACGCTTTACAGACAAAAATCTTCCTTTCCCCGAACCATAACCAACTGGAACAGCCTTCCTGCTGAGATTGCCCTCAGCCCAACCCTGGAAGGCTTCAAATCCCGAATCTGATCACCTCCCCCCTCTTCCCCCCTCCCCCCCATCCCCTGGCCCAGCAACCTCTGCCTCGGGAAACCTCAAAAACACGCAAACCCCCCATATAGTCTACAGAATCTTCACAATGATGAAGGCGGTAGCCAAGGGAAAGAAGAAGAAACATTACATCCATGTTACATACACACACCAAAATGTGACTACACACACACACACACACACGTGCGCGCGCACGCACGCACACACACACACACACACACACACACACACACTGCATACATACATTTTAACATACATGTGTACCTAACAGCTACCCTAACACATACGCACACAGAGGCAGGCACAAACTTACATAAACACACGCACATACAATACACATTCATATACATGCATATAGTTATCTACACATACATATGTATACACACATAGTCAAGCACAGCTAACACAAAGGAAGTGGACCTGCCACAATTGAACTTACTGCTGAGGGAAAAGGTGAGTTTTGAGACGAGATTTAAAAGATGCGAGGGAATCAGAGTGACGGAGGTTATCAGGGAGCTTGTTCCACGTCTTTGGCGATTGAGAAGAAAACGATCTGTGTCCTTAGGTCTTACTTCTGATGTGAGGTATCCTCAGAAGTCAAGTATCAGAGGAAGAACGGAGCTGGCTAGACGGGGTATAGATATGGAGGAGTTCAGAAAGATACTTGGGGCCAGGTCCGTTGACTGCAGAAAAGGTCAGAGTGGATAGCTTATAGTCTATTCGATCAGAAACAGGCAACCAGTGGAGAGACTGAAGGAGAGGAGAAACATGGTCATATTTAGAAGCTTTGCAAATGAGTCTGGCAGCATTATTCTGAATTCGTTGGAGTCTAACAGATATTTGGGAAGGCCGGCCAAAAGAGAGTTGCAGTAATCCAATCTTGAGAGAACCAGAGAGCATACAAGTGTCTTGGTTGCATCGGTTGAGAGATAGTTGCGGATAGAGCTGATTCTATGCAGTTCCAAATAGGCAAGTTTACAGATATTCGAAATGTGCTGTTGGAAGGAAAGAGACTGGTCTAGGATTACACCGAGACTGCGAACAGAAGGAGAAAGGGAAACAGGTGTGCTATTGATCAGAACAGAGTCAGGAAAGGAAGGATGTTGATCAAACCTTTGGGCAGGTTATCATAAATTCAGTCTTATCATCATTTAGTTGCAGCTTGTTGAGAGTCATCCAGTCCTTTAGGCCAGCAATGCACTCCTGTGTTCAAGTCACCAGTGCATCAAATTCAGCTATGGAAGCCGACTGATAAAGTTGCGTGTCATCAGCAAAGCTCTCATGTGACATCGCATGATGACTGATGACATCCAACACAGGAGCCGCATACAGCACGAAAAGAACAGGACCTAGGATGGACCCCTGTGGGACACCATATTTTAAGGCAGATAGAATATCTACCATTTACACACACTTTCTGTGTACAATCTGACAGGTAAGACGTGATCCATGCTAGTGCAGTGTCATGAATACCAAAGGAAGTTTCAAGTCTGTTCAAGAGGATAGAGTGGTCGATAGTGTCAAAAGCTGCTGACAAATCTAAGAGAGCGAGAACAGATATCTTACCCTCATCAAATCCAGAAAGCAAATCATTCACTATTCTGAGAAGGGCCGTTTCGCAACTATGACCACGTCTATAAGCTGACTGGTGGGAATTAAGTAAATCATTTTGTTCCAGATGAGCTAAGAGCTGAGACAATATGATCTTTTCTAGCAGTTTTGATTAAAAAAAATGACAGATTAGAGACAGGTCGATAATTTTTCAAACAATTATGATCCAAAGATGGTTTCTTGATGAGTGGACGTACAACAGCAGATTTGAAGCTTTCAGGGAAAAAACCATGCAATAAGGAAGAACTGATGACATGAGTAATATGTGGCAGTAGAACATCAATACATTCAACCAACAAAGAAGACGGGACAGGGTCAAGCTCACAGGATTTCGGACAAGCGCTCAGACACATGTTCTTCACAAAATCTTCAGTGACCGGTTGGAAACAATGTAAAACAGGGCCACTGTACACGCATTCTTTAACGGGTGAAGAAGGAGACACAACAGAGTCGAGCTTCTCACGAATGCATGCTATTTTGCCGGTGAAGAAGTCAGAATACTTTTGAGGGAGTTTCTGCACCGAAAATGTTGTAGGGAGAGGAGTGTTTTTCATTTTACCTAGTAGATAGTTCGTAGCATTGAAAAGCTGTTTGGCTGTGGTGCATGCAAGGATTTTAGAAGAGTAGAACTTTGACTTTGCCCTGTCAACAATGTTTGTTACACTATTCCTGGCTGTCTGAAAAATGTCCCTACTGACGGTCAAACTAGTGGCACGCCAATGCCTCTCAGCTCTCCTTCTCTCCCGCTTGGCCTCCAACAGCTCTGGTCCCACGGTATTGTACCAAGGCGACGGGGGACGATTGGAGATCAGGCGCCGAGTCGACGGGGCATGCCTGTCGACTACAGTGCGTAGGACAGTGGATAGCTGGTCAGCAGTCGGTTCAAAAGGGATATCAGTCAGCAGGTCAGCTTTAAATAAGTCTAAGTCAATTGAGGTCAGTGTGCGCACCTCCCTGTACACACAGGGCGTGGGAGGTTTGGTGAGGTTCAGATGACATGTCACACTGTGATGGTCAGAGGACAGGGTGTGATTGATGGTGGTAGACTTCAGGAGGCAGTCCTCATTTCTGTGCAACACCCAATCGATGATGTGACCATGATTGTGTGTAGGCTCGGTTACAGACTGGTTAAGATCAAACAAACTGACAATTTCAAGTAATTTAGAGGTATAAAACTGTGTGGGTGAATCAAAATGAAAATTAAAGTCACCGGCAATAAGTAGGGAACCAGTCATGATAGATGATGTCATGATACAGCGCCTGTCCACAGTTCGAGACCAAGCTCTGAGCGCTTTACAAAGTTATTTGCACAACAGGCTGCTTACCTGGGCGCTTGTCATAAGTTCCCTGTGTCATTCAATCGGGTTGCAGTTACACACTCATACAGACATGTAAAATTTTACGTGCATGACCGTTTAGTTAATTTACCCCATCATATTAGGCAGCCATAATCCGTATTCGGGAGAGTGCATGCTGGGTATGTTTTTGTTTCCATTACCCACTGACCAGTACCAGCAGATCACATGCTGCACAGATTACAGAAGCTACTCTTTTTTCCCCCGGAACCATCCGTGACTGGAATGCCCTCCCTGCTGAGACCGTTCAGTCTCCCTCCTTAGACACCTTCATCCCCAAGGTGTCCAGATCACAGTAAACATTAAACCCATCTGCCCTTTTTTTTTTTTTTTCAGTGGCACGGCGATTTGCGGGCCTGCAGCTTCACTTAGGTTGCTGCAGGGCCTTGGGCCTGAGTGCAGCTCAACATGCAGTTGCGCCTTAACTGTTAGGGCCAAAATTCTTTTTCCCCTGCTTTCTTCTCTCTCCCTCTCCTCACCTTCCCACACATCAATAACAGCCAGACTAACGGCTGATGGACATTGCAGGAAGAAGAGGAAGAAGAATGTTGACATGGGTTACAGGATCTTTAATTGTTATAAGTATTTATGCCTGATCTTGAAAATAAGCCATAGGCATTTACAAATAGAACACACGTAAATATAAAAAAAGAACTGAATACAAGATACCAAACATTATTAAAAATTATTCATTCCCCACCCCCTCCCCACACACACACCCACAGCACACACAAGCACATGTGCATGAATACACACAAGTCATAACACACAATCATAAATAGTACACAATCAAAAATACAATCAACAAATTCTGAAACTATCAAAACTCACTCACTGACTAATACTGTAATAGTCATTTTAGCTCAAACTCAAAAGGGATGAGCTGTTGAGAGTTATTCTGGAGGGAAAAAGGTAGGTCTCCAGACTGAATTTGAAAGACTGCAGCAAAGATGAGTGACGGAGAGGCTGAGGAAGTTGATTCCAAAGAATGGGGGCTTGGTATGAATACCTGCGTTGCCCATACATTTTGGTTCCAGCAGGGGGGATCCTAAGCATGCAGGTGCCAGAAGAAGAGTGGAGCTGGCACATAGGTTGACCTGGGAGATAAATTCTCCACCCTTTACCCACCAGACGCCGTTAACAAGATTCGGACCCAGGACCCTCAGACTGAAAGTCAATACTTAGTCAGCAACTGCACCCGTCACAAATGAGATATTAGTGTCTATGCTACAATACAACTCTGAACAGTCACTGGTGAAACAGCCTAAGAAATTCACTGAGTCAGAGGTTTAAATTTGTTTCTACGAGACAATAGAAAGGCACCAATGAGTCACAGAAGCTATTTCAACCAACTGGGATGTATTGCACTGACAAGAATTATACTTTTATTATTAAGCTGAATTTTTGTGTGTGTTACCTTTGTGTACCACACCCTCACACAATAGTGTTTAGTATTTGCAGTTTGCCTGTAAGTGTTCACCAACATTTCTGTGTTGCTGAAGTGTGTCCCAGAATTCATATTTTGTTTCTTATGTATCGATGATGAAGGTGATGAAGATGCTGCTGTGGTGGTCCATTTAACTATGGGACTACTTTTCAATGCTGTACTTTAATAAATCATCCCAGTGTCAACCAGGCTGTAATACAGACACCTGCAGAATTGGTCAGGAAATTTTAGCAACACAGTCAAATTTGCATCTTTGAGATAGATAACCCTCAACTGTGTGGTCCCACTCTCTCCATCTGAGCCCGTACCAAACTAAACTGGGTAGGAGCCGGCCTCTGATGGGGCTCAAAATCCATGTCCACACCTTCACAATCGTCAGTCCACAACACAAACCACTTCCTCACAGATGCTGGTGACCAACAAGACTTTAATCTGCAGAACATGCGGTAGCTTGAGCTTGTTGCTTTGGGTTACTCCCCATCAAAATCAAAATATATTAGTGTACTTTCCATCCATCCACATTTTGATTCCACAAGAAAAAAGAAAAGTGTGCTGAGGGCTTGAACGGGAAGACTTGGATCCCACAGCTGAGTGCCATCTACTTTGTAATGCAATGTCTCCTCTGTTGGGCAGCTTTAGTTGGTCTCTTATATCTGGGTATGAACTGCCAGTGCAGCTTGGACCATGAATGACAAAATCATCCTGGGACTGACTGTTCATGGTGAGCATGAGTGAAGGCACTGAGAAGACAGAGAGAAAAGAAAGCAGTTATAATGTCTCTGAATGTGTTATCCTTGGACTGTTGAGGGAACACAATGAATATGAACATCTCGAGAAAGTTACTGTTAGTTACTTCCCCTCATTCCTCTAGGACTGTTCTGGAGATAAAATGATATCATGTAAAAATTACTTCCCTCTTTCCTTCTATTTTTCTGCCTTTCTTCAAAATATTTTCAGATATCTTGTCCCTCTCTATTTTTCGCATTAACATTTTTCTCTAGTGGCATCAGTTTTGAATAAACCTGTTACATTTGTCATACATTTGTAAAATTGCCCTAAAGTGGCCTCTAAGATGAACTTCTTATTATATATCAATTTTTACAATGTTAAAACTTCATCACAAACGTCGCCAGATAATAAACACACTGAAAACTGGGGTGGTTTAAGATTTTAATTTTGCTAACTGGAAGAAATTATAGTATTGAAGCACAAAATAGTAATCTGCAAGACATGTACCTTCCTGAATTAACATTTTTCTCTAGTGGCATCAGTTTTGAATAAAATTGTTACATTTGTCATACATTTGTAAAATTGCCCTAAAGTGGCCTCTAAGATGAACTTCTTGTTATGTATCCTTTTTTTTTTAATGTTAAAACTTCATCACAAATGTCGCCAGATAATAAACGCACTGAAAACTGGGGTGGTTTAAGATTTTAATTTTGTTAACTGGAAGAAATTATAGTATTGAAGCACAAAATAGAAATTTGCAAGACATGTACCTTTCTGAATCACATTCAAAACATACAAATAAAATACCAGTCAGGACAGAACTTCTCAGACAGCAGCAAACTAAACAAAATTTGGCATATTGCAAATCATCTATTTCTGATTTAAAAGCGAAATATACTGAAATTTTCCAATCTGTCAGATCAATATGTAATGCATAGCTTGTACATGAGCACATATTCAGCACAAATTTACAAACATCAACCGTAGAGATTCAAATATCTTTGAAAAGCATATTATCTGCTGCTTATATTTTCAATGTTTTCTGCCTTTCTTGGCTGCCTCATAGTCACCACTGTAATAAAGCACCGGGTATACTGAGAAACAGCAACATGTAAATGAACTTTTTTTTTCAGCAGCATTTTGGTGTGTTCTGAAATGTACTTATTACTTGCATAACTCTGAACAAATCTTTGAATTACTATACACTTTAACATGTTGCAAGTCATTTTCTAACACTACTCTTTTAGTACGAAGAAGTAACTGAAGCTAGTATGATATCAAAAACTCAAAAACAAAAATTACCCATTTGTTTCAGGTAACATTTCAATTTCTACTTCCTCCAGTCTTCAGACTTTATTATGTCCACACATGAAACAAGGAAAACTTCCTGGTAAGCAGAGAAAAATGCCAAAGAAAGAACATTTTCTTCATTCATCTCATTATCTGGAATGGGTTGAGGGGTAAAGGGAGTGTAATCTGACTGTAATCATCCAAGGCTTGCAATAAGGTTAAACACAGTGTTTACCTTAGACATGCCTCTGACACTGACTATTCTGTCAATTATTTGCCAGGCAATTAACAAAAAAGCAACCCAATACAAAAATAATCATACATCATGCACAAAATATCTAAACAGGCACACAAAATAACAACAAAAAAAGTTAAACACACACCCGTGGCAAAAAACAAAACAAAACTATCTATGAGAGTTTTGGGTTTTCTGTTGTTTTTCTCTTTGTGACCTTTTGCCAGCTGACCACAAAGGGTCCTATCAGAGCAGAAAAAAGCAAAACATAGGCCATTAGGACCTGAAAAAAAGAAAGAAAATTAAGCACAAGTACAGTGCACATGCACTGTGCACATAACTTCAGAACATGTCTCTGATACTGACCTTTCCACCAATTTTTGGACAGAGGATTGAAAAGAAAAAAAAAGAAGAAAAAAACTGAATATAAAGACAACTGTTCACAATACACAAAATTATATATATATATATATATAAACACAGAACAACAGAAAAAAAAGCAAAATTCTAGCATAAATTTTCCAGGTGGAATATGGTTTATAACTGATTAAGTCCCCTGAATCCCAACAGTGAAAACAAAAAGAACCTTTTTTCCAATCAAGGAACAGATCCACACAAACAGGTTGATAAAAAATAAAAAAGATTTTGATCCCTGATATATCAAATACATGAATTCTAAATGAAAACCTGAAAATTAATAAATAAAATCTTTAAAGAAAAACATCAAACAAACATAAACCATAAAATGCTATTAAGTTTGACCTAAAATTTCATGTATTATCTTTATCATTTAGCTATTCAACACAAACTAATTGTTATCTTAAGATCATTGTCAATTCCATTTAGTATGTTGAAAATGTTCTGTTTATGTCAATATCACTGTGTGTCTACTGACACAAACAGGTCTTCTGTCACTGTTGAAAATTTTAAAATAATATTCATCAACGTTATATGTCAACCCCATGGTAGCCTTGACTTTTGAAAGCCTTCTCCCAATAATGAGGATGGCATAGATCTTTTTTTTCTCTATTTCAAGAGAAAGTGCTTTCTGCTCCACTCCCTGAAGATCCCCAGAGTTAAAACTGTACTGTGAATCTTCTTATAGAATATACACTGCCACACAGCAATATTGTCTTCTTTTCTTCTTCTTCTTTTTATATTTTTTTTTAACATTTTTCTGTGGTACTTTACTGTTACCACATAACAACAATGGTAAAGAAAGGGAGAAAAAAAGATGATATATCTCTCAAAAATGGAAGAATGAGGAATTACCTATCATCATTTCTGATGTTGCTGTTCACTAATGCCATTTGCAGTTGCCAACTTGAGGATTCTTTCAGTTCAATAAAGCAGTCCATAAATACACACAACTTGAGCAATAAGGAATGCACAATTGTTTGGGTAAGTGTACCCATTCAACATGCAACTCATACAAAACCAACAAAAAAACATGAAGCAAATAACAGACATCTTAACACCCCTCTGCAATTCCAGCCTAAGAACTGTTCAAGGCTGCAGATTCTCAAGTTTCAATGCAGCTCAACCTTGGAAATACACCTAAACATTTATACACTGTACTGTGTAAGAGAGTCTAAGGTGAAAGTGAGTGTGTGTGAAAGATTTGCTGGGCATAATTTGCGGATGTCTTCAAAAACATAGACATATCACATGATAAAGCACACTTTTTTGTTTTTTTCACAAAGGTTATCACAAGACTTACCTGTTTCCAAACTTCCATTATAAACATTAGGTCTTGTTTGTGAACAACGACAACAACAACAAAAAACACAACAACTTCACAACTTTTGAGTTTTCATTGCACATTTTATCAATTAATTTCCTCAGACTTCAAAATAAATTTACAAACACCATCTCATTTATTTGTATTAACACTCAGATGTGACTTTCATGAGTTAGTTTAATACAAAGACCACCCCTAATTGGGGTTAAAAACTGAAATATAGTTCTGCATCAGTAATGTGCTCTGTAAGTGCACAATTAACTTCATGGAGTGTGAAATGTGTTGCATTAAACAGGTGTACAGGAAATGAGCCCTTGTGAATGCAAATGTGTATACAAATGTGTGTGTGTGTTAATGATAACACCATTTATAAAGCAATAATAATGGATAATGTTCTTATGCACAATTCATTGAGAAATATCCGGCCTCAATGTAATGTACAAACTTTAGAGAATTAAAAATGAAGATCAACAGTCTGGTGATGCAGTTTATAAAAATACCTACACATAGTGACATACCCTCGTGAATACATGCTCACGCCTATCACTCATTCAGCCAGCTTTGTGAATCAGCGCAAACTCATCCAATTAACTAGCTACACATACAGCACAGCGTCTATGGACCCTCTCCCCCTCAACCTCCCTACCCTAACGCACAAAGTGAAGTATGTACAGACAACTGAATCAGGTTTACTGCACAGACTATGCTGTTTAAGTGAGGTTTTAAATATGCCAGTAAAACAATACATGCAATTAAAAAAAAAAGGGGGGGAGACACTCAGAAATGGTATTCATACCCTCAGGTAAGATACACAGGAACATAAAGTATGTGAAATGTTATCATAAATAAATAAATCATCTTGTGTTGCTTCATACTGAAGGAGATGGTAGTTCTTTCCTTTCCTTCTCCAGAATTCCAACCATCTGTCTAATGTAAGGGGAACTGAGCGTCTAAAATTTCTGCTACTAAAATAATAAAAATGAATGCGTGATTACAGTAAAGGGCTTCCTCAAAATAATGTTCAATTTTAAATTGCAACCTAATTTCTAATTCTAAAACAACATTTCTAAAGCAACCAATATATTCTCATCTACATTCTTTCTAAGTTTCTATTCCTGCACCCACACACAAGCAAAGAGCATAATGGACCAAAAACCAGGTAGTCTGAATCAAATGATGGAGACATAAGTGTTCCAAATGAACACTGGCCAAAACACTGTAGACTGGCCAAGACATTTTAGCTGGCTTGTTTACTTGCTTTGAGTAATCACTTTTCTTATGGACACTAACTGTGTGGCCTTTTGGTTTTCTTTGTTCTTAAAGGTGTTTCCCTGCAAGTTTTAACACATTTTGAGTTTCAATTAGTTCATCATTGTACTTAGAGATCTTGACAGTGGGTTTCAATTACTTCATCATTGTACTTAGAGTTCTTGACTGTGGGTTTCAATTACTTCATCACTGTACTGAGTTCTTGACTGTGGGTTTCAATTACTACATCACTGTACTTGAGTTTCTTGACTGTTGTCTTAGGTTTTCACTGTGCTCGAGTTTGCTTGATGTGGTTTTGGTCATCACCAGCATAGTAAACAGGACACTGAGGGGCGAGAAAAGAATCCACCAGGTAATCAGTGTAGTCTTGCCCTCTTCTTGTCAGGTTCATCAGGTGCACCAATCAGCTTGTTGTCCTGATACCCTGGGAGAGAAAACATAAAAGCGTCCAAGAATGCCTGCATGCCCACACACAAACACACACAATTAAAAAAAATATTTTTTAAAAATAAAAATAGACTTCCGTTTAAGAGGCATCAGCGTTTAAAGAATACTTTAAAGAATAAAAATATTTTGTTGCAAGAGTGACCTTAAGACAGGTTACAAAAGAAAAAACAACTGTTGAGTCTTGTCAATATTACATCACAGCATATTTCTGTGAAGTGTTTGGACTGTTCTCAATTAAGCCGCATATAGTACATACACCAACTCTCCAACACCCTTCCCCTCCCACTGAACAAGTTTAGTGTCATATCATCTGAATAACTAACATCCAGACCGTCCCCTCTGCCTTACATGCTCTACAGAACATTGGTGAAAAAGAATATACAAGTAACACCTACGACAAAACATTACGGACAGAAGAGCTGTGTAGGACCATATATTCATCGGCATAACAACAACAAATTTGCTGAAATAATCTGTCAAGAGTTTGAAAGCATTTCACATACCTTGTAATTTTCTCTTCTCTTGTGCTTCTTTCTGCATTTCTGCTATTGCTCGCTTCTCATCTTCCTGAAAACAGAAGTGAAACTAAAGTGAAATGCAATCGATGTGGGGTATATAAATGTTGTGCTGTTTCTTTCTTTTAATTTTATTACCACAGAGTATATGAATGTTAAACAGTGTTTTGTGTTCATGTCTCAAAGTTATGCTGTTGCCTTCATTTTATCCCGCCTAGATTATTGTAATTCTCTCTTAGCTGGCCTTCCCAATGATAAACTCTACAAGCTCCAGAAAATACAGAACAGTGCAGCTCGACTCATCCTTAAAAAGTCGAGGAAAGAGAGCGCTACTGCTCTCCTGCGGACACTTCATTGGTTGCCTGTTCAAGCCAGAATTGAATATAAAGTTGCCTGCCTATGCTTTCAGTGCCACACCCTCAGAACATTGAGATCTCTTTTGATTCCTCCCAGCTAACTGTTCCCCGATACTTCCTTAACTCCTGTGGAAAGAGGTCATTTTCCGTCTTCAGCCCAACAACTTGGAATTCTTTGCCTATTGCTCTCAGACAAACAACTCATCTATCTACCTTTAAAGCAAATCTTAAAACTTATCTCTTTAAAAAATACTTGTCATAACTCAAATAGTGCTGTTGTCCCAGGCCCATGGCAATGTGAGTGTGTGTGATGGAAGAGTAGAGAGAATGGGGGTGGGTAGGTAGATGGTGGTGGTGTGGTTCGAAAGGGAGAATGACCTGATTTTTACCCCTTTTACCTTTTCTACCCAAAATTATATTTTACAATTTTTACAAAATCTGTGCATGCAAATTACAATTATGTTCCTTTTTACAAGTATGTATTTTAAGTGAAAATTGCTGTCATCTCAGCCGTTTAATCATGTGTGTGTCTGTGCGTGTGTGTTAGCGTGAGTGCTGGAGTGTAACAGTTGTAGTATTGATAGTATGTTACTTTGTGAATTTTATGCATTGTGTTTTTATAATATTAATGATTCTGTTTTATGTTTCTGCTAGTTTTTATATGCTTTCTTGTTTCACTTTAGGTACTGGATTGTAAAGCGCTTAGAGCTTGCTTATGCTTGTATTACAGTGCTATATAAAAATAAAATATTATTATTATAAATGGAATTAAAAAGCAGAACAAAAATTATATTGTAGGTACTGTTTCTTTCATGCTCCTATACATTTTCTGTGTCAACCCATCACTACTTGAATGAGCATGATATAAGCTCAGGCTTGTTGTTGCTCAAGTTATCCTTTCTCTTAATTGAACACTGTATTTTGTCTTGTTTCTTGATATTAAAAATGTTTAAACGAACCTGTCATCAAATGATGCAGATCATGTGCCATAATTATGCAAACATCACTGTTTTACCCCCACAAATCATTTACCATAGTTTTACATGATAAATAAGATTTTTGTTAATTGTTTAAGCTTATTGGATCTTAATGACAAAGGGCAGTAGCAATGATTTACATCTGGGTTGCTCCACAGGGAACAGGCCTGGCACTCGTTACACTCTTTGCCAGGGTCTCTTGGATGTCTGCAGAAGTGCATGTAGTCGATCTGGAATAAACGACAATATGACAGTAAATCAGGGCCTCACAAGGATACTGTGAGTCCTAAAGCAATTCATGACAACATGACAATAGATCAGGGTCTCACAATGAAAATTGTGAGTCGTAAAGCATCCCATGACAACATGACAATAGATCAGGGCCCATCAAAGATAATTCGAGTCACACAGCAATCCATGACATGAAAACAGATCAGAGCCCATCAAAGATAATGTGAGTCATAAAGCAATCCATGACATGAAAACAGATCAGAGCCCATCAAAAATAATGTGAGTCATAAAGCAATCCATGACAGGAAAATATCAGGGCCCATCAAAGATAATGTGAGTCATAAAGCAATCCATGACATGAAAACAGATCAGGGCCCATCAAAGATAATGTGAGTCATAAAGCAATCCATGACAAAATGACAAAAGATCAGGGCCCATCAAAGATAATGTGAGTCACAAAGCAATCCATGACATGACAATCAGGGCCCATCAAAGATAATGTGAGTCACAAAGCAATCCATGACATGACAATCAGGGCCCATCAAAGATAATGTGAGTCACAAAGCAATCCATGACATGACAATCAGGGCCCATCAAAAATAATGTGAGTCATAAAGCAATCCATGACAAAATAACAATAGATCAGGGCCTCACAAAGATGCTCTGAATCAGAAAACAATTTACCTATATAAAGCATGTAAGGAAGCACAAGTGTATAAGTTTGCAAACTCTAGTATTTCCATGTGTGTGTGTGTGTGTGTGTGTGTGTGTGTGTGCGCGCGCGCATATAGACGCATGTGTGCATGCAGGAGACACAAGAGGCAGTATGTGTTTGTGAAAATGTTTAATGTGATAATGCTTCATGAAAAATGTAAGGAAAAATAAGTGGGAAGACATGCCTATGCATGGTGTACATACTCATGTAGTGTATGTATCTGGAAGAGTATATGACGTCATACTCAGGTTGTGCACCTATCTAGATACAGGTGAATAAGGTTGTAGACACATGATTATATGATTGATTGCTCTCACAGACACATATTTTTGTGGGAGAACTAGAAATGGCATGAATTCGTGTGGGAGAACTAAAAAAGGCACGCATTGTGTGGAAGAGCTAGAAAGAATGACAGACAGACAAATTACAGAGGTACGGATCACCTCGTTCAATCGAGCCCCCTTTCCAACAGTCTATTATTCCAGTTCGTATCATAAAACTCTCAAACATCACAAACACATCGTTAAGAGAGGAATATTGTCTGACCTGTGGCTTCCTGCAGATGTAGCACATGGTGGCCCCACAGCGACAGGTCATCTTGTTGCAGCCCTCCTCTTTAAAGAACTGGGCCTGGCAGGAGTGACAGGTGCGCACTCTGGCCTCAGTCATCTTCTCTTCACTGTCCATGGGAACAGATCAGTGTGAACAGCAATTTCCTATTTTACTTCTATGCACATCCATGTATTCATCTGTCCTGACCTGTGTGTGTTTCTGTGAAGAATATATGTAGAGTAGATGGTTGCATGTATGTCATACATGCAAATCTGCATTTATGCTCTGTGTGTTCATATATGTCTCAACAATCATTTTTGTTCATTCAGGAAGATTACATATATGACAATGAAAAGTAGTGAAGCTCTAATTCATATCTTCTATGATCTGAAACTCTTTTGCAAAAATTGCATGATCAAAGATTCAAATGTGCTCCTGTGCTCTCTTTTGTTGTTTTGGGTTGTTGTTTTTTTTTAATCTGTCCTCAAAGATTACCAAAGATTACATATGAGATAAGTACTGAAGCTCTTTGCAAAAATTACATGATCAAAGATTCCAACGTGCTTCTGTTTTTTTAAAATATTTTTCCTAAATTTCATGATCCAATGATTGGATCCACTTCGGGATCTTTGAGGACCACAAATTTTGCTTCTCTGCAAAGTCATCTTCACTGTTATAAATCTTCGGACATCCACGGATATATTTTGTGACCATGTTTCAAACAGCTGAACAACTGCAAATCAAAATATGTGAAACATAGCTTTACACATTCATACAGATTTTCTTTTTATAACGCACTGTGTGATTTCAAAGTCAAACATGCTGCATCACTTTATTTGCCTGAACTAATATCCATTATCGTATTCAATTCTATATCCAAACTACACCCTCAATCTTTCACACACCTGTCCCTCAGGGACTGAAAAATCCCAATATGGCATTTTAACTTTGATAAGCTGTGGATTTGAACCATTGATCACCTGGTCCTCGGTCCTCAGTGCCTATCAGTGTTACACAGTGGCCGAGTGGGGTATAAGATTTCATGTATTTCCTTTACGAACGCATAAACTGTCATGCATTCACAGGAATATGAATGTAAATGGAAACTACGTACTATGAGGTGCGGAGCCTGGTCTCGTCCTTTTTCTCCACTTGATCACAGGTTTTTCCTTTGTGGTCAGACCAGTCTTCCTTGCATTTCCGACACATCTCCTGGAGGGAAACAAAATAATCATATAAAATTGACAGCAAACTGAGTCAAGTAAGCCAAACAAACATGCACATTAGCACCATTACTAAGTCATGTATGTTCTGTCCACTTTAGGCTTAATAACAGCCAGTGCAAGAAATTCTTTTTATGAGCAAATAACCAGTAATCAGGAGTTTTATGATCAATGTATGATGTATGTTGTTCTTCCCAGCAACAACAGCCCAGAATTTACACATACCAGCTAACTGTTTCTATGTTAATTAGAAATATATCAGATTGCTGTTGATGGTATGAAAAAGTAACAACAATTCTTGGAAGAAGGAGGTATTATTTTTAGGTTACAGCATAAGGTAACAAGATACAAACCCCAGAGATTTTAAGAAGAAACAAAAAGAATGCCAAAAACATATAAAACAAATGCATTCAGAGATTACAGAATATCAAGTTTATTACATGTGCTTCAATGTGTGTGAGTGCTGATCTCAAATTGTGTTTCTGCCCATCCATGCACAAAGTAGAATAAATGAAATTGTGCCACAAGCTTAACAACAAATATTTTTTTCTCGTCCCTTAATTTGTTGATATTTGTCATGTAGGCTGTAAAAGCAACCAGCAAATCTTTTTTGCTCAAATAAGTAAATAACCGTTGCCACCCTGGGTTTCTTTATCCATCACTCAAATTTGCATTTCTCCCCATTTCTCTCTCTCTTCTTATGCTGCAAAACACAGATACAAAGTGGACAGACTTAAAGTTGACTGAATAGTGAATCCCACATAACTGTGCCCAATCAGCCTACATATTTACTCCCAAAAAGAAAGGCAGAAATGACTAAAAGCAAAAGAACTACAGACCATTAAGTTGTTTTGCTTTTGTTTGTGGACTTCAATTAACGCATTCACTTGCATCAACAAGTGAATTTTTGAAGTGCACAAACCTTTCTGCAGATGGAGTTGGGGCATTGGAAGTATAGCACATGGGTATCCACCACAACAGCCATGTTACAGGATGGGCATCTGAAAAACAAACATGAAACCGTAGAATTCTACATGGAAGAGTCTGGTTACATATATAATTCATGTGTCTGTGGTTTGTTGAAGAGATTCAAGACACTCACCTAGTTCTAACTGAGCTGTGCCCAAAACTACCAGAGGCGACATGGAAGAGGACTCATTTTAACAGAGCACAATTGTGAATAACAATACTATAAGATATTTGACATAAAGGAATAGATCACAAAGAAGCCACTGGGAGCTGCTTATGTGTATTCAGTGTGCCATGATTTTGAAGTCAATAAATGCATTGTTATGTACACTATTATATACACTGCAGCTTTTGCTGTTATCAAAAAAAAGGAGCAACAGCCAAATAGTTACAGCACTGAACTTCATCCTATGCTGGTCCACGTCTGCATTAAATTATTTTTTTAAAGTTCCTATCTATCATCAACAAATGTGCCTGCAGCAGCTCATGCATTTGTGTTTCCTTTGTTCATGTTTCATCAACATTTCAGCAGTGTTGATACCACAGCCTGTTTAATGTCGTACTCGCTCAAAGTTGGTAACTATGGACACAGTCTGGACTGAGGATAAAAGTTGCCTGTTCTGTAGATATGTGTGTGATACAATGTTGTTAATTATTCAACCATGATAAAAGAGACAGAGGCAGAGAGTGTGTGAGTATGTGTGTGTAAAAGTGAGTAAATGTGTGAGTGTGTGTGCATGTCCACATGCACACGCCTTCATGAATTTCCTTTGTTTATTCCAATTAAATATGAAAAGTGCCAAATACCTTTAAAAACAATCAAGAAAAAAATTCATATATACTTCTGCAAAATAAGCTAAAATACATCATACTCTTCTATTCATTAAAATTTCCACAAGAGCATTAACAAAATAGTATCTCTGGATTGTAACAGACTTTTTAAAATCAAATCAAAAGCAAAAAATCAAAACAGAAGAAAATGGGAGATTACAAAAATCTATTAAGATTAAGGACATATTTCTAGCATAACTGACGTGCTGTTGTTGCCAGTGTGTAGTGACTCTGTGTGTGTGTGTGTGTGTGTGTGTGTGTGTGTGGTGAGGGAAGAGGGGTGGATGGGAGAGGTGACTGGGTGTGTGTGCATATGACTGGATGAGTTTGCGTGTTGCAGGAAATGAATGTTCGCTTTTCTTATATATAATTGGGATGCACATTTTAATAAATGGTCTGAAAGATACTGCATTATACATTTAATGTTACAGGTACCAAAGCCAAAAGACAAATGTCTGTGAGCTTACAGAAGGTAAAGTTGTGTCTTATCTTATCACACTGTGCACTTGCCTGACAAGATCCTCCATGGCAGCTTTGTTGAGGTTTTCCTCTGTCATTCGTTCCTCGTATTTTTGCATCATGTCAACGGGAAGAGCTTTCTCCAGCTGGCCTAAATGAGCAGATGCCAAAAATAAAATATCACTACTGCCAATATTTGCCCGCTAACTGTCAACCAGTATGCCAAATGATGGAATGCCAATAAACAATACCTCAGTAGTTTTTGTCTTTTTGTTTTTTACTTCAACATTTGTTGTGGGGGGGGTTATCAGTTTTTGTGTGTGTGTGTGTGTTTGTTTTTTGTTGTTGTTTTTTGCTGTCCCATCATCCACATTGTTTCAGTGACATTACCCTCATGTCACTCATTCTCAGCCACATCCGTGCTTGACTGCTTTAGCAGTCCACAGGGGGCTACCAGTCAGGTCACCAGGAGGCCACACACCAGAAGAGAGCCTGCGCTTTGACAGCGTTAGCATTCTGATTCAACATACGCAGTACAGCACCTACCACGCCCCCTACTGATAACAACAATCACTTCATCACAGAACCAGGCTAAGTGTGCATCCCACCTGCAGTGGAGACTGCCACATGTCCTAGTTCTTAGTCTGTGACTCTATCCTCTTTGCCAAAGCCGTAAGACTGTTCAATATTTGGTAGTAACTGTTCATCCAATGTGCACCTTTACTGATACAGAACATTTATTTGTGCAAAACTAAACTCATTCTGTAAGGTATGAGATTCATCAAGAAAAATTGTCACTAGATGCCATAAACATTCAAAATGTACATGTATGTCAACAAAAAAACATTAACACACATTTGATAGCTTCATGCTGTTCAAGGCAAAAATTACCAGATATTCTATGTACAAATAATAAAACATCACAAATACCACTTGGCCAATCCATCAGTGACCCAATTGTTTTGTCATTCATGTGTTTCTGCTACTACTTGTTTAAATTAAATCAACAGCAGAGCTGAATAAGATAATCTGGAGAATCAATCTGACGACAATCACACAACAATGAAGCCTGATATGCTGGGGTACTCTTTCTCAGCTGTTGGTTTATTTTGCTGAGACTAAAAAACTCACTTTTAGGAAATGTGGAGTCACAATCAGCTGTCATGCAGGTCAGATTCAACTGTAACACAAATACAAAAAAATTTCCTTTTTTTAAAGATACAAAAATTAAAATACCACACTTTCAAAAATTCTATCACCCTTTACAATTAAGCATATAGTGCACAGTGACTGCTTGGGGAAGAACAATAACAATAACTCCCCAACCTCACACTCCCCCCCCCCAAAAAAAATTTTTTTTTTTTAAATTACACTTTCATAAACTGATCACTTGAGGAACTCTCTACATCAAAACTTCTTTTTCACAATATGAAATAAGTAATAAGGACAGTGTTGCATATCATGATAATAAATATAATGTGAATTTGTCACACAACTGAAAACATCACCCTCCCTCTGCAGGCATGAGATTGGGAAATTGTGATTGAGTCTGAAAGGTGGGGGTCCATGAGGCAACACCCCTGGTGGGGGTCTGGGTGCAAAGCCCCCTGAAGCTGAAGGTTTTTCTCAATTTCAAACCATGAAATCTGCACTTGCAGGCCACCAATGCTGCTGAGGTATTCCAACCCACAGAAGAAAAAAAAATCAGTCCCATTCTTCCTAAACTGAAGTGTTTTTGCCTTGGGGGCATGATTTTCAAAATTGTGTCTCATGTGTGTGTGTGTGTGTGTGTGTGTGTGTGTGTGTGTGTGTGTCTCATATGTGTGTGTGTGTGTGTGTATGTGTGTGTGTGTATGTGAGAAAGAGAGACAGACAGACAGACAAAGAGACTGAGAATAGTGGTCGGGCTGGACATGGGAGGAAAGAGTTAAAGTTCATGTATGTGCACTGCTTTAAATACAACTCTCTCTGTGTTAAACTGTTTGTGAGTGAGTGACTGACTGAGCATGTGTTTCAAGGAAAATGTTCTCAGCACATAAGTTTGCACTGTTCCAATGTAACTGACCATCTGGTCTCTTCAGCTGTAGTCTCTGTTCCACTGAAATGCATGTGTGCTGGTTGAGGAAAGAAAGGGGGAAGTGGAATGACTGTAGGGAGGAGGGGGTGGGTCTGTGACTGGTTATATCACTTTCAGCAGTCAAGGATTCTCAGCTGGAGCTAGTGGTCAGTGTCTTGGCTCAGTGCCAAAATTGCCACAGTCATTGACAGTGGTTTCATAACCCCCCCCCCCCCCACTCCCCCACCCCCTTTCCCTCAGCACTGGAAGGAGTCTCAAGAGAGAGGGGAGGGGTACCTCAGAAAATCATGAAAGTGAAGTCTGCAGGAGGGGGGTTGGGGATTTGGGGACTGAAAATAGCGATTTGCTGAGAGTTCCCTAGCATGGACTTGTGTGAGTGTGTGTGTGTGTGTGTGTTCAGGGGAGAAAGAAAGACAGAGAGACAGCATGCGAGCGTGAGTGCGCACATGTGTGTGTATGTGTGGTTTCAATTCAACTGTGTGTAAACAAGAGAGAGAGAGGGAGGCAGACAGAAAGAGAGGGGAGATGGCAGGAGGAAAGAATGCAGGTTGTATTTGTGCATGTGTATGCACTGCTTTCAAATTCAATAGATCTCTCTCTCTCCGTGTGTGTGTGTATTTTTTAAATTCAACTCTGTGTGTTTCTGCAAGAAAGAGAGAGAGAGACAGAAAGAGGGAGAGAGGGACAAAGAGACAGAGTGGGGAAGGTGGGAGGAAAAAGTGCAAGTTTGTATGTGTGCTTATATGTGCATTGCTTTAAATACAATCCTGTGTGTGTGTGTGTGTGTGTGTGTGTTTTCAATCTCTGAGTGTGTGTGCGCTTGAAAGAGAGTGTGTGTGTGACTGTGTGCGCGCATGTGTGTATTATTAAGCTCTGTGTGATTGTGTGTGCGTTCATAATATTATGTGTTCACATGTGCAAGTGTGAAGAAGAGAGAGATAAAATAAATAAAAACAGAGTATGTGTATATGTGAATGCATTCATGTGTTTGGTTTTTTTTTCAAAGAGTGTGTGTGGGTGTGTGTGTGTGCGCGCAAGCGTGTGCACGCACGCGCATTCAATTCAGCTCTGTCTATGTGCGTGTGTAACTTTGGTAATCTGGCTGGCTATAGGTCTCAAATCTAAATACAATGACTCTTGCCATGAACTGTCTGTACAGAAGCCTCGGCTGTGTCAGAAAAGGCACTGATGTCAATAAGTTTGGTTTCAACTGCAACAATATTACCTGTGCATACAGTGGCAAACGTTGGCAGCTTTTGCTGAATGAACAGAGGGTCAAGCAGATGTACCCATGGCCCTTGTGGCTTGACAGGGATGGAGATCGCGCGCACTGGTGTATCTGTGCATGTGTGTGTGTGTGTGTGTGTGTGTGTGTGTGTGTGTGATCAACCACATGTGTGTGCATGTGCGCGCGTGCATACTTTTCAGTGATATCAATGCATGCAATGTAGGGATCGCCTTTTGTCATCAGCATTTTGACAACTTCAATAGACCATTAGGAAACTTTCGGACTTCGATTTTGGTGCTCTGACAAGTCACTGGATCACCTCTCAAGGGGTCAACAAACGACGCTTTCGAAAGAGCATTCCGGTTTCATTTTTGACAGATCATCGGTAAACGATATAGAACGGCCCATCGGCTTTATCTTTCTTTCTTTTTTCTTCTACAAAATGGATGCTCCATTTTTAATGCAAATGTGAAAACAGATTTCCGTGCCTAGACTGAAGAGTTGCACCCATACAATCTGACACCAATCGCAGTTGGCCTTGCCTGTGGTGTCAATTCTGTGAATGGCGTTGCCTACCCATAAAGTTATTTTTTTATTCTTCACTTCTGTTTTCACGATCTCATCTTGCCAGACCCTGTTCCAATTATTATTCACTCCTTTATCGATCTCTGCTGCAAAAATCCTCTAACCCTTTGTGAGTTTTTTCATTTTGTGAATGACTGAAGACGATCAACAAAATCAAGTATCTTTGCAAGTCATAAAGCCCGCGAGCGCGTTTTGTAATCCCGACCGAATACGGATAAGCTGAATGATGACAGAGGAGCAACGGAACACTTATTCTCAATTGATTCGCTTATCCATACATGGGGTATTTTAGCAAACGCTGTGGGTCTGTCTTGTTGATTGGTCGGACAACGTTTGTGGGTCGGAAAAAAACTCCCCCCCATCCCCCAATTTCCTCAACGGATTTACACAAATCTCAAAAATGGCCTCTGGAGGAAATTTTCGGTCAGAAATCCGACTATAGTCAGAAAAATCTCATGCCTGCTCTGCCTCATATTTCTCAAAATAATCAGTTCTAGCAAAAATCACCGTAAAAATGACTTGAAACAAAAATCTGTGACTCACTGTGCTCTGTTCTGAAATGATGAGACAGAAAGCATTTTCATGGTTTTGTTCAACACATGAAGATCCATGGACTGACCTTTCCAGTGCCAAAAATAGCTTCACGGGCATATCCAAGCAGGCACTGGCAGCAAAAGAGATGCCCTTCAAAGCACTGGACAAACTTTTCAAATGGATGTTCTGTGAAGCAGCAGCCACATTCAATGGACTGTCCCTGTTCTTCGTATTCCGACTCCAGCAATTGCCAAGCTATCTTGCGATCCATTTCCTTATAAGTCAACAGACAAAACACATTATATCATAGCACCACTAGGCAATGAAATGAAACGAATCACACAGATCTTCATATGTGCATATCTCACAGAGATACACATGCTTATGTAAACATAAACACAGCACACATTTGCATGATATTTTGTGCGCACACATACACACATGCTGCTACACTTTCAAATATGCATGCTCCATGCCAATTCTACAATCACTTGAAGTTAAAATAGGCATGAATGATAAACACAAACTCTCAAAATATTTTCTTAGAAAACTAAACCATATGTGATGTACTGTTTGCTACTTTGATGACACCATCAAGACAAGTCACAATCACTGCAAACATACTATCACCCCCAGCCCTCATTCATGGCAACAAGAGGACATTTTCTATCTAAAATTACGTTTAAAGCATATTGCTGTCAAAAGAGGGTGCTAGGCAGGGGGACAAAGGGGAGGTTACCTACTTCTGGGAGGTTATCGGCCGTAGTTGCTTTTGTTTTCTCCGCATAGGCGGATAGTAGTTTGCACAGGACAGGAATGTCAGACCCCTGCCGGAGTCTGCACTAGTTGGGTCACAGTTAAGTATGTGTAATTAAATCTGAGATTTACCAAAAGCCAACTGCCTCAATAACACATTAATTCATTTATATTCTCTCTCTCTCTCTCTCTCTCACACACACACACATACACACACATGCATACAAGCATAAATGAGTGAACATGTCAAATGCAGCCCGGATTCAATGAAGAAGATCAGCAGCAAAATAATAACTGTTCATCCATTTCAAAGAAGTATACTGTCACACCTGAACGCACATAGCATCATGCAATGCAGCTAGAAATGAAACCATTACCTCCTTGTCTTGCTTTAACTGCTGACCAACAAATACAATCTCCGCATTCAGTCGTGGGTGATTCACAACCATCCTGTTAGCATTGAAGGCACGTAATGATTTCATCAGTGGCCAGACCCTTTTCTCCTCATTGCTCTCTCCTGAAAGAACAGTGAAGCTGTCAGTGTCCAAAGCAAGCTTTTTTGTTGTTGTGCTTGTTGCCTTTATTGCTATTCACTGTCTTAAGAGGTGATACAACCTGCAAAATACAGTCTGGTATTCCTGTAAACAAACTGTATATCTTTAACAACCAAATAACTTTCCCCTCCCCTCCTCTCCATGAAGACGACTTCTGGACAGAAGTGACAGTTCTTCACTTCTTGCCTGTGAATGTTTACCCAATACACATGCTCAAGAGCGTCTATTAAGCACATATGTGTACATATATTTGTGTGTGTGCAAGTGAATGAATGTGTATGTACATGCTGGATATACATATGCACGAATACACACATGTATGTAGAAACTGACAGGCAGGTATGTAGACAGGTGGATATGCAAGTATACAAGCTTCATATCTAGTATTTAGTATCTGTCTGCCCCCATGCAGATTTGTATTTCGCAGAATACCCTCATCTTTTTTGGTGCCTAAGAAATTACAAACAGAAATGTTCACTTATTTTCTAGTTGTTTGTTTTGTGTGAGAGCATTAAAAAATTGTGTAACCATCTTTTTTTTTTTTTTCATTGAACAGCAGATTATCCTTAAGTCTGCAAAAATGATTTCATGATCTGTATATCTTCCAGTTGCTTTCTGAACTAATGAGTATCATCTAATTTACATGTCAAGTTACCTTCATTGAAAATCACTGTAATTGTGTTATGTCCAGCACCACCCAATGTTCTTGAATACTGGGCTTCATTCTGTTTGCCTGCAGAAAATAAACAGAGCAATGATACTACAAAAGGCTTGTAAAATAAAATGTGTACAAATATCTGCTTTTCACTCCATTATGTAAATAATAAGCAACAAATCATGCACATGGGGATCCAGTTCACTTTAATTTTCCAACACAATTTTTTCTGGGGAAAAAAAGTTACAGTAAAAATGTGTACATGAAAACAATGCACTGACATTTCTTGTTATTTGTCAAGTGTAACAGAAGTCTTTTAACCGCTTCAGTCAGATGTTTGTGTCCAGTATAAAGCACTATGAGTCCCCACTTTATCCATACACAACATGGAAATAAGTAACTTTTGTTGTTTTCATCCAGTTGTGCTGAAAATATACAGGATTGAGAAGATAAAACAACCACTTTAAACTGTACTTAACCAGCTTTAATTTTTTCCGACTTTGTGTGACCAGCAGTGAAGAATAACCCATCTATGAGTGGACTTTTATCAAATGACGCCAACCACCACCACCACCACCATCAGTGGGATGAGAACAACTCACACTGACCTCCTAGCTTATCCAGCAAGTCATCCAATGACCGTTTCAGGCATAAGTAGGCTGGAGCGTAGTGTCCCTTGCACTTTTCCACCACCCAGTTGATGGTTTCCAGCCTCACCTGTTGGAGTGAGGACCAAAAAAATGATGAAAGTATTGCATAGCTCTCGCATTTACTTCAACCAAAAATCAACACAGAAATTTAAAAAAAACAAAACATCTTTCTGTCTAGAAAGCAAGTCTATATATATATATATATATATATATATATATATATATATATATATATATATACACACAGAAATTTAAAAAAAAACAAAAATACATCTTTCTTTCTTGAAAGCAAGTCTATGTGTCAGTCATGGGTTGCACTACCATTCATGCTGAGACAAAAAGCAAGAGAAATCACATTTCAGGCAGGGGATTTAAAACTGACTGTCTCCTGAACTAATGTATGCAGTTAATGTGGGCTGAAGATGAAGATGAAGTCATTACACAAGTCTTTTTCTTTAATTATGCCTTTTACTGAAATGAAATATGCACAGCTGTTACGTAGCATATTGAAGTCAAGCTGATGAAGATAAACTTCATACTTCCTAATCAGCAGGTGGTACCAGTTGCTATGTTTCAAGCACAATGAATGTTACCCAACTCTGATGGCGCAAAGCTTATAATCAAATACCATGAAACTGCCCTTATCAATGTCAACTAATCATTGTGTGTGAGATTCACATTGCTTTGTGATTTCAATGCTGTGTTCATATATTGGGTAAGAAAATAAATAAAACTGGAAACAAATGTCAAAAAACCTCACTAGCCAACTTGTCCGCAAAGTTATCAATAGCAAAACAATATGCTTGACAATGCAAAGTTCACCAATACCACCTTAGTTAGAAGAAAATATATACATTCAAAATAATTAGACTCACACTTCAGGGAAGAGAAAAACCAATCAAACTCTATAAAATAATGCACACAACAGTGAAATTAAACTCTACAAACCAATGCACACAACAGTGAAATCATCAAACACATACATTTCGAAATTCCGCGCTGAGACGGTCAGAAGCCATACTCTGAGGGTATGCAGATGCATCACTGAACTTGAACAAGTCCCTGTCCTTAGGTGTGTTGGTTTGCTCCACATGGACCACCTGCAAGACAACAGAAAATTATGTGAGTCTCCTCTTGGTTTGGGGCAATGCTGCCAAACTTTGCAGATTACAGAAATGGAGAAATAGGGGCCAGGGGCTCAGGAGACATAGAAGAGGAAACTGACACCCAGACTGAGCAGAACAAGTGAAAAATATTCCGTCAATGAGCTCTCTCTGTCTCACACACACACAAACACACACACCAGATAAGCATACAGTGATACACAGGCATTCACATAAATTCCTCAAAAAAAAATCTTTTAAACTAATAATACAATTCAATAAACCAACCAACAAATAACAAATCAGTAAGAGCTGTAAATAATCATACCATTAAGCAAAAAAAAAAAAAAAAAAAAAAAAAAAATCATCTGTATGATCAATAAAGACCACATTTATCTGACCCAGTGTGTAAAACGCAATTATTTTCAATTTCATACATACTATAAGAATGTTCAGTTACATGTATCCAAAGAAACTGGATCCCAAATCTCAACAATGAAAATATTACCATGCTTCTCAGATATTTCCCCCACTCCTGTACTTCAAATGTAACTAACAGCAAGTAATTGCACTTCCACCTGAAGCCAGGGCTTGTACAGGTTTTTAAACATGAAATTTCAAAACTTTTGAAACAATAAAGGCCAACAATTTTTAACTATCATGTCCAGAAGCTGCATGGAAGGCATAGTTTTTTGGGGTTTTTTTTGGAGTGCCTGCATATGCCCTTTGCTTGAATCATTGTCTGCTGCATCAAGAAGAACCTTTTCCAGATTTTTTTTTCTAATTAAAATCAGACCTGCCACCCCTGCACTGACTATGGGGAATAAATTCAATATCTGAAGGGAATATTTGAAAGCTGAGTGGAATGCACTGTCAATACAGCACACACAACACATATCTCATACACTTTAATTTGTTGTTGATTTCAAACATTTCAACATTACTGGAGTTCAACATCGAAGTACACTGTCCATGAATGGTGGCTTTTGACAAACACTGTCATAATGTGAATGGCTGGCAAGAAAGTGGGCTGGTGGAACTACATGGTGGGCAAATGTTAATTATACAGCGAGTCAATATGTCATCACAATTCAAACAATACAGAGACTTCTTTTTTTTCTTTTTTTGGGGGGTGGGTGGGGGGGTGGGGGTTGGGGGATTAATTCAACACAAAGGCTGTGTGGACTTTGGGAATGCAGTTCAAGTTAGGGATATAAATTCTGCCCAATATGGAACTGTTGGCAGATCTGTAAAATTATCATTTTGCTTTTAACTTTAAATTCAGGTAGGATTTTCCCTGCAGTGCTTTACCACATACAGAAATGAAGAAATGATTCATAATTTTTCTATCTTTTTATTTTATTTATTTATTTTATTTATTTATTTATTTTTTTTTTGGCAGTTACACTTACAGAGAGAGCCAGAGATTCATAATTTTTCCATCTTTTTATTTCCTTTTTTTTATTTTTGGCAGTTACACTCACAGAGAGAGCCAGAATTAAAAAAAACACAAAAAAATTGACGAACCTTGATGGCAGTTCCTTGCTGCCCCACATGCCAGGGGGCTTTTTTTTTTTAAAGGACTTTCAATGACTTGGAAAAAAGGACGTATCATTTTTTTAAAAACAAACTCTTAAAAACCCTGAAAACATTAAACCCTGGGAGTGTACAGCCTCAGCTGGCTTCCATGCCATACTGATGCAGAAAATGCAGAAAAATACCGAAAATGACCAATTTTCATCTCAAAATCGAAACATGTGGACAAACCAGAAACACTGAAGAAGTTAGTTCTCTTTGCTTGTGTTTTTTGCACATGTAGACCGTGTGCATGGAAACCATTTTAATGAAACAAAACTTGATGCCCTAACAATGCTCAGACATAGGGTTGAATGACTTAAAACCTGTAATGTATGAACAGGCATGAGATTGGGAAATTGTGACTGAGTCTGAAAGGTGGGGGCCTGGGGGCTGCAGAAGGCCCCCAGTGGGGGTCTGTGGGGCAATGCCCTTGGTGGGGGGTCTGGGGGCGAAGCCCCCTGAAGCTGAATGTTTTTCTCAATTTCAAACCATGAAATCTGCACTTGCGGGCCACCGGTGCTGCTGAGGTATTCCAACCCACAGAAGACAAAAAATCAGTCCAATTCTGCCTAAACTGAAGTGTTTTTGCTTTAAACCTGTAAAGTCAGCCTTGGGGGCATGATTTTCAAAATCGTGTCTTGTGTGTGTGTGTGTGTGTGTGTGTGTGTGTGTGTATGGACTCAATGCAACTCTGTGTATGTGAGAAAGAGAGACAGACAGACAGACAAAGAGATTGAGAATAGGGGTTGGACTAGCCGGACATGGGAGGAAAGAGTTAACCCTCAAAGTGCTGGATATAATAAAACATACCTTCAGAAATCATGCTTAAAACAAAGGGATGGTTTGCCTCCGGTACCTGTGCTCTGATTTGGGGCATTTGTATGCTTATCAGTAAGAATAAATAGGTAAACCTATACATTTTTGGAAAGTAGAGTGAATGAAGAATCAGATAAAAGTAAGAAAAAGGCTGTACCTTGTATGTAGTTGGAGATATTCCACAGGATATAATCAACAAATTTTGCACACTTGTTTTCCAAAAATGTCAACTACAATGTTTATAGGTATTTTCACATCTTTTACAGAGTCAAAATCTCAAAATTGGCATTAAACTGTACAAAAAATGTTCTGGCTGTAGAATCATGATATGAATATAACTGAAGCAATGAAATTATAAGCATTGTATTATTTGTTTGAGACACGCCCACTGACGCCACGCATGCGCACATCTACAATACTTTATGCAATCACAGGCAAAAACAGAAATAAATGTTTTCTTTTAGCTCATGTTGCTTTCAAAAGCAGCAAGAATGCTTTAAATCAAAATAATTTCCAGTTTTCTAGCTTGATTTGGTCAAGAAATCGCAACAGATCCATGCCTAACCCACTTTACCACCCCACCCCACCCCCATCATCCACCCCCCAGTTTTTGTAGCAGGAGACACAAAACTGAATGAACAACAAGCAAGCCAGCATGCCCAAGTGTCAAAATAACAAAGCCGTTTTCACCAGAATCCCTGTCAGCAAACGAATCATCACTGGTGACAAGGTCACTCATTTCCTGAGCTTTGTCAACTTCAGTGTCACTCATTGTTTACAAAAAACACGAAGGTCTGGACTTGTAAACTCGGTCAAAGTTTGTGCAAACACAAGCAGGGAGGCAGTAACACCAGAACCAGGCATTCAATTCAGCTCTGTGTCTGTGCGTGCATGTGTAACTTTGGTAATCTGGCCGGCTGTAGGTATTAAATCTAAATACACTGACTCTTGCCATGTACTGTTTGTACTACAGAAGTGTGGCTGTGTCAGAAAAGGCACTGACATCAATAAGTTGCTACAAAGTTTCTGTTTCAATTGCAACACTGAATGTTACTTGTGCATACAGTGGCAAACGTTGGCAGCTTCTGCTGAATGAACAGAGGGTCAAGCAGATGTACCCATGGCCCTTATGGCTTGACAGGGATGGAGATCGCCACAAGTTTGTGTGTGTGTGTGTGTGTGTGCATGCACGCGCGCTCACATGTCTGTGCCACGTGTGTGCGTGTGCGTGTGTGTGTGTGATGACATCTGTGTGCATGTCCGCGCGTGCGTGCTTTTCACAGTGCGTTAGGAAACTTTCGGACTTCGATTCTGGTGCTCTGACAAGTCACTGGATTGCCTCTCAACAGGTCAACAAATGACACTTTCGAAAGAGCATTCCGTTTTCATTTTTGGCAGATCATCATTAAACGATATAGAATGGCCCATCGGCTTTTTCTTTCTTTTTTTCTTCTAGAAAACGGACACTCCATTTTTAATGCAAATGTGAAAACAGATTTCCATGCTAAGACTGAAGAGTTGCACCCATACAATCTGACACCAATCGCACTTGGCCTTGCCCACGGTGTCAATTTTGTGAATGACGTCGAATAAGTTATTTTTTTATTCTTCACTTCTGTTTTCACAATCTCATCTTGCCAGACCCAGTTCCACTTATTATTCACTCCTTTATCGATCTCTGCTGCAAAAATCCTCTAATCCTTTGTGAGTTTCCTCATTTTGTCAATGACGGAAGACGATCGACGAAATCAGGCATTTTTGCAAGTCGTGAAGCCCGCGAGCGAGTTTTGTAATTCCGACCGAATACGGATAAGCTGAATGATGACAGAGGAGCAACGGAACAGATATTCTCAATTGGTTTGCTTATCCAAACATGGGGTACTTTAGGAAACGCTGTGGGTCTGTCTTGTCGATCGGTCGGACAACGTTCGTGCAACCTTTGTGGGTTGGAAAAAAAAACCCTCACCCCCCCCTCCACCCCTCCGATTTTCTTAACGGATTTACACGAATCTCAAAAATGATCTCTGGAGCCAATTTTCAGTTGGAAATCCAACTACAGTCGGAAAAATCTCATGCCTGATGAACCGTAGTTCTGCTAATGTGGTGTGGCATATATGGATCACTCCAAACACTGTGACACTCCTTGAAACTGCTTCCATATTTGTTGCTTGACTTATGGTGTGACTTCCAGGGCAGGTGGCAGAATGATGAACACACTTTTCTGCCAATAGTGTCCATGAAGGTCTGGGTTCAAATCCCACTCTCACCCATTCTCCCACATTTGGCAGGAAAATCCAACTGAGTGTCTATTCATTCAGATGAGACAATAAACCGAGGATCCGTATACTGAACACACTTGGCACACTGAAAAAGAACCCATGGCAACGTAAGGGCTGTCCTCTGGAAAAATTCTGTAGAAGAAACCCACAAATATATATACATGCACTCAAAGCCTGACAAAGCCCATTGGGTTATGGTGCTGGTCAGGCATCTGCCTAGCAGATGTGGTGTAGCGTATACAGATTTGTCAGAACGCAGTGACGTCTCCTTACAAGAAACTGAAACTGACAGTGAAAACTTACGGTAACTTCCTGGTGGTCCTGCTGCAGCTGAGGGGGGTGTGGGTTCTGGAGGAGGCGGTCCATGGTGAGGTTCAGCGCATCATCCAGTGTGCCCTGCGCCATGAACTCTTCAAGCAGCTCACTCACATAGCCCCGCTTCACCGCCGGAAACACCTCCAGCTGAAAAAAATGCATTCACCACCACAAGGTTTCACTCTGTTTTAATTTTGACCAAAAAAGAAAAAAACAAACAAACCCGTAAAACCCTGACTAGCGTGTTGTGTTCATGTGTAAGTTCAGGTATCTGGTCTCCTGTTCCATCTCCCCATTAAAAAAAAAGAAAAGAAAAAATATACATAGATATACATTGTAGACATATGGATCACTCCACAAGCTTTGGTGCCTATGTCATGTCTGTGAAACTGCAACAGAACTTGAGTACTGAAAGTTCACTCAATGAAAGGCCAAGAGCAAGAACTATCAAACTCAAACTACTTATTCATAAACAGGTATTCAATTTCACTCAAACACGCTCTCTGTTTGGCCTCTGACTTGCATGCCAGTACTGAGTAAACAAAGAACTCTACAAATGGGAGAAAATCCATGAACACTTTTACTTGATGTCTCCCTCTGTACCTTTCATTCCACTAACCACAGACTGATACACACTAACAGCATTAACCACGACTGGATTGAAGCTTAAGTGAATGAATCTCTCCTGTTTAAATTGGTCTTACCTGTTATTTAATTATGGTATTACCTTAAAAAATACATTAAAAAAAGTGGTGAAACAAACAAAATCAATCTGTATGTATGTCTTTTTTGTATAGGACATCACTTTACACTGCCTATAGTATAAATCAGATACTTTTAATCTGAATACTCCTGTTCAAATGTCCTTACAATCAAAGGTTAAAATTGATATTAGTGCATGCTCATACCATGTGTACTTGGCTGATATGTCAGTGAATTCATCTGCTCACAAACCACCTCCAACCTATCTTACACCCACTGTCATAGAAAACCAAGGAATAACCACTACTAGCAGTAATGCTAATAAACATGTGTCCTTTACCATAACAGGTTTATTTCCAGTATGTATGCCCTTTAGCATAACAGCTTTATTTCCAACATGTGTGCCCTTCGCTGTAACAGCTTTATTTCAAACACATGTGCCCTTTACTGTACACTAACGCAAAAGTAATAACTAATATGTCACAGATTTATTTCCAACACATGTGCCATTTTACCATTTATAACAGCTGTATTTCCAACACATGTGACCTTTACTGTAACAGTAACACTAGCCCTTGCTACTGGTACCATGTAACCCAGTCCTACCTGCCACTTGTAAAGTCTCCCAACGACGGACAAGGCGGATGAGGAATCCTTTCCCAACAGCTGTGAAGGCGGAAGAGGATGACTAAACAGCAGGGGGAGCTCTTATCCTTGGCTGGAAGTCCTCCTAGGAGATGGAACTCTGAAGTAAAAACTTGCACCTGCCGAGGCCGTTCTACATGTGGCAGTATCTGCACCTGTGGGACTCTGAGCGTCGGTAGGTGAGAGAGTGGGGAATGGACTGCACAACTCCTCTTCACTAAAAAAAAAAGTCACCTGTGCTGGTCAGGCAACCAGGCTAATGCTGGAAAGACGAGCTAGCCCTTCAACACCCAGCTTTCCCAAGCCCTGCGGCGATGGAGAAGTGGTAACGGGAACAGGTAGAGGATGCTGCTGGCAGTTCCTAGTCACAACTCTGCACACAAGCGGCTGTGGGGTGATGGTCGTCCGCTGTAGACTGGGGCAGATGCGGCACCTGTATCCTCCCACAGCGCCAGAGCAGCCCTTTTTAGGGACAGCACTGCTCTCCCCACACAGGGAAGGGGAGATAAAAGGATCCCAAAACAAAGCCTGCCTCACCTAGTACCTAGTAGGAAACCGCACCTACTTGGACATCCAACACTAGCAGTCGAAAACAACAGAAGAAAAGAACCAGGAGTCATGCCCTGACTCTGGGTGCCTGGAATGCTTGCACCCTTTAGGACAGAGATGACAGACCAGAAAGGTGCACAACGCTCTTTGCTAGAACGTTTGATCGCACCAGGTGGACACAGCAGCCCTGAGCAAAACCAGGTCTGTCGGTGAAACCCAGCTGGAGGAAGTTGGAGGGGGCTACACCTTCTACAGCACTGGGAAACCAGATGGTACCTCAAGAACCTCAGGTGTGGGTTTTGCCATACAAACCAAACTTGCACGACAGCTTGACAGCCTTCCAAGTGGGACAAATGACAAGCTGATGACCCTGTGTCTGAAGCTGTCCGAGGATCACTTCTCCACAGTCAGCAGCTGCTATGCCCCGACGATGACCAACCCTGATGACATCAAAGAAGCTTTCTACGAGGAGCTCAGCATTTCAGCGGTAGACAGAAAGGACAGGCTGATCATCCTTGGGGATTTCAATGCCTGCGTCGGCGTGGACTTCTCCTCGAGGCCAAAAGTCCTAGGACAGCACGACACTGGCAAGTGCAACTCCAATGGACTGCTTTTGCTCTCGCTCTGTGCGCAGCATGGACTGACCAACGCCAACACCTTCTTCCAACAAGCGGACAAGTACAAGAACACATGGATGCACCCCTGCTCCAAGCAGTGGCACATGCTGGACACCTTGAAGACAAACCTGAAAGCCTGTGACATAGACATCGCTTCCTGGGAAACTGATGCCCTTGACCACTCTCGCTGGAGGATGCTGTGCTCTAGTGGCATAAAGATGTTTGAAAACAAGAGAATGTTGGCCATTAAGGAGAAGCGTGAACGAAGGAAGCAGGGCTCAACTTCTGGAGACGTTTTCCCTTGCAACACCTGTGGGAAGTGCTGCACATCCAGAATTGGCCTCTTCTCCCATATGAGGGACACACACCGACAGATAAGCCTGCCTGCCTACTCATCCGTCGGTCCGAAGGGAGACTCCACCATCAACACTAGTATGTCACAGCTTTATTTCCAACATGTGTGCCCTTTACTGTAAATAGTGGAATTGCTTTATTTCAAATATGTTTACCCTTTACCATATCAGCTTTATTTCCAACAACAAGTGTACCCTTTACTGTAACAGCTTTCAATCCAACAGACTAAGAGAAAAAAGCAGGACTCACCACCCTGTTGACCCCAAACTCCAGCCCAGGGGGTATGGTGCAAGGGCCAGCATGGGCAAGGTGCAAGTCGACTGGATGCTCACGGGACGGTCCTGGTGTGGCAACTAGCAAGTCCATTGGCTCCACACCCGGACCCCCCTCCATCAAGGGGCTGGGGCTGCGATCTTCAATCTCTATGACGGCTTCATCCTGGCTGTTGTGACACAATCATCACTCATTACTTAAAACGTAAATATTGTTAACCTTACAATACAGGGTTCCCACATATATGTGATCAAACAAAATTCCACACCTTTTCCAGACCAGACTCAATATTTTCCAAAAAAACAAACACCCCCAAAAAATCCATCTGCTATGCCATGGCAACAAGAGATTGGCAGATATCCTGGTTTTGGTGGTTAACTTCTATCATTTTTGACTCTTTTGTGTAAACAAAGTGAGTCTATGTTTTAACCCGGTGTTCGGTTGTCTGTGTGTTTGTGTGTGTGTGTGTGTGTGTGTGTGTGTGTGTGTGTGTGTGTGTGTCCGTGGTAAACTTTAACATTGACATTTTCTCTGCAAATACTTTGTCAGTTGACACCAAATTAGGCATAAAAATAGGAAAAATTCAGTTCTTTTTAGTCATCTTGTTTAAAACAATATTGCACCTCTGGGATGGACACCAAAAAATAAAGAATGCCTAATTATATGCAAACTGCATTTACTGTTATATTTATATTTTTTGTATTCTCTAAACTTGGCACTTTGATCTTATATTTGACCCAACAGCTAGAGCAGTCATTATTATCATTTTTTGTTCAAACAGGAACTTCTTTTGCTAAGCGTGGAAGTTTTGTTTATTTGAAATGTTTTGGTGCAGACAGTAAAATAAGGGAAATTACTCTGTAGGGGACTTAGTTTGCTTTGAACTGATCTTTCTCATCTTAAACATTACATTTTGAAATTATACTCAATACATAAAAAGCTTGGATTTTTTTTTTTTAAAGTGCATCACAAGTGAGTCTTGAAGGCCTTGCCTCTCTTGTTTCAAAATGTAATGTTTAAGATGGGAAAGATCAGTTTAAAGCAAATTAACTCCCCTAGCATTACAGAGTAATTTCCCTTTTTTAATATCTGTACCAAAACGTTTGCAAAATAAATAAAACTTCCATGCTTAGCAAAAGAAGTTCCTGTTTGAACAAAAAATGATAATAATGACAGATCTTTTGTTGGGTCGAATATCAGATCAAAGTGCCAAGTTTAGAGAATACAAAAAATATAACAGTAAATGCATTATACTCAATACATAAAAACCTTGGATTTTTTTTTTAAAGTGTATCACAAGTGAGTCTTGAAGGCCTTGCCTCTCTTGTTTATTTTTCAGATTGTTTGTTTTTCTTTTTTTTTCTTTTATAGCACTTTGTTAAATACTGAGCAGTTTGGGGTTTTAATAAATTTTATAAAAGTTCAAAGATATTTCTTGACCCTGAAGGAAAATTTTTTTTTCAAGGCTGTTCAGAGTTTCCAGCCCTGGAAATGGTTATCTGATTTTTTTATTTTATTTATTTATTTTTTTTTTTTTTAAATTTAAACTTTTTCCAGACTTCTATGACTCTTTATGAACCTTGTCATCATTATAAAAGTATTCTTTGATAAATTAATATGAAACTGAAAACAAACATTCCTTTCCCTCTCACTAGTCTCAGATGAAATGGTACTGAAAATAAAACAGAGTTACCAAAAGAAAAAAAGAAAATGTAGACATGAAGAAAAGCGTACTGAAAAAAAAAAAAATCAAATTTGTTAAACTGTTCAATGATGACAATGAATGATGACAGGCACAAGCGTACTGAAAAAAAAAAATCAAATTTGTTAAACTGTTCAATGATGACAATGAATGATGACAGGCACAACACTTTCTTTTTCTGGATGTTTCTTTCACCCACCATTTGTAACTGTATGCAGTTCTTACACATTGAAGCATCACAGTTTTCCACATATATATATATATATATATATATATATATATTACTGGCCAATTTACCCAGTAATAGTGGCTAATTTCACACAATATGCAACTGTAAAATTCTACAAAATACTAAAGAGTGGTAACCCTCTCCATGTACAAGGTAGACAACTTCAAGTCCATGCTGCTCATGCCACCAGTTCAGCTGACACACAAGTAAATAAAGGTACAGTGAAAAAACAACCAGACACTACCTAAAAAAATAACAAGAAAAAAAAACAACTGGAAGCTCCAGGCTTGTACTTGTTCCAATCACTTGATATGTGCACACAGCAGTAAGAACAATGGTAATGTGCAAACACAAACTGGCTTTTATTCAAGACTGGTGTAATATATCGTTTTAATCCTGAATATGCTACACAGAAAATACAGACAAAACAGAACAAACACACGGTTGCCTCGTTAGGTTGTTGACTAGTTCTAAATGAAAGATTAATGATGCTAGGATAGAAAAGGATTAATAGACAAGAAAGAGTGTTAACTCACTCTATCATACAAGGAACACAACTAGAAGTCAATCCTGCTTATGCTACTGATTCAGCTAGTACACAGATAAAGCAACAGTGTATTAGAACAAACCCACACATTTCCTAGAAAAGGAAGCTCTGAATTCTTGTATGACTTGTAAAGTTTACATTTTGTAAACACTATAAATAAGCAAAGTGTCAGCATGGCTAACAACACAGTAAAGAAAAGAAATTTCCTGTTACACAGCTAAATAAAGAATCCTCCACAAGAGTGTGTTGACTGGAGTGGGCTAAGTCTATCCCCCACCCCGACTCCACACCCAGGTCATAAACATGGTGTACACAAGAGACAGTAATTAAGCTCTCCATAAGACTAGGATCAAAAGCTAACACATCAGAAAGGCCCAACTCACTTACATGATACTTAGATTATCAGTAAAGACACTGCTGTACACTGGAGGCTGGCTGCCTGAGCTGTGTGAATTTCCTTAGAATGTGAATGCCCTGATTCCTCGCCCCTAGATTTCTCTGAGACAGAGAGAGAGAGAGAGAGAGAGAGAGAGAGAGAGAGAGAGAGAGAGAGAGAGAAAACACGAACAAACGAACTGTTTTTAATGAGGGAAGTGGATTAACCATGCACATACTTTTTTTTTCTTTTACATCCAGCCCTCAGGGCAAAGAGAAATGAAATCAAAATATTCCCAGGATATCAACAGGTTATATAACTTCAAAAGTACATACATGGCATTTAAATACACTCAAATGCACAGTAAACATTTACAGGTACATAATCATAATGCAGTGATAAAAATGTATAGAAATATAATAATATAAAAGTGCAATATGTGTGTGAGAGAGAGAGAGAAAGAGAGAGATGATGATGATGATGATGAAGATGGTACTTTTTTTGATAGTGATGATGATGATGATGATGATGACAATGATGGAGTACACACAGGACATTTGGATGCACACAAATGCATACATGTAAATATTCAAATGTATACGATGATAATGCCTGTAGTTGCAGACAGACTGAAACAGACAGACAAAGCAAGAGGATGAGAAAATTTCGAACAAATTCATTTGAAGGTGTCAGCAACTTCTTTCATTAATTGAGCATGATATGCATTTTCAAATTTACTTAATGACTAAATGAGGTGTGGTTATGCAGAGAGGATGGAATATTGTTCCTGAGCAAACCACCAGAATACATGTGGTTGGATTTAAAAAGATCAATCATCAATTCTAGGAAGAGGCAGAATTAACTTATGAGCATGGCGATTAATATTAAAAAACTAGTAATTGATGGTGGAGCACAACCAGAAAATATTTTGAACATGAAAATTGCTTTGTTATAAATACTTGAGAGTTTCAAGTTCAGTGGAAGAATGTCCAACATAGTATAGTCTGTAAAGGACAAGGAGGAAGAGTTCAGTAAAACTTATTTCAGAGCACGTCTATAAAGACTATGCAGAGGTTTGAGAATATTTTCGCTGGCCAGATCCCAGACTGTGGATGCTTAATTTATATGAGATTCAATGAAGGCATGAAAAAACATTTTACAGGAATGGATATCTAAGAAATGTTTTATCTTGGATAGCTGATAGATCTTTTAGGAGCCCCTTCCTATCTCTGTGGCTGCCTTCACCTCTACACTCCATCTCACTCACTACGATCAGCTTTGGATCCACTCTGTTTACATATACCCAGATTCAAGCTCTTGACTGTTGGCCGCCATTCTTTATCTGTCTCTGGACTTTGCAACTGGAATGAACTTTCTTCTTCAAGTCTCCACACTCAGCTCCTTCAAGTCTGGCCTTAAAACCCACCTCTTCCCAAAACAGCCTCACTTCCCTGCGTGTGAATGACTGGTGTGAAAGCACTTTGATTTGTCTCTGCACAAGATTCAGTGCTATATAAATACCATTATTATTATTATTAGAATATTGCATATCATTCCAACATGCTCAGACCACAATAGGTTGTTGTCAATTACTACCCCTAAAACTTTGTGGAACTCAACTTCATCTACGATTTTACTATTAATGAACAGGGGAAGACAAAAATCAGAGATATTCTGATGCTTTTGTCTGGTGGTTATCATCATATATTTTGTTTTATGTGGGTTAAGGCTCATATGGTTTAACTCTGACCATTCAACTTACTGATTGATATTTGTTTGTAATGATGCACATATTTCATCCCTTTTTGAATTACTTGCATGCTGTGTGTCATCTGCGAACATTTCACAGTGTGCTGTTAAAGATAGAGGCAAATCGTTAATTAATACAAATGGAAAACAGGATAGGTCCAAGAACCGAACCCTGAAGTACACAATACTTCACTGGTATAAGGGATGATTTACGCCCATTGACCAGCACCAGTTGTTCTCTTTTAGAAGAGTTAGTACGATCACCAGATTTATACAGTGGTATGAATTTAGCAATTTTGAACGTTTTGGGAAATTGGTTTTTGCTTACATACACAGGTTAAAGACATAAGTGAGTGTTTCTGAAATAAAAGAAGCAGCAATCTTTAAAATTTTACCATCAATACCATCTCGTCCACGAGTGCTTGTTTGTTTCAAATGAATTAAAGCATTATAAACTTCATGAACGGACATAAGTGGGATATTCAGGTCAGAAGATATATATTTTGAGGCACAAAATTCTTGTAACTTTTCAAGATTACTGAGTACACATCTATCATATCATACTGTTGAATTAGCAATTTCACAAAAGTGGGTGTTACTTAAGATCTTCTGGATTCAGATTAATAACTAAGGTGGATTTTACTTTAATCTTGTTACTTGTTTAGTTGTTAACTGGTTGTGGTATTCCAAATTGACCTGCTGTCAGATTTGGAAGAAACAAGGTCTTGAAAATACTCGACTTTAGCTAAATATTTTAAATGACTGACAATATTTCTCTGTTTCGTAAATTCTTCCTTGGAGCCTGTAGACAAAAAGAAGTCATGCAAAGTTATGGCATCAGCAAGGTGATTGGACAGCCTGGGTAAATTAAGATTCTCTCTTAGTCTAATGTGTTTGGTTTTATACGGTGCATGCTTATCATAATTATTTAAAAAGTTATGGTACCAAACTTCAAATGCCTCATCAGGAGTTGTAAACTGCTATACCCAAGAAAAACATGAGCTGTGTAAATCGTGCAAGAATCTATCCTTATCAAAATGTTTAAAGCACCTGTAAGTAACAAATTTATGACAATTCTTTGGGATTTTGACTCCTTTTTTCGACCATGTAAGGCAAACTGGATAGTGATCGCTGCAAGTACAACCATAGACTGGCAAGTATACTTCCGATATATTATTTTTATTAGTGGTATAAATGGGATCTATAACTATACAAAAGAGAGAGAGAGAGGGAGAGAGAGAGGAGGGGGGGAGAATGAGAGACAGGGAGACCGGAGAGAGAGAGAAGAGAGAGAGAGAGAGAGAGAGAGAGAGAGAGAGAGAGAGAGAGAGTGAATGTGTTGTGTGTATAAATCAATATGGTGTGTGTGTGTGTGTGTTTGTGAGGGAGACAGACAGACAGACTGACACAGAGACAGACAGACAGACAGACATACGGAGACGGAGACACAGAGACAACAATCCTAAAATGATTTCCAGACCTGACCTAGAACCAAGGTTAAGATGAATAATATCTGAAGTTCAAAATTATTTAAAGACTGACCATTTACAATGAACTATTTTCCAATTTTTTTGAAGATGAACATTAACTAGTCTTAATCCTGGCTGCATAAAAATTGGTCAAGCAGTTCAAATAAGAAATTGCTGTCCATTTACAAACACCATATGTACACACACACACACACACACACACACACCATCTATAGAGCTATTCCAATTACCATTAAGTTGCAGTGAACCTTTTTTGAAATGGAAAAAAATTAATAAAATGAGTTCATTAAAGTAAAAAAAAAAAAAAAAAAAAAAAAATCCCTATCAACTTTTTTAGCACTCTCAGAGACAAATGTTGGACACTTATACAACTCAAAGAACTTTAACTGCTTTGACTAAGAGGTTTGATTGGGCATCTTCATAAACTTGTATAAAAAATGTCCACACACATGCACACAGCAAAGTGCACACACACACACACACACACGCACACACACACCACACAAACACACAAAGAAACTACTTAAACCACAATTACTAGTTTTCTCCATCACATGCACATTCGCACATGCCTGTGGAGTCAGGAAACCGGTACCGGCCATACCGCCTACTGGTTTCCCGACTCCACACAAAGGATGTCGCATCAAACCTTGCGACTTTAGAGAATATGACGCAACAAGTGCCATCTCCAATCACATCAGGAACAATTCAAGATCCTTTGTAGTAGGCAGATCTCAGACTGAGCAATTCAGAAACTCTTTATGAGCACTGTTCGTGACTGGGACCATCTGGACAAGGCAATGGTGACAGCAACATCTGTCTCAGGACACCACTAGTGCTAGGCTGCGCACTCCCCCCACCATTGCGTTTATGTCATAAGTGGCGATAGTAAGTAAGCAATGTACCCTACAGATACAGTATGCACAAGTGCATATACTTGTAATATAATTTTATGCATGTGCATGGACACACATATAAAACTTAAATCAATCATTTTCTATATGTCACACACACACACACACACAAACGCACGCACACACACTTTCACTTACTCGTATGCGTACACAGTAATCCCCCCCACCTCCACCCACTCGATTTTTTTTTCCTACCCTCGTCTAATATCACTTACACTCAGTTACAGTGAAAAGACGTTAAACTAAAGAACGAACACATACTGATCCGACATATTGTCACACACACACACACACATACCCATCCTCCAGAAATATGGGTGCCTGCACATCAGGATTGGCTGGAGGCGGCTGATGTTGTAACTGCTGTTGTACATCCACATGCTGTGGCTTCAAGCGGAGTCTGGGAGGCTGGAGCACAGGTTTTGTGTGCATCAGGACAGAGCCTGGTGGCTGTGCAAACAACTTGGGCTGTTGTAAAATGGGCCTGACTTGCTGCAGGTTTGGTGCTGAACGGGCCATGGGGAGCCCAGCCTGCTCAGGATCATGATGCTGTTCTGGTGCCAGTGCTGCCTCTATCAACACATCCAGACGGTTTGGAGCTGTCATCATTGTGGCTTGGGCTCTTTCTGCAATACAACAGTGTGTGGAGGGTCTGCTTTGCTCTCTATAGGCAGTAAATCTGTGCGTGTTATCAAGGTGGAGAGTAGAGTTCACATTACCACTGGCAGGCACAGCATGAACTTTGTTAGCCTGGCCATCTAGCTCTCTGCCTTCAGCTTCAAGTGACTGACTGTTCATCACCTGGCTAGCTGAACATGGAGTGGTCACTGTCGAATGTGTTCTCCCTGCAGATGGACGCCCACTCACACTGACAGCAGCATCAAAACTGGAGGTGACTGTGAGTTCGCTGTTAGACGGCATTGTCACAACAGAACAGAGTGGATGCGTATGTTGTTTTGACCTCAGCTGAGTGACCACAACAGTAGCTTCGGGTAACGACAGTGTTCCTGATGATTTCTTTTCATGATACCCTGCATCATCAGTAGCTTCATCAACTGTACTAAGAAAATCATCATCCATCCTGTCTAATGTCTTACGTAAAATACTTCTGTCAGGGTTGTAAGAACTACTTGTTGCAGAAGACGAGGGTTTAATGTGTCTCAATTTCCCTGTTGTTGCTAATCTCATCCCTTCTCTCGTCTTCTTACAATGATTCCTATATGCTGACTCTTCAAATGCACGAAAATCACAAAGCAATGAAGCTGAGTGGGGCTCTGTTGAACTGCTGGCAGCCTCAAGTGACTGACTGTTCATCACCTGGCTAGCTGAACATGGAGTGGTCACTGTTGAATGTGTTCTCACTGCAGATGGACACCCACTCACACTGACAGCACTGTCAAAGCAGGAGGTGACTGTGAGTTCGCTGTTAGACGGCATTGTCACAACAGAACAGAGTGGATGCAGATGTTGTTTTGACCTCAGCTGAGTGGCCACAACAGTAGCATCGGGTAACGACAGTGTTCCTGATGATTTCTTTTCATGATACCCTGCATCATCAGTAGCTTCATCAACTGTACTAAGAAAATCATCATCCACCCTGTCTAATGTCTTTAGTAAAGCACTTCTGTCAGGGATGTAAGGACCACTTGTTGCAGAATACAACAGCTTACGGTGTCTCAATTTCCCTGCTGTTGCAAATCTCTTTCTTTCTTTCATCTTCTTACAATGACTCCTGTATGCTGACTCTTCAAGTTCATGAAAATCACAAAGCAATGAAGCTGAATGGGGCTCTGTAGAACTACTGGCAGCATCATATGGTTTGTCTGAATGCTCGCCACTGGCACTGTCTAAAGAAGCCTTCTGGAAAAGGTATTTGGGTTTTGGTCTGCCGGTAGATGTTTCGTTCAAACACTTCATGTCACTGCCGCTTTTAGAACTTGAGGGAACTTCAGCACAAAGAGGATTTTTACATTTCTTGTGTAATGACTTATATGACAAGTCAGTCTCTCTGCTACTGCCAGCAGATGATGTATCACTCTCACTCGAAACAGATTTTGGTATACTCCTGTCTAAAGACCTTTTGCCCAAACACTTCATGTGACTGCTGGCATGCTCATCTCGTCCAACTGACTGAACATTTGTTGCACTACTGCAAGACAACTTCCTACTTGCATGCTGCAGAACACTATCAATGGTTGGCAAAACTTTCCGTGGGCAAACTTTTCCTGCAGTGTCAGAGAAAGACCTTTTACCTAAATATGTAATACCACCACCCATGGATGAAGTGGCTGAACCAGTGCCAGAACTTGACAAGTGAGGTGATGCCAATTCTGGTTCTGCACTGAGAATCTGTCTTGGACTTTTTGGGAAAATCTGATGCTTTCGCCTGGGAGGGCTAAGAACAGGCAGGGCTTCACAACTGAACACAATCTGGTCTTCTGCTTGACTTTCAGCCCTTAAAGGAATGTCCCTTTTCAGATGACTTCCAACTGAAGTGACTGTCAGATCTTGACCAGCACTGTGTACGGTTTTCTCTGTAGATGTACAGATCGCTTCTGTGGGTAGTTCTGATGATCTGCTGCACTCTGGTTTAATTGTTTTCAAGGCTTGCTCACCATGCACATCATCTAGACCCGACAGAATGCTGTGAAACAGCTCAGTCCTGTCCAAAACAATATTCGAAGACTCTGGAGACTTCTTCATTTTTAATGAAGTTGAATCTTGCAACAATCCAGGCGATTTCTCTTTGTTTATTTGCAAAGGCTCTGAACTGTCACTTTTGGACTGTGTCATTGGCTTCATACCTAAGTCCAAATCTGGCAGAGAATCATTGCTTGAGTCATTGCTTTCAACAAATGCACCACTCTCAAGAGACTTCTGTGAATCATCAGACTTTACAGATGCAACTTCTTCTATAAATTCTTTCTTTCCATCCTGAGACAATGTTTTTTGAACAACTGACACTTTATCCAACTCATCATTATCATCATCATCACCAAATGAAACAGTATGTCTAGTGTCAATGGGCTGTTCAGGTACCTTTTCACAATCTGTCACCAAAACAGACATGTTTCCAGTGCTGCCAAATCCACTATGACAGGCTGAATTTTCAGTTCTCATATTTTCATCTGCAACAGATAAAACTGTCACATGAACTTTCTGCATTGCATATATGAACTGTCTTTTTTTTTAATTGAACAAGGTAATTAAAATCGAACCATACATTTCAGTATCTACCATTTCTGCAGTCAGGATGTAAAGCCTAAACCAATAAACTAAATAAATATGTAAAAAAGTAAATCTGTACACTCTTTTATCAGAAAATAAGCTGTCTAAAACAAGGAAAACATATCCCCATGCAGGATTGGTTGAATTTCTAAGTCAGGTCATGCTTCACCACTTGAAATTAATCTGCACTAACCAGGCCACCTACGGTTTATAAAGTCATTAATCAATGATCCATTCTCAGTACATTATCTGTGTGCATGCGTATGCGTGCACGTGTGTGTGCATAAGCACGCGCATGTGTGTGTGCGCGTGCATGTGTGTACATCTTTCTGTGTGTCTGTCCATGTGTTTCACTTGCTTGATTGATGCTTAAATAGTGTCGTGGCTTAAAAATCTTTCATGGGAAAATGTGTGAAGTGGTATCACAGCTTCAAAGTCAAAATACAATCATTTGATTTCAAACATGGAAGATTTGTTATTTTTCTGCGTTTCCTCAAATTTCCCATCGACCAGGCTGGTCTTATTTTATCAATCTAATATTAAGACTGATAATGCTGACTGGAAAACAAAAATTGGGTTCAAATTTATCAATGTTATCATATCCAAACTCATGTATGCAAACACACACACACACACCACCACTCATTATAACTAATACATCAAACTGAGAAAGACAACATGCATACTTTTTTGCACTTCAACTAAAGAAAACTTATTTCGCTTACCATTGGAGTTTTCTGGGTTTTCTCCCCAGGAGCAAGGATCCAAGAAGCGTTTCAGTTTCTCATCATCCTCATCCAGCAGAAAGTCTATACACACTCCCAGCAAACTATCTGGAGAGGTGCAAAGATTCCGAGAGCACTGAAAGATGACAGCCATTAAGCTACTCTGAGAATGCTGGGGAAACATGTCACGCAGCGACTGCACTGTTTCTGTCTCCACCACAGTCAAGTGACTCTGATCCATCTCAATCTCCCTGCAATCAAACAAGCTGTTACATGATATAAGTTACTTTGTGATATATTTATTTTAAGATAGGCAATAAAAATCAAACGCTTTGACAGAAAACAGAAGAAAGATTGCCAAACACTGCACTTATAAATAATATTGTTAGCTGTAAGATTATTTTTTCTTTACATAAATAGATGGATAATCACATTCACACACAGAAGGAAAAAACACAAAAAAAACCCATGCATTAAAATAAGAGGACTGAACTACAGGCAAGCATCTCTCAACTCTACATCAGTACATGTAACATCTGATGACCTGTTTTCTGCTTTTTAACATTTTGTGTGGCACCACTTTACCAGGACCATCAACTAGCAGTGTGGACTTCTGCAGCTACTTGGATGATTCCTGCATCCACACTATACAAGCAGAGAATCATCACCCAGCTTTCCGACTGATTTCGGTTCTCCTGCAAGTGCCTTCAGTCACTTAGCCACAGCAAATGGGCTGGATCCAGTTTAAGGTTGATCGTCATGTTGAATGATGTTCCCTGCAACAACTTAGTGGGCCAGGAGCCAGACAAATTTATGTCCAAGTCAATGTCTGATTCCAAATATGTTGTTTTTTGTTTGATTGGTTTGGGGTTGTTGTTTTTAGGGGGTGGGGGAGAGATTTTTTTTTTCAACCATCTCACTGCCCGGCAACAAGTGATAGTCCAGCTAGAGTAGGACACCTGGTATCTGAAGAAGGAAACACACATCTGGATACCTTCTGCAACCATCCCTCCTGCCGCATTTGACCTAAGCTGTATGACAAACTGATTGATCAGTGGGCCACTCCAGCCATCCATCTAGAAGCCCAGACCAAAGAGATGTGTTGGATGCAAACTCAACCCCCGGAATCCCATTCTGCCCCAACATGACAACAGTAAACAGGACACTTGGTTTCCTGCAAAGAAACCTGAGGAAGATGACAACTAGAATCCAGACAATCACTAACAAGTCCCTAATAATATGCCAAGTCCTTGATACTGCAAACACTGCATGGGACCCCACTGCAAGTGCAAAGAAAGAAGTGAAAATGACAGAAGAAGTTCAATGGAAAGCAGCACAGACTGTACTCAGTAAATATCAGTGGACAACCAGCACCAGCAAGCTACTGCAAGCACTCAAGTAGGAAACCCTGCGAAGCCAAAGGAGGGCTAGATTGTCCATGCTTTTCAAGATCAGCAGAAGACTTGCAAAAGTACAATGCCCATACTTCCACCGACAGCAACAATGAGCTAGAAGAGCCCACACGCAAACCTTTGACAGGATCCCCATGTAGAGCGGACATCAGGCTGAACACCTTCACAAGTGACTAGAATGTCTCGCCCCAGGCGACTGTCAATGCCCCAACCCATGACATTCGTTCAGGTGTCACATCTGCTGGAGCACTGCCTTCCAATCCCACCCTTTCTCTCTCTTGCTCCCCCCCCCCCCCCACCCTCTCTCTCTCTTACTGTCTTGATTACTCCATTACCCTCATAAAATAAAAATAAATAAAATGTCGGCAATATCCACATTTCTTCTTCTGCCGGATCTGTATCTGTTAAGTACATCACTGTCGCCAAGATTATGGCATTATCGCGATGGGTGGGGGTGTGTGCAGCTTAGCAGGTTCACTGTTGAGATGTTAATAGTTTTTTTAAAGATCTCAGGAGTTGGTGCTCTTACTATGTTTTCTTCCAGGTGGTTCCAGTCTTTTACTGTGCTAACAAAAAAATGACTGTTTGTATTGCTCTGTCTGAAATCTGCTGACTTGGAATGTTCTTGTGTTGTTTCTTATGTGATTAGAGATCACACTGGTGGTATCGTACTGATCGCCAGATGTTCGTGGCCTTATGAGTCGTCCTGGTTTATGTGGAGTTAAGTACTCATCAGGTGGTATGGCCGGTACCAACCCCTCAACCACCTTGTAAAGGAAGATGAGGCGTAGATCATGTCTGTGCTATTGGAGTGTCAGCAGTTGCAGAGTGTGAAGCATCTTGGTGATGGAGCCGGGTGTTCTGGATTTATAATCGCCGGTTATGAACCGGGCAGATAGGCGCTGCACTTTTTCAAGTTTATCAATATCCTGTTTCAGGTAAGGACTCCATATGATGGAGCCATACTCGAGGGCTGGTCTGATGTGAGACAGATATGCATTTCTCTTGCATTGGACGGGGCAGAAACGCAAGTTTCTCCTGAGGAAGCCATGGGTGCTGTGTGCTTTTTTGCAGGTGTAGGCAATGTGGGTGCTCCATTTCAGGTCATCGGACAGTTGAATACCTAGATAGGGGTTTGTATGGATGTGCTGAAGGGAAGTGTTACATAGGGAGCAGATGTGGTTGGCTGACTGCTGCATACTGAGGATGTAGCACTTGTTTGGGTTAAACTTCATACCCCAGTCAGTGGCCCTGGTTTCGAGTTGATTGAGGTCCTCTTGAAGCTGAATGTGATCTTGTAGGGAGTTGATCTGGCGGTAAAGGAGGCAATCATCTGGGATTTGACTCTGTCCGGGAGGTCATTGATGTGGCATTGGAAGAGGAGCGGGCCCAACACTGTTCCTTGAGGTACTCCGGAATCCACCGTGGTTTCTTCGGATGAGACGGGGGGAGAGCGCATGCGTGAGGTGGTCACTGTCATCTCCGATCGCCTGCTAGTTTTTCGACGAAATTCATTATTTTTTTATCAAAGTCATGTTCCCTAATTCGATAACTGGGTGTTCTAAAGTTATATAGAACATTTTGTCGCTGTGTTTACCCAAAATTGTAATCCCTACCCATAAGAAAGACTGTGCAGCAATGTTCAATGCTGGTGAGTAAGTTCGTTGCCATCTTAACCACAGTGGCCATTGAACTTTTTGATCGACGCAACAACTGTGCCAGGTCTTTTTGGACTTTTTGACCTCTGACTATTGTTGAAATACGAGCTTGTACTGACATCACAAGGCACGTACGTAAAATTATATTATTCTTTATGCTCCACGGCAACAAAATCGCCAACGTGAACAGAAGAGGCAGGAGCTAAGGCCAGAGAGGGAGCTATTTTTTAGCTTTGCGAACGTCATACTTCACAGCTTCTTACCAGTCTACACGCAGTGCTAAAGTACTAAACACAGAGAATTCAAAAAGTTTACATCGCCCCAGTCATGCCTGATACCCTTGACAATGTATTGTAGCCCCACAAAACTAATACCAGTGCTCCTAGCTCTAATAGGGCTTGCACACTGTACACCACCACACCAACCAGCATTCAGGGAAGGCATCACCATGAGTGTCACTTCATCTCAAACTTCACAGAACACTGAGAACAGTCCCGAGATCTGTGAGCAAACCAATGAATCTTCACATTATCCATGTGGAACTTGTGACTTGGAGGTTAGATGGGACCAAAGGGGAGTTGCATGTGAGTCGTGCAGACACTGGTTTCATGCATCATGTGAGAATATTGGCACTAAATCGTACAGCCGTCTGAACTCGAGTGAGGTATCTTGGCACTGCTTTCTCTGCGGGAAACCAAATTACAGATCCACTGCTTATGACCTGTATGGAGTTGAACACTCAGAATGGAATTCACTGTCAGATACAATGCTATCTGTCCCACATGAGAGTTCTGAGTTCAAACCGATGCATGCTTCCACACCCACACGGGCAAGTAGGCAAAATAAGCAAAAACACAGACCCCTTAGGGTGTTAAATATTAACTTTCGTTCCGCAGCTGGCAAACGAGCTGAGATCCTCAATCTCATCGAAAGTATTAAACCCGACATTGTAATCGGAACAGAAACCTAGTTGGACGGTGATGTAAAGGACAGTGAAGTTTTTCCTGACCAGTACAGACTTTACAGAAAAGACAGAAACAGAGAGGGTGGAGGTGTGTTGGTGGCAGTCAGGGAATCGCTGAAGACTGCCCGAGCACCGGAAATGGAAACAGAGTGTGAGATAGCTTGAATTAAGATCCACACAAACGAGAGAAAGACCCTATATGTGGGGGCATACTACCGACCAGATAAAGGGGATGCAGAGAGTCTTCAGCACTTCGAAGTATCACTGAGGCGCGCCAGTCACTCAAAGGCAAACATTCTCATTGCAGGGGATTTCAACTTCCCAGGCTGGGAGTGGAGTAGTATGACGCTGAAAAAAGGCACCAATTATGTTGAGCTCCACACGCACTTTGTAGATCTCCTGAATGATGTGGGCATGGAGCAAGTTGCTCAAGAGCCAACACGCCTGGAGAACACCCTTGACCTGGTACTGACAAACTCCCCCCACTTGATCCCAAGAGTAAATGTGATACCCGGCCTGTCAGATCACGACACTGTATTTTGTGAGTTCCAGACAAAAGTGACACTGGGACGTCAACCCCAGAGGCAAATCCCTATATACCAGAAAGCTAATTGGGACGGCATGAGGAGTGACATGAATGACCTTCACACAAAGCTGCTGGAGGCAGACACAGACACCACGGTAGAGGAACTTTGGACCATTTTCAAGGACAGTTTACATTCCAGTATTAAGACCAATGTACCTCATAAACTGTCGAAACCAAAACTGAAGCTCCCATGGTTAAATACTGACCTGAGACGTCTCATACGGAAAAGAGACAAGGTGTATAAGAAGATGAAGAAGAACGGCTCTGAAGATCTAAGGACACAAATGCAAGCCCTTAGAAGAGAGGTGCAGAGAAAGCTCAGAAGAGCACACTGGAACTATGTCAATCAACTCTTTGAACAGCGAGAAGAGGAGAGCACAAAAACTGAGTCATCCAAGCGTTTTTGGACATATGTCAAGCACCAGAGGTCGTCACGGACTGGAATCCCCCCACTTAAGGCCAAAGGACGCCTAATAACCGACTCCAAGGAGAAAGCACAAGCATTGAATGCCCAGTTTAATCAGGCCTTCAGTGAGGGCAACAGAGGAGGAGTTCTATAAGAAGTGTTCCATGACACATGAAGCCTCCCACTACCCGACTATTAGTGATATCACTATTTCAGAACAAGGAGTAAAAACCTTTCTTGCAAACCTAAACCCAGGCAAAGCATCGGGGCCCGACAACATCCCACCACGTGTGCTGAAGGAACTGGCAGGAGAGTTAGCCCCAGTCCTCACTATCATCTACACAACCTCACTACGTCAGAGCACAGTGCCGAGGGACTGGAGAGAAGCCATAGTGACACCTGTCTTTAAGAAAGGGGAACACTATGAGCCCAGCAACTACAGGCCTGTTTCGCTGACCAGTGTTCCGTGCAAAGTGATGGAGCACATTGTGGTGAGCCACCTGATGAAGCACCTTGAGACAAACCAGATCCTGAGCCCTCACCAACACGGATTCCGCAAGCATCGCTCCTGCGAAACACAGCTCCTTGAGTTCAGTGAGCAGATGACGGAGACCATGGAAAGAGGCCTTCAAAGCGACGTGGTCGTAATGGACTTTGAGAAGGCATTTGACAAAGTAAATCACAGCCTCCTCTGTCATAAACTGAAGCACTACGGTGTCAGGGGCCAGTTGAATACATGGCTTAGAAGTTTACTTCAAGATCGTCGACAGGCTGTGGTGGTGGACGGTGCATCGTCGGACTACATCCCGGTGAAGTCCGGAGTACCGCAGGGCTCAGTCATCGGGCCATCCCTGTTCCTCACGTACATAAATGACCTTCCTGAAAAGGTGGAATCGGACAGTCGCCTTTTTGCAGATGACACTCTTCCCCACAGAAACATCACATCAACCGAGGATCAGGGCATCCTACAGGAGGACTTGCACCGACTGGAAGACTGGGAGAGCCAGTGGGACATGTCGTTCCACCCGAAGAAGTGCAACGTCCTCAACATGACGCGATGTAGGGAGAGCTCCTACACCCTGCACGGCCATACACTGGAAACAGTCAGCTCCACGAAGTACCTTGGCGTGACAGTACAGAGCAACAGCAGCTGGAATGCACACATCGATGCCGTAGCTGCAAAGGCCAACCGCACACTGGGTTTCCTTCGTAGGAACCTGAAGATTGGCTCAACCACCATCAAAGAAAGAGCCTTCAAGTCCCTCGTCAGGCCCATCCTCGAGTACGCCTCTACTGTATGGAACCCCCACCATAAAGACGACATCAACAAGCTCGAAGCAGTACAACACAGAGCGGCGAGATTCGTCCTAAACCGACACAGAAACACCTCTAGTGTCGGAAACATGCTGGAGCAACTAAAGTGGCCCAAACTACAACAGCGAAGGAAATCAGCTAGACTCGCCATGCTCTACAAAATCGGTCACAACCTGGCCAAAGTCGAAACAAACAACCTCATACCAAAGAACAGAAGAGGGAGAGGCCACACCCATACGTACAGAATACATCATGCCGCACTGACTACCGGAAATTTTCATTCCTGCCACGTACCATCAGAGAGTGGAACTCACTACCAGAAGCTACTGTCACTGCCCCTTCCCTTGAGGCTTTTGCTTCAAGGATGTCCCGAATGTCTCAATAAAAGTCCTGCCCGCCATCATCCAAAGTAAGTCAAGTGAAGGACTAGGGCTCTGCCGGTCGGGGCTTGATCCCGGGGGCCGCTTCGGTAGCCGGAAAGGCCTGGTCCTGATGACTGAAACAGTTGATGGCTCCCCCCCCCCCACCCCACCCCCTCCCAACCCATCCACCCACCCACCACTGGGCCCACCATTCTACACCCTCCATACCATCACCGAGGAAGGTGGGTCATGCTGCTGCGCTCCTCCCCATTACGGTGTCAGAATGGTCAACGTGATGACCGTGGACTCCTAACAGGAAGAAGAAGAAGAAGACGCCATCTTCCTGCGCTGGAAAAAGTTTGAAAACCAGGTGTGGAGGGACCTCTAATTCCATATTCGTGCAGCTTGTGAAGGAGACGTTTGTGGGGGACAGTGTCGAATGCTTTTGAAAAGTCTAAAATGGCGACATCCACTTGATGTTTCTAGTCAAAAAAGTTCAGGAGATCAAATAATTGTCAACGTTTTGGCGTGGGCATCAAACGGAAGATTACTGCGAAGATAGAGTGGAAGTTTCAAAAAACGACGATCAGAGCAGATCATGTACTAAACTCACCTTCTTGTTTTGACCAACGAAGTAATTAAGTCAGGATCTGCAGGCATTTTCTTGACAAATTAAAACAAGTTTAAACAAATATTCTTCCTTTCGATTCTTCTTCGCCCCCAGTCCGCTCTTTACCACGAACACGAAAACGGAAGTAGATACTTTTGCCACCGCCATTCAAATTTACGAAGACATTCAGCTGTAAAGAGCACCCACAAGGCGTCTGATTGGCTCTGATTCTTACGGCGCCAGTCCACAAGCGCCAGTCACGGGGTAGAGTCCCATTCAGCTCAGTTGGGACAGTCCAAGTTTCAGTTCCATGGACTGATCGTTTCAGATCCATATACGCGACACCACATCAACTATAAAATAATAATAATGATAAAAATAAGAAGAAGAAGAGAGAGAAACCATAGATGCCTGGTCTTTATAGAACCCCCACACGCTGATCAGTCAAGCCCGGCCGGCGTGAGAGCGGCCGCCGCCCACGGTACTGGTCCTAAGTTTAAAATCAATTAATTAAATAGTTATAATATGATAAATATCTAATAATGACAACAACAGTAATATAAAAAAAGACGAAAAATGAACAAAATCAAAATTATATATATATATATATTGTATATACATACATATAGAATGACACAGTAGCTTTCAATTTCAGTTTCAGAGTCAACTTAAGGTCTGCAGGGAGGCGTCACTGAGAAACGGCGTTCGGAAAAATCCTTATTCGCTACACCATATCTGTCGGGTAGGCAGTGCTTCAGTGACCCGGCGCAGCAGATAACTCAACGCGCTTAGTGTCGGGCCATGACAACTGAGGCGCTCAGTTTGATTCAGTTTCCGGGAGGAAGGTGGCAGAATGGTTAAGACGCTCAGCTGCCAATACAGAGAGTCCGTGAGGGTGTGGGTTCGAATCCCGCTCTCGCCCTTTCTCCTAAGTTTGACTGGAAAATCAAACTGAGCGTCTAGTCTTTCGGATGAGACGATAAACCGAGGTTCCGTGTGCAGCACGCACTTGGCGCACTGAAAAAGAACCCATGGCAACGAGAGTGTTGTCCTCTGGCGAAATTACGTAAAATGAAATCCACTTTCATAGGTACACAAATATGTAAGCATGCACTCAAGGCCTGACTAAGCGCGTTGGGTTATGCTGCTGGTCAGGCATCTGCTCAACAGATGTGGTGTAGCGTGTATGGATTTGTCCGAACGCAGTGACGCCTCCTTGAGAAAGTGAAACTGAACTGAAACTTCCAGTCAAATTGGGGGGGCGAGTGGGCTCGCCGGGGGAGGGGAGGGAGGGGGGGGGCGAGCGAGCATGACTCAGTCGAACCCAGACCATCATGAACCCTGTATCGGCAGATGAGCGTCTTAACCATTCTGCCACTTTCCTCCTCAGTAAAATGAAATAAAACTAAATAATAAACAAATAGGCGAATACCGTTATTTTAGTTCAGTCAAGGGAAGGGTATGTTGAAGGCAAAAGTTCAGTTTCACTTCAGTGAAATTTAAACATGACACTGAGAAAATGGGCCACGTTCCGTGAACCCGTGTGCACCCGTGGGCAAGTGCACACACGGTCGACAAATAAGCGTGCAAATGCGGCGCGCGCGCGCGCGCACGACACACACACACACACACACACACACACACACACACACACACACACACACACACACACACACACACACACACACACACACACACACACACACACACAGAACTCCGACACACGTGTACGCACACACTCAGTGAGTCAACAACGCGACACACATAGCCACAGATTTGCCGCTACACTGATGGGCGGGAAAAGATCTCCGAGGCCGTGAACGTGGCATTTAGCGTGTTGTTCAGTCTACGGCTGTATTTGGGAAGGTTCAGAGAGACGACCCAGTACCATTTTAAAGAAATCTGCGCATTGTTGGTGTTGGAAATTATGCCAATATTTGTTTGACTAGCAATGGATCAAGTTCTCTACCTTTCAGGAGGAAGGTGGCAGAATGGTTAAGACGCTCAGCTGCCAATACAGAGAGTCCGTGAGGGTGTGGGTTCGAATCCCGCTCTCGCCCTTTCTCCTAAGTTTGACTGGAAAATCAAACTGAGCGTCTAGTCTTTCGGATGAGACGATAAACCGAGGTCCCGTGTGCAGCACGCACTTGGCGCACTGAAAAAGAACCCATGGCAACGAGAGTGTTGTCCTCTGGCGAAATTACGTAAAATGAAATCCACTTTCATAGGTACACAAATATGTAAGCATGCACTCAAGGCCTGACTAAGCGCGTTGGGTTATGCTGCTGGTCAGACATCTGCTCAACAGATGTGGTGTAGCGTGTATGGATTTGTCCGAACGCAGTGACGCCTCCTTGAGAAACTGAAACTGAAACTATCAGGTTAGACTTACGGTCGCTCAGTCCCTCTGCTTTTTTTCATATGTCGATTATTAATACCATGCTTGTGCCTGTGTGTGTGTGTGTGTGTGTGTGTGTGTGTGTGTGTGTGTGTGTGTGTGTGTGTGTGTGTGTGTGTGTGTGTGTGTGTGTGGCAGTGTGTGTGTGTGTGTGTGTGTGTGTGTGTGTGTGTGTGCCCCGGTGTGATTTTCAGACCATGCTCATGCCTTTGTGTAGTACATTATTCGCATTCTATGACTTTAAGTATCATTGTGTATTGCATGCAATGACATATATAATGTAGTTTTGTGTAGTGTACATCAGGCCTGTTTCAGGGCGGGGACTGGATGAAAAAATGCGCGCCAGTGCTTATCTATTATCCTCGATAATAAAGAATTTGTCTTGTCTTGTCTCTTTCATTTTTTCTATGAGATGACCAATGGTGTGATGGCCTTGTACCTGGTTTTTGAGGTAGGGGAACGGCGCTTATTTAGGGCATGTTCTTGTAATGCCGGGGCCACCCCACCTATACCCCTTTCTAATTGATGAGCACTTTTGGTTCAGCACCGTGCTGCCAGTGGTTTAAAATTGAGGGCAAGAATCAACTTAATTGCTGCACTACCAAAAGACAAGAAACCAATGGCGACTGGGTAAGCAAAGCTTATCTATTGTTTGCCGTTTTGTTCTGATACCATATAAGCGGACGGATACATAAAATAAGCTTTGGCTTCAAAGCAACCACTGAAACCGGGGATGATAATGTGTGAAGTACCCGTGTAGAGCTAGCTATTTTTGGTTAGAAACTCCTGAAGTTAATTTTGAGGTTTGACCTACCTATATCTATTGTGTCAGGTAATAAGGATGGCATTTAAAGTGAACAAATCTACAGGTTGACTGTGTGTTGACGATTTTCCATGTGTGGGCGTGTGAATATGAGTGTTACAGCAAATTTTAGTGTGTGTTGAGGATTTTCCGTGTGGGTGTGTGTACATGAGTGTTACAGGAAATTGTTATGGGAGACATTTGACTTGGTAGTTGCGGTTCCCATGCAGTATAGATGAGTTATGTGCCAGTGGGACAACACATACAAGTATAATGTTGTTGATAAATTTTGAGACCACTGAGAGTCATATGTTTGGTGCATACAGGTTGCTAAATATTTACCAGATATCTTATTTGGTGACAATGATTCCCAGGCAATAACTGAGATAAAGTACAGACAAAGTGGATATTTGTTCAGTCTTAATGGAAACAGTTATCATTGTATGGTGGTTGAGAGGACTTGAACACTGGGAGTTTGCATTTTTCAGTCATTTATTTGGTGCACATTATCTTATTCACTGATTGTTGGTGGTAAGCTGACCGGGAATTGTTTTATTTCTTTATATAGAATTCTTTGAGAAGAGAGTGTACAGTCAGACAGTGAGTGAAGGAATGGAGAAAGGTTATCTGTAGTGTTGTTTAATTTGTCCAGACAACATATTGATATTTCTGTTACATAAGCCTTTCATGGCAATGATGTCCAGCATACTGATGATTTGTTATTGGTTTTGTTTTTTTGTTGGTTTTTTGTGTGTGTGTTTTTTTGTTTTTTTTTTACATGGGTTATGGTTTTTGTGTATGTGTATTCCAGGTGTGCTGCTAGGTGCTTCTTTAGGTAGAGTAAATAAACACCTTAATACTCTTAACAAAAAAAAACAGTGTTTGTGGTACGAGGAGAGCGTGGAGTGTACACCTGTCCTCTGCCTGCGATCTTACAGTACTGAAAAAGACCCCATGGCAACGAAAATGTTGTCCTCTGGCAAAATTTCAGTTTGTTTTCTGAAAGTCGGCATCCTGGGATAGACCTCAGCCTCAGTCCTCTTGCCTCAGGACAACACACACACACACACACACACACACACACACACCTGACTATTTTCAGATCAATGAGCTCACTCCCACCTCCCCCTCCTCTTCCATCGTACCCACAACCAAAACAGCACGTTCTCCAGCATGGCAGTAATGGTCAGCAGTCAATCATCCGAGCATTCAGGAACTTGCACGGTTTTCTTCTCGGGGCATGGTGAAATGATGCTGGATTTTCAGCACTGAGATAGCTGTGTATGCAGCGAACGTAATGAGCGCCACTCACCACTTCCAGAGCTGCTTTCTTGCACGTGCGCTTCCATTTTGAAAACAAAACAAAACAAAACAACACAATTATTGTTCATAAACCACTAACACAGTTTCTTTTCTTTTACTGAAATATTCATTTTCTGCAAACAGACTTTCTTTCTAGTGCTGTTTATGTTGCATGTGTTGAAACAGCCGTCGTTAGTTAAAAACAACAACAGATTTCTACCTGCACCACTCATAACCTCCAGAGGTGCTTTCTTCCACGTGCACTTCAATTTTGTACAAAACAACAACACAACTATCGTTCATAAACTACTGAATAAATTCTTTTTTTTTCTTTCTTCTTTTTTTGCAAACAGACTTTCTTTCCAAACTGCTCATGGTGCATGTGTCTGAAACAGCCGTCGTTTGTGTATTAAAAAAGAAAGAAAAGAAACCCCCCAAAAAAAAAGTCTTCCTGCAGGCAATGGTGCCAGCCCTACCTACCAGAGGCGGAGCATAATTTTTCATGCAACCTGCATAACTGTGAATAATCATCTCTCGATGTTTTTAAACATTTATTTCTATGAAAACATGCATCCTTATATGATTTGGTCCTCAACTTTTTTGCGTGAAGTCTGTATTTGCCAACAGTTTCAGTTCAGTTTCAGTTTCACAGAGAGGCATCACTGCGTTCGGACAAATCCATGATATACGTACACTCGGCCACATCTGCGAGACCGATGTATGCATGTATGTATGTATGCATGTATGTATGTATATATATATATATAAATTTGTTTACCTATCAGAGTTGATTTCTAATTCGTAATTTTGCCAGAGGACAACATTTTCGTCGCCATGGGTTCTTTTCCAGTGCGCCATGTGCGTACGACACACGGGACCTCGGTTTATCATCTCATCCGCATGACTACACGCTCAGTTTGATTTTTCAGTCAAACGTGGGAGAAAGTGAGAAGGCAGGATTCGAACCCAGCCTCTCACGGACTCTGTATTGGCAGATAGACGTCTTAACCATTCTGCCACCTTTTCCCTTATCAGCATGTTCCTCTATCGCAAACCCTTCTCCCTTGATACATGCTTCTTTCACAATTTCTCTCTCTCTCTCTCTCTCTCTCTCTCTCTCTCTCTCTCTCTCAAACACACACACACACACACACACACACACACACACACACACACACACACACACACACACACACATTATATTGAAATATCCCAGACTCAGAATACTATCCAGTTGAGTGACTTCCTTGCTGACATTCAATCCTCAGTGACATACAAACGACATTACTTCCTTGTTGAAAAGCCTTGCTGTTATCAGTTACAATCAGAGTACAAGATTTTTCTTCTTCTCATTTCCCGCATTAAACAACAACAACAACGTTGGCATACCAGCTCATAATAAAAATTTTAAAAAATTTGGTCTAAGATCCTGTTGTTGTGTTGCGGTGTTTACATTTAGGTATTTTAAAAATTTGAATATATTTTTGCATACACACACACACACACACACACACACACACACACACACACACACACACACACACACACGGCACTCACACAGAGACTAAAAGCCCGCTGAGTGTGTGTGTGTGTGTGTGTGTGTGTGTGTGTGTGTGTGTGTGTGTGTGTGTGTGTGTGTGTGTGTGTGAAGCCAATGTATGCATTTTAAAAAGTTTTGAAAAGACATTTACAAATACAGTAAACAGAAGGCCTGGATCAATTTAAACTTCAAAACATGATTTTATATGGCTAAATCAGCAGAAGTAGCAACTGCAGAAAAACAAAGATAAAGAAAAAAAGTGAATGATCTCTCTCTCTTTCACACACACACATACAAAGCCAAAGAAACGAAGTTCGAGATAGATAGAAGTATTTGTTTGTCACCCTTTCTTGTTGGTCTAAATAATTGTTTGTGACTGAACAGCGAGTTGAGAGGGAAGGGGAGGGGAGTAGGTGGGGGAAGGGAAAGTTGGAGGCGGAGGGTTGAAACAACTGTTGTTTATTGTGACGGTTTCTATTTTCTTTTCTTCTCTCTCTCTCTCTCTCTCTCTCTCTCTCTCTCTCTCTTGTTTGTTCATTCGCAGTTCAAGAAGTGCCGCTCTCCGCATCCGATGATTCGCCGTCAGTGTGCTGGGTGGGTTCAGCTGCGGGCTGTTCCTGTGCCAGTGCTTGCTTCCCCGGGGCTCCACTAAGGGGTGTGGCAGGTTGCCGGTTCGTGTCTGGGCATGGGCCATCTCCACTAAGTTCTGGGGACAACGAGTGCTCGAAGTTTACTCGGGCCAAAGTGAAACAATACCACCGACCACCACTACTAGTAATAATACTACTAGGCCTACAACAACTGTTACTGCTGCTGCTGCTACTTCTACTACTAATGATAATGATTATAAAAGAAAGCCATGCAATACATTGAATTAAGTAAACTACACAAGTGTACCTACGGGCACTCGGAGGGGAGGGGAGGGGGTGGGGGGGTAAAAGACAACTGAACTATTAAAAGCGGAGAGTAGAGTAGCAGTCGGAAAAGGATCAATACAGGCAGTCCTATCATTACAATTATATATGGTGATATAATGGTCAGTATGATCCGCGGTAATAGGACCATGAACAACGAACAAAAATTAGACCAGCAATTAAATAAATGATGAGAAATAAACTATCATTAAACTGAACGTGTGACACACGTGCTGCATTCAGACAGAATGATAATTTTGTCTTTTTCTTCTGCAGCCAGTGAATTAAAAAATAGCCCATAATAATCATATGCATGCTGCTAAAAAAGAAGCCACTTCATACGTCCCGCTACGGTAAATGTGAGTAATAACAACACTTTACAAGCCTACTGGGGATACACAGGCATTGAAAACACACATTCCTTGTTGAACACGTTATGGGTTCAACGAAATTAACGTCATGTGCACGTACCTGTTGTGGGAACAAAGAGGGCCTGCCTTTTCAGAGCCTCAACATCAGAGGATGGGGTGAAGCCACTGTCTCTTTGCTCCCCTGGATATGGAGTTGAAATATGATTGTAGGCATGACTAAATCTCATGCTGACACAGATTCTTTCACACAGACACACAGAGAACAGACACACACAGACACACATTTCCTCCGGTCTAATAACACTCCTAGTCAGAAATGGCGTTTGACTGGCGAACAAATACGCACGTTATAGATCCTGTAATCCATGTCAGCGTTCGGTGATTTATGGAAACAAGAACATACCCAGCATGCACATCCCCGAAAACGGAGTATGGCTGCCTCCGTGCGGGGTAAAAACGGTCATGCACGTAAAAGCCCGCTCGTGTACACACAAGTGAACGTGGGAGTTGCAGCCCACGAACAAAGAAGAAGAATAATCACTGAATTGCCACAAAATTTTGGCCAAGAGGAGCAAACCGATAGGACTGGTATGCTTCAGTTTGACATAATACAGTATATGACACCAAAACTATGTGTGTTTCTCATGCGACAGCATCATTCACTCTCCGTCCCTCGATTCTTTCCCGCACCCGACCTTCCATTTTTTTCCCCCACCAGGTACTATCTTCCGCCCTCTCTTTTCCCAGCCACATGTTCACTTACTAGTCTTCTCCTTCCGTCTGCAGTCCTCATCAGCAGAAGCCAGACACAAGTCATGGCACTTGAGAAGCAGGGGGTTGATCATGTTGTCGGCACGCTGCAGCTCGGCGATCAGACTGGGCACTGACACCTCCTCTCTGTCCATCTCCAGCCTTTTCCATCGCTCCATCAGGTTCAGGACCTGAGAAATGAACTGCTGACGATGGTCAGCCTCATCCTGTAACAGCCTCTTCAGTTCATCTTCCAAGCTGCTGTTCAAGGAGCAGCCGCTGTCTGATGGAGCCGACGCCATGTCTAATACTGCACATTGGAATCTGTTGAAGCGTGGTGAGAGAGACCAACCTTTTTCTTGGTGGTGTTTTTAATGGGCCGACTGACGTGTTTTGTATAATTGCTGGGTGGGGTGGGGTGGGTTGGGGCAGTGGGGGTGGGGGTGGGGTTGGATGAGTTCGAGGGATTCCAGCTATGCATACGTTGTTTTCTTTTCCTTCTTCCTTTTCAGTGAGTGTTCTTTCTTTATGAACTGAATCAGACACTGACACTACACTACATTTGTGGTGAGAGGAAACAGGCTGAGAGAGAGAGATGGTGAAAGAAGAAGTTGGGGAGAAACGGGAAGCGGGAATGGAAGGGATAGGAGAGAACAGAGAAAGAAAAAGTGGTGGAAAGTCTCAACAGTGTATAACTGATATTATTAGCGCTTCAGAAATGATTTGAGTGTAACATTCATTTACTCAGATTGAAAACAGAATTGTTATGATACTGACCTGTATGTTGCGTATCAAAGCCATTTAAAATGGGTTTCTTTCCAGACACACTGATGTATAATAACAACAACAAACGGCGGTGTCAGGGTCACTGCCTGTGGTATCAGTTTACTGGAAAGTCCCCGGTTTCATTCAGTGAAGGAAGTGGTCATGAATACTGTGTAGCTGTTTTGATCAGGTCATGAACTAACAGCAGGCATTTGGTTGTGTCATCTTTCTTCTTCCTGTTGTATTCATTGCAACAGCTGCACACTTTTATGTGAAATTGTCATGTGCTGTGATGTGTAAGAACACTGGTTACAAGATATCTTTATCAGAAGCTCCATGGTTTGAACTGGTGGATGGATGCTGTTCTTCTATCATTGTACAACCACTGTTGATGTATATCACTTTTTGGAAAATCTTCAGAGAACCATGCATGTTTCAAGACCAGACAATATCTGAAAGTCATGCAATATAGCATTTATTAATAATGTTTCTAAATCCATACTAAAATTGTCTTTCTAATATATGTCACCTGTACTTTCTGATAAATTCAAATTGTGCTTTTGACTGGGTCATACTCATGACCAGCAAGAAAGAAACAAACAAAAGAAGTAACTGCTTACTGCTGCTGGTTTTTTATATCAGAATCTGTCAGTACATAATAATTTTATAATTCATCCGTGTCTCTTTGCAAAAATGAATTGAACAAACAAACTTTCAGCTCAACCTGAACCAAATTGATGTTTGGCAAAACCCAACGATTGCTCAAATACTTTCTTTCTGAAATGTTTATTTTTCGACTGGTCAAGCTCGCACAGACTAAGTGTTTGTAAGAGTGGAAAATATCTGCCCATTCATAAAAAAGAAAAACAGGATATGCGAAAGTGGTATCAACACACACACATGCACACACCAGAACTCAAACTAAGGTTGTGAAAATGGCTGTAATCAGTTTGCACATGTGACACCGATTTATTCTTTACAGAAAACAAACATACAATAATTATAAATATCAAAGTATATTTCTATCATGTCACAACAAAACTGATCCACCCCAGTCTGCTGCACAGACTGGTTGGTAGTCATGTACAGGAGCCTGTTAGCAAGACATCAATATGACCCCTAAAGTATGCATTACAAAATATACGCAAGCACTGAGCACATTATCGTTCAGAAAGAATCACCAAGTCATGTGGTGGGGTGGTGGCCAGAATCACGTTACATTTATGCAAAATTAACATTTTCAAAACAAGAGACAAAGTGTGCATGAAACATACACAAAACAAACAGCAATGAGTGAAACAAGATACCACTTTTGTTTTGATTTTGTACAGGACAAACCGACCAGTAATACGGTGATCGGTTATAGGTTTCTGAGAGTTTGTGAGTATTGTGTTTCATAATCTTTGTTTTACATTGCCCTCGTTTAACTGCAGGCTACATTAGGAACATATGATGCAGTTACAATTGCCCTTTACACAATGGCAAGAGAGAGAGAGAGAGAGTGAGAGAGAGAGAGTGAGAGAGAGAGTCAAAAGGAGTGCTAAATTTGTCCATTGGAATGGATCTCCAGGATCAAAACAGACTGACTGCAGTGTACAGCCATACATTGATCTTTATCAGCAATGCCATTCCCTTTATATATATATATATATATATATATATATATATATATATATATATATATATACACACACATACATATACATACACACACACACATATATATATATATGTATATATATATATATATATATATATATATATAGTGTTTGTTGGGGGAATGGGGGCGGGGGTGTGTGTGTGTGGGGAGGGGGGGGGGGTATGTTTGACTGGGAATTGAGGAGGGGACAAAGTACTGGTACACAACATACATCATACAGGAAGAAATCTGTTTCTGAAAATGAAATACCCAAAAACCTATAATCATGTATCATTATACGCCCCTGCAGAAGGCATCAGATGTCCCCCATATCACGCTGCCCTGGCTTGCATCCGACCTGGAACTGTACAAACTGGAGATCCATGCAAAGTTATTTTGAACACTGATACATTTGATTGAATTTGGTGCCCAAAGCAACATTACAAGTCTCTCTTTGGTGTTCTTTGACTTGGTGCTCCTGATAAGCCAGAGTGTATGCATGTCTATGTGTGAGAGTGACTTTCATGATGTTAAAGCTCCGGTCAATGGTTCATTGTGATCTTGGCTGAGTAAACAAAGCTCACATTTTTCATTTTCTTGGTTTAAAACAGCTGATAACGGATTTCAAACACACCACACAAAAAGAACTGCAGGGTAAAATGCCAACAGGCTCTTCAAACATGACCAGTAGATTTACATGTGTGCATAGGCATGCATACACACAAGCAAACAGTTAACACATGCACAGTTCGTAAGGAATTATGAAAGGAAGAATGGAGAATGACAGTTTTAGAAATGAGCAGAGAAAAACATGACAGCCACAAAAAAAGAAGAAGAAGAAGAAAAAAAAAAGAAGAAAACTGAGCAGAGAAAAACATGACAGCCACAAAAAAGAAGAAAAAAAAGAAAAGAAAAAAAAAAGAAAGAAAAAACAAACAAACTCTCATAAGAAAAACTAAAAAAAAACCCCAAAACATGCAAACAAGCAAGTGAACAAATTACAAATACAAACACATTTACACACAGATATATCATGTGAATACACATATACATTTCCTCATTTGAACATCTACATCAATGAAGAAAACTGATAAGAAAACAAACATACCAAAATCAAAACAAAACATCTTGCCCATCATTGATACAGAGGTTTCAAGACCATGGAAAATAAAATAGCAATTTACAGAAAAAATGGAAATTGATAGAAAAAAAAATCTCCAAAGCAGGTGAATAAAATGATGAAAATATCAAAGTTACATTACAGAATTGCTGCAAAGCGACTGTAACTGAATGGCACATTAAGTATGAACACAAAATAAAAATCCTTACTGTCCGAGAACAGAAATACTAAAGACTGAAGCAAGAGACTAAGAAAGGGCACATATGGATGAGACAGGTAAACATTTTAAGCAGAAATGTTTTCTTCAAAGTAAACCAGTCTGAACAGTCAGAGGTGAGGGGGGTTGTGGTCAGAGAGAGAGGGAGAATGAGAAGGGGAGACAGAAAGGGAGACAGAGGAAGAGAGAGGTAGAGGCACACAGTGAAAGAAGGAGAGAGAAAAAGAGGTAGAGAGAGATAAAGACAAGAGAGAGGGAAAGAGTAAGAAAAGAAAGGCGAAGAGGAAGTCGAAACAGAAGATAACAGAAAAAGAAGTAAAAAAAAGAACACACACACACACAAAACAAAACAAAAAAAACAACAAAAACAAACCCACCAACAACAAACTTCTACTTGACTGCCTGAAAACACATACACACACACACACACATACACAGAGCAAACATTAAAAAATCCCAAAATCGCAGCACTGAGATCATGGTCAATATCAACTAGTTCACACCACAGGAGGAAAATGCTTGCTGGTTGTAATTCACAAAGACATCTTTTCATGCCTTTTATCTGACGAAACGGTCACTCGGAACAGTAAATGCATTGGGTGGCGGAGACAGAGAATACATGCATTGGATGTTGCAAGGGAGGGTGCTGGTAAGGGGTGGGGAGAAAGAGGAAAGGTAAAGATAGACCATAGAGAGAGAGGGAGAGAGAGAGATAGACAGACAGACAGACAGACTGACTCAATCATAAAACGACATCAAATGGTTTGCACAACATATTTTACAAAGTCACAGAAAAGTGTGTGTGTGTGTGTGTGTGTGTGTGTGTGTGTTTGTGCGTGTGTGTGTTTGTGTTTGTGCGTGTGTGTGCAATTCGGCAACACTGACTCTCCAATAAGTATATGACTCTCAAGTCAGAATAGACAAAAAAACAACAACAGAGAAGCTTGTAAATTCAGCTTACCAACATCAGTACACCAAACAATGCAATCCTACTGTTCAAACATGAAGGTAAACATGCATGTTCTCTCTCTCTCTCTCTCTTTTTTAAAGTCAGAAATAAAGGTATACAGACAGATTCAAGTGATCATTGTATAGGTATTTAGAGAGATTTGACTGATCATAAAAAAAAATAAAATGGAGAGCGAGTGAGAGAGAAGGGGAATATAAGGACACACTGAGTATATGTATTGAAGAGCACAAGGAACGTAGCAAATAAAACAGACACACAATATAATTTTGTTTTTGTCAAAGTCTTTATCATAACAATATGACATGGTAACAAGGAAAAAAACAACAACAAAAAACAAACACGGAAGAAAACAATAAAAACAAACACTGCAGAATACAAAAAACAACAACAAAAAACAGAAAATGCTGATCAATAATTCATGCCTTGCATCAATCACCCACAACTGTGACGAAACAAAAATATATATAAAGAAAAAAGAGAAAAAAAAGAAAAAAAAAAAAGGAACAATCAAAAAGACCAAAATGTGTAAAAGTTGTTTCTTTTTGACTCACTTGTGTAAACAAAGTGAGTCTATGTTTTAACCCGGTGTTCGGTTGTGTGTGTGTGTGTGTGTGTGTGTGTGTGTGTCCGTGGTAAACTTTAACATTGACATTTTCTCTGCAAATACTTTGTCAGTTGACACCAAATTAGGCATAAAAATAGGGAAAATTCAGTTCTTTCCAGTCATCTTGTTTAAAACAATATTGCACCTGTGGGATGGGCACAAAAAAATAAACAATGAAGCCTAATTATATGCAAACTGCATTTACTGTTATATTTATATTTTTTGTATTCTCTAAACTTGGCACTTTGATCTGATATTCTGACCCAACAACAACAGCTGTCATTATTATCATTTTCTGTTCAAACAGGAACTTCTTTTGCTAAGCATGGAAGTTTTATTTATTTTGCAAACATTTTGGTGCAGATAGTAAAAAAGGGAAATTACTCTGTAATTAATGCTAGGGGAGTTAATTTGCTTTAAACTGATATTTCTCATCTTAAACATTACATTTTGAAATTATACTCAATACATAAAAAGCTTGGATTTTATTTTTATTTTTAAGTGTATCACAAGTGAGTCTTGAAGGCCTTGCCTCTCTTGTTTTGTTGTTGTTTTACCATGAAATTGAATCATAACCAGACTATGTACAAGTGTTAACAGTATAACCCCTCCCACCCTCCCACCCCCCCCCCCCCCAAAAACCCCCCCCCAAAAAAAACAACAAACAAACCGCAGACAAATACAGTAATGATAGCTCCTCCCAATGAGCAACATTTTTGTCACTTTGTGTGGCTCTTCTCCAGTTTTCGTGGCAGTGGCTAAAGAAGTACTGTTCAAACTGTTTTCATTAATTCCCTGTTGACGTCACTCTTTCCAAGGAAAGACACATGATACTGATGGCAGGTTCCTTGGATTCAAGGATCACTGAGGAGGTCCTTGATGACAAACTCTCTGCTGGCTGTGCAGGAAAGCTGATTTTTTGAGCGACACACCTTGACACACATATGGCAAAGAAGTCTGTGGGTTGTATATATATATATATATATATATATATATATATATATATCTCATTATATGAAAGAAGATTGAGGCCATGAGAGTTAAGGGTTAAACATCAATAAAGAGAAGTAACTCTCTCCACTTACAAAGTTCACAACTTTATGTCAGTGCTGCTCATGCTACCGAGTCAGCTACCACAAAAGTAAATAAAAGGTACATAGGAACATTGTAAATGGAGAGAGCGTTGCTTCTCTTTGATGTATGTATGTATGCATGTGTGTGTGTGTGTGTGTCTGTGCGAATGTATGTATGTTTGTTTGTTTGTATCTATGTATATAACATAATATCATACTGATGATTTAACATTTATGACTATATATGTAACAATATCATATTGATGACTATATTATTATTGACATGATCAATGTATATATAACAATACCATTAAGAATCATGTAACAATATCATTGACAATGATTCTGAATGTCAAAATCCATTGATAAATGGAACAGATCTGTGATTTGAAAAAAATACACACCCAAATGTGTTTAAAGTTTGGACAAAAACAACAACAACAACAAAAAAAACAGGTTCATTTGTGATTATACAATAATGTGGTTGTTGATTATTTGGAAAACCCTGAAGCTGAGTTTAAAAACTTGATTTTATTGGTAACATTCAGACAATTGCACAGTTCTAAGCAATTTGGAACTCAGGTCTCATGACTGAAAACTGACTGGTCCACAGAGAGAATTTTTCATGACTTATTATCTTACATTTGAATGCTATCAAATTCCATCAATATTCAACTCTCTTCTACACACCAGTTGCCAACAACTCTGACAAGGTTATGCCCCCTTCTTTCATCTTTTGTTTCTGAAAGCAAAGAACACATTGCTGACAAATATATTTTGATATAAAAACCAAGGTCAGACTGGATGCTATCTTTCTCTCTCTCTCTCTCTCTTTATTTATTTTTGAGCTTGTCTGTGCACCAGAGAGAGAAGAGAGAGAGAGTTATAGAATGAGTGCAAGTTTCTCTTTTTCTATGTTCTTTAATCTTTTGTGCTGTTCTTTGTTTCTTTTTGATAAAGTCACTTTTCCGACTGCCCTGAGGGCTGGATCTAAATAAGAAGTAATACTTTTTCCATTTTCCTCAATAAACTAATTAAGAGCTGAAAAAAAACTACAAAAAAACTAGCTGAGTCTTTCATAACAATCACCACAGAATGACAAACGTTGATGCGCAACACCTTTTCTTGCAACCTTTTCTCAAATAACTGGTATCAAAGAAAAAACAAGAAAAAAAACAAAACAAAAACAAACAAACAAAAAAAACCAAAACCCAAGAAGGAAATATAAAAAAACATGACTATACATCACTAAAGAGATAATACAATGCTTCTCCCAATACTGTTTCCTGAATGCTGTAAACCTTGGAACCCCTCCCCCCCCACTCCCCCAAACATTCAGTGTTTTCCTGGCAAGAATAACCAATGAAAAAAAAAAAAGAAAAAGAAGAAGAAGAAGAAAAAAGCAATGGAACCCACATAAACATTGTTCAGAAATTATAGAAGTTTTATGTAAGCAACTGAGTATTACAGACATTTAGTAGTTATAGTCTTTTTATTATTTTTTTAACCGCAAATGAGCAACAAACTGGATGACCAATTCAGTGTTTCACAGTCTCCAGGTAAATGTTATTATTGGGATACAGGATAATATAATGCAGATAGTTTTAAAAATGTTTAAGTTACAAAATTAAGTTTTACAAATCTTCAGCTTCTAAATATCATCAAAGCATTGTACATTGTCTCTAAACTACATGCTGTGCAATGAAGAGGTGTTTAATTCTGACCTGCTGACTTGCCCACTTGGAAAAAAGTTTGGATACTGTCAAATGTGTTTGTAATAATACTGAATGAGCTTAAAATAATTCATACACATACATCATCATTTACAAAACTGTTACTGGTGCACACAAGTGACTGAACAGTCTTCATATTTGCCCTAAAAAATCTGGACTGAAGGGACAATATTCAAGAAGAATGAAGCAATAGCCAATGTTGCTTCAAATCCCATGAGAAAGGCCCCAAAAGGCCGAAATATTGTGGTTTTATTTGGACAAGATGCTTCCTGCTTTATTTTTTTTATACACGTTTTATCCATCTAACCGTCTATCTATATCTATATAAACCATGCACTGTCTCTGTCACTACACACACACACACACACACACACACACACACACACATATATATATATATATATATATATACACAGAGAGACACACACACACACACACAGAGCGAGAGAGAGAGACAGAGAGAGAGAGAAATATGCTCTAAAAAAATCCACTTTATCAATGATAAACTGTGTAAAATATGCTTCCTCACAAGTGGAAGTGCATCAAATGACAGATGACCAACAAAACAACAACAAAAACCAAGAAAAAAAGAAGAAAAGATAACTGAAATGCAAAGTACAATGTGCAGAACATCATCCATCTTTTTCAAGTTTTCTTTCTCCTTCTTTGAAACCAGACAATATGTCAATATGTCAGCTTGCTTCAAGAATCCTTCTACTATCTTTGACAAGATTTTTTTCCCAATGTCAAATGCTATCAGGCAGGCAGTACAAATCAAGTGCAGTCAGAATGCTACTAGTGGCCTCAGTTTGAATGACAAATTAGAACCCCTTGATGTACCAACTTTGTTTTATAAAGAAAGAAAAAACACATCAAAATTCAAATTACGCCAGCTTGCTTTATAATTTGTATTAAACAGAAGGTCTAGTTTAAATGTAAACAATCAGCAGTGTAAATTCACCTTCAAGATTAAATCTACAACAGATGCTTCTGGCCTCAGTTTGCCTTAAAAAATTGTCTCAAACCAGGTGTACCTTGTGTTTAAAAATCAAATTAGATTAGGTTCACTACAAAAACTTAAACAACAAGGGATGTTTACAGCCTAAATCTGATATCAAATTCAGATACTTATTATACAGCCCCCGTCTTGCCCTATGAATCAAACTAAATGAAATCAAATCATGACACGTCCACAACTTATTTACTTTTAAAATGAGTTAAACCAAGAACTCTGTGATAAACTGAGGGTTGGAATGCTGGTAAATATTATGCTGTGAATAACCATGTGTGCAGGTAAGATGCCTGGGATATTGTCCTTTGTTAAACAAAAACACTAGACTGCTTTTATGATGTCTCCTTGCAAGTGCTGATCTCTCTGACTTGTTAGCGACTAATTAATAAACATGAGCTTCAGAAACAGACTGTGTACACTATCAAAGCACACTGCACTGAAGACAAACTGTGTTGTTGTTTTTCCTCTTCACAAAATTGTTCAGGGCACAATGGCAGAGGGCACAGTGGCAGAAAAAGCATCCATAAAACTGTGACTTTCATTCCAATTACACAGCTCGAAATCCTAGTGATATCTCAGTGGTTATTTCAAAAAGTCAACAGTTAAATCTGTCCAACACATGTTTGTTATGCATATTGGATGTTTTGTTTTGGTTCATTATTGATTTTGTTTGGAAACAAATCAAACAAACAAAACAACACCAACAACAATACCTACACAGTTTTGTGAGTATGACTGAACTAGTAATTACTTATGTACTTTTTGTGTAGGGATGAATCAGTAATGATTCGTGTGTCTCATGTTTTGTGTACAAATGAACCATGAATGAATCAGTGTACTCTGTCTCACACAATCAAATCGATCACTGGTAATTGTGTACCTTGTAAGGACAGAGTAGCAATAATCTGTAGTTACCCTGTGTATTCACAATCTGTGTACCCTGTCTCATGTGTTCAAACCAGCCAGCAATGATTGTATACCTTGTGTGTAAAGATAAAGCAGCAACGATCTATGTTACCCTGTGTTGTGTGTAACAATGAAGCAGAAGTGATATATACACCCTGTCTTGTCTATACTCCAAGATATGCATTTTTCTGACAAACAACAACAAAAACAACAACAGAATTTAGATATATGAACTATCATGCAGTAACAGCATACACTGTGATACTTTCAAGTTGAAAACATCACACAGCTATTAAAAAAACCCAAAACAAAACAAAACAAACAAACAAAAACAAACAAACAAACAAAAGGCTGTTGACAGAAAAACACACATGCACAAAATTAATGATTAAGGCAATGCATGAGAGATGTGCACACACATATACACACAGAGAGAAAACACAGAACAAAGATTTAGTCAGACCATCAAAATAACACATCTTGGGACTGAAAGGGATCTAAGGGACAACAAACAAAGAACACACTGGTTCATAGATAATCTCTAACACTCACTCACTCACTCACACACACACACACACACACATACACACACACACAGAATGAAAACCATTTCTCAGAGCTGCTTTTTTTGTTTGTTTTGTTTTTCCAATAATACTCAAAGGGAAAAGGAATATGGATCAAGGTTGCTTGGAAGCGTGTTGTGTATGCACACACACACACACACACACACACACACACACACACACAAGCAGGTGCTCCTTTTACAGGAGGACAGGTAAGGCACCTGCTGTTTCAAAACTTCCAACAGCCAACAAAACAGCATTGTACACCACAGCATCAACAAATAAAAAAACCAGGGACCATCTGGGGGAGAGAGGGTGGGGGGCGGAACGGCAGGTGGTGATTGAGAATATCGAACAAGCCAGTCATCACAAAATGGGAATAATCATGATGCGGAAAAGTCACAATTTTCAGGTTTGTTGTTTTTTTTTCCTCACATAGAAACAGTTTTACAGCCACAGCTGTGCAGACAGTGTTTCATTTTCTCTTCAACAGACCATTTCTAGACACTGCAGATGAGGGCTGAACCAGCGCAAAAAAATTTCATTTACAGTTGATTCAACCATTATCATAATTGAGGAGAAAAACAAAAACAAAATAAAAGCCACAAGACATCAATAGTGAACAATGGAACATCTTTGCCTGATCACAATGTACAGTGACTGTCTTTTTATGTTCCTTGCAGAGCCCCCTCACCCCCATTTAAACTGTGTACCTCTATCAGTTTATCATGTTTTTCACTAAGTACTACCAACATCACAATTATGATGTTTTCACAGTTACTGAAACTATGGAAACACATTATTCAGTCTGTATTCAGCATGAATGCATGCTGAACGATTTCAGTTTCTTCTTTCCAACAAAGTGCAAACCTGGACTAGAGCTGCCAGCCTCATGACGGAGATAAAAGAAAAATGTTTTAACCTTGATGATACTTCATGTCACTACTAATATCTTCAGTTTAGAATGAAGAAAAAACAAAACAATGCTGGCATACATAATCACAGAAACGTATCTTTTTCTCTGAGTAAAACACAACACACACACTCATGCACAAACAAGCACACATAAAAAAAACATGATAAGAAAATAGAATAAAATCTGCACTCTTTCATCATTCACTTATACTGAGTTCATGTTTTTGGAGCAAACTCACACACACACACACACACTTTCAAATTATTACAGGAAATTTGGTTTTCTCAGTCATGTTAAAGAAAATGTTAGATCAACTGATAACACTTATGGTACCTGACATCCTGTGTGCTCAGAAACTAATAATAGTAATATTATAATAATCAATTAACCAAACTTTAGAAGAAGACATCAATTCATACATCAATTTCTTGGTACATCTCTACACAAAGTTGGGAATGGACTGATGGAGCAAAGGAGTAAGTGTACAATTAAAGTTGATTTCTCTTCTTCACTTGCAACATGTGGTTCTACAACTACCCATCCCCTCCCCCCTCTCTGGAAATCGTCACACTTGCCTCCTCGTCAAACAAACTATCTGACATATCTACTGCTAAACTTATCATCATAAAATTTCTGCAACATTTTGGGTGACAACATCTCAAAGTGATTTTGCAAAAAGTAGTTGTTTAACATGACTTAGGACTTAAGCTAAATTATGACCGTCTTCCATCATTTTGAAAGCATTATCTGAATTTCTGATAGGGGAACTACAAAACACATCCTGCATCAACCATACAAAGTCTGATTAGGTTTTGCTCCTCATGAATAATCAAACCAGACATATCAACCTTTCCCACTGGTGTGTACTGGGAAACAATGATTTAAAAAGAGAGGCAGGAAAATTCCAGCTGTGACAAGCACAGATATATCCATCATTGGGCACTTCACAGCACTTCAGAACTTCATGGAAATTTCCATCATGGGGCACTGAAAGACCTCTTTCAGACCAGACTGAAAATTTTCCATACCAAACACAAAGCCAAAGTGAATTTATAAAAAAAAAGAAAAAAAAAAAGAGAGAATAAAAAGTCTGCAATTCTTTGTTGAATGGTACTGGTCAAAGGTTTTTTTTGAAATTCCAAGACTTTTCCAGACCATGAAGTGCAAAATATATCTTCCCACAATACTTTTCCATACTTCCATGACTGTATGAACCTAGCATGTACATGAAAAGATCCCTGAGACAGAGTACACACAGTACTTTAAGCTTGCAATGAAATTCTGCTTTCTTCAGATCCACTGAAGCTAAGGTCGTCTGTGAAACTATGGGATCCTTCTGTAAAAGAAAAAAAATAGAATCACTCATTGTTTTATGGTCACTTTTCTTTCCCTTTTGTCCATTTTTTCAGTTCTTCACAGACATTCAGAATGTAAAGACTGGGTTATATTATGAAATGTGTGTCAACATGTTTGTCTACTTCTTGTATGCTTTTTGGCACATTTTCAGCAAATCTTATCACATATAATATTCAGAATACAAAAATTAAAAAAGAAAAAAACAAAAAAAACAAAAAAAAAAAAGAAAAAGAAAAAAACAAAAGAAAGTACTTTCCAGTCCATACAGACTTGAAGGTCATTGATAAAAACAAAACCAGTTAAAAAAAACAACAAAGGCTACACTTGGAGACACAATTTTCCATATTCCTTTATACTTTCTGACCTGTAACAGAATTCCATCATTCTCTATCTGCTCACAATGCAGCAGTTCTGTTTTACATGCTAATGGATTATTGGTGTGTTGAGTGGTGAGGAATCCCCAGGGCTGGATTGCAAAAGCAAAGTCAGCAGTGCTATGTTTGCTTAGCAATAGGAATTTTCCTAAGTCTGTGGAGCTAGCACAGACTTAGGAGAAGTCTTTAGGCTAAGCAAACAGTGTTACTAGGATGGTCAACACAAATTATCCCAGGGCTCATAGTTACAAAATGTGTTTTTTTGTTCTTGTTGTTGTTGTTTGTTTGTTTGTTTTTTTAAAAGTGCAACATCATGGGAAAATGAAATGACAACCGTGGTTTGTGTTGATATGATATACACATAGAAAATAATAGATGACTTGTTTCTTTCTGTTATTTTTTTAAAAAAACAACAACAAAAACCCCCAACAAAACTTGAAAAATATACAACAGTTTTCTTTTGGTGAATTTTGAAACGTTAGAACATTTTCTGTCTTTATATTTTTGCTACAAGCAGAGATTGTCTAAAAGAAAGATTGTAATAAATCATTCATTCAGGAAGAACTAAAAATGTGTTTATACATATTTTGTGCATAAGGTTTCAGTAAAGCCATCTGAAAAAAGAAAGAAAAAGAAGATACAATCCAGCCTTGACTGAAAGTTTAGGAAACAGTTCATTCACCTGCGGTACCTTAAATGTCTTGCTTAAGTCATCTGTATCAGTGTATGACAAACCGAATTTATTACATGCTGCCCCCAAAAAGTATGGTGACAGAATTCTTATCTGACTGATCTGGAAAGAAAAATATGCCTATGTGCACCAGGGATATATATATATATATATTTTTTTTTAAGCTAATCAGACACAGAAAGTCATACAGATCGATAATACTGCTTTAACACGTAAACATGAACTGTATTCAGAGACAGAGAAAGTTTCAGTCTCAAGGAGATGTCAAAGTGTGTGGACTGATCCATGTACGCTACACCACATCTGCTGAAGAAGAAGAAAAAAAAAACACAAACAAAAAAACACAAAAAAACAACCCCCCCCAAAAAACCAAAAAAATCAACAACAAACCAACAACAACAAAGGGAGCAGTATCCTGATCTTCACATAAACCAAATGTGCTGATCAGGCCTTGAGCAAGAAGGCAGATATATAGGTTAGCTCATTATAAAGCCAAATTATTTTCTTCAAATTGCTGCTTTTTATATAATATGTCAAAGTGAAACAAATTTTCAAAATATATGAATTATATTGAGAACTTTGAGAGGAACACACACAAGCATCAAATCCAAAGACATGTTCAATTTGTTAGAAAAAAAAAAAAAAAAAAAAAAATCCTTGACAAACTGCTTCATTCATTTTGTTTGTATCACATACTACAGACAAAATTTCTGTTCAAGTCTAAAAAGAAACATTCAGATGGCACATGGACAACAACGGAATTCACATACATGGGCATTCCAGGTATTCAAACACAAGGACCATCCAGGTATCCACATTGGGGCATTGCAGGATCACACAAACAAGAATAGTCCAGGTGTGCTGTTCAAAGAAAAAGAACAGTCCAGGTATATTATTCAAACTCAAGAACAGTTCCCCTCTACCCAAGCATGGACAGTCAAAGTATCTTAATACAATGACAGTCTAAAAAAAAAAAAAAAGAAAAAAAGGTTATTCCTGGAAAATTTGGAGGGTTGACTTCTTTTTTTTCAAGTGTGCAGAAATGGCAGAAGTGACTCAGAAAGAGGACAGAGTTAATGTTGCTCAGATGTTAGTTCTGAAGGTTCTATTCTTCTGTGCATGATCCATGTTATGACATTCTACTGTCACAAATCATGCAGTCAACTTTTCAAAGAGCTTTTTCATACCAAGAATTTCCAATCTCCATTTGGTTTTATGTTTGTTGCAACAATATAATCATGGATAATGAGTGAGTGAAACCAAGAAGACAAAATTTTAATAGTGATGTAAGTGAAGAAAAGGGCTTCTTGGAATAATAATCATGACATGCGTTTTTAAGGTGGTGAATATTTTGTGATAATGATTAGAATAAATCAAGAGTTTTGTGATGGAGAAGTTTGTGCAACAACAATTGTGGTGAATGGTTCTGTGATTCTTTCAGGTGGTGGTGTGGGAAATTAATTTAATGAATGAAAATAATGGGGTGTCACATTTTTGTACTGTAAAAGAATACATATCATGAAGCACAGTTAAGTAGTTCTATTCAACATGGATAATTTCCTTGATGAATTTCTTTTGCACTTACCACATTTACTTTTGTCAAATGACTGGACAAACCTTCACACGTCTGTTTATGATACAGACCACAAATGTCTGAGATCCTTTCATTATTTACTTTTGAGTTGATGACTATATGGGCTTGATTGTCTGGATGAGTTGATTACGAGTCAAAACTTTCAAAAGTTTTCGTTTACAACATGAACAAAGTTACATCTCACCCCCACATCTCACAACAAAAACACACATACCAGCATTAACATGAAGGAAAATAATTCTAAAAGTTGTAAATGCAAATTCAACAACATGATTTGACTTGCACAAAACCAAAATTTTGTAGTCTGATCCCTTTCTTTCCATCCCTTTAAGTTAACTTCACTTATTTTACACACGCACATAAAAAAGCACATCTGAAAGTATCAACAATACATGTGTTTCAATGTCAAAAATCATCAGTCAATAAGCAGATAAAAAAAAAAAGAAAAAAAAAAAAGAGATAACCAGCAACCTGGGCAATACTTTCAGGGTGCTCCAAAATTCTTCATTTCTTTTTCAAGGGAAATTCTGTACACTGTGAAGCTTCTTGGCCACTGCTCTGTGGCCAAAGACAGCCCACGTAAAAAGTCTGTATTGCCACATCACATGCACAGAGGCAGAGCTCCTCACTGCCACAGTGAATCGACAGTCTGTGGTGTTGTCCTGTGAGAACTGAGACATGTCCAACAACTGGAGTCACCAAAACTAGTAGGACCATTTGGCACGCTGCGCATTAATATCACTTCGCAAATTTTGAGCAAAGCAAATCCCCAGAATCTGGAAAAAAAGACACATGACATTGTATAAATAGATGTGAAAAAAAAAATCAGTTTTAAGTGTCAAGCTTTTGAATAAAACAAAATGTTTACAGATGTTCTAAAGCTTCTGGAGTATCATCTTCACTAACAATTCCTTTAAGGTAAGATTTTGTTGTTGTTGTTCCTTGCCATGAATAGCCTTTATTAAGTTTTATTTTCCACACAAACAAATTCTTCATGATAAGATTTTTTTGTTCCTTGCAATGAGTAACCTTTAATTAGTATCATCTTCAATCATAATATAATTATAATATTAATACAAACCAATATGTAAATGGAAACTAAAACCATTAAACTTGCAGTGACCTGTACTGGGAAGCTTCCACATTCATCCCTACCCCCCAAAAAAGCAACCACCACCAAACAGCCCCTCCTCTCCTGTGGTTGTAAGAGATCACAACAGAATAGTCAATGTACAAATCAGTCACAACCCTTTCTTTCTTTGCTCCATTGTAAAGAAAAGAAATGATCATAATCACCATCATGGAGCAAAAACCACAGTGATTTGCATTATGACAAACCAAGCGCTATGCTTTCAATGCAGTTTTCAATGCTTAAAGCCTTCATATTATAAGCATTTATCTGTGTGTATGTTTATTTTAAACATTAACCAAACACTGTCCTTACAATAAAGTTTTGAAAAAAAAAATCAATTTTAGTTTCGTTTTACACTGCAAAGTCAAAGAGAAAAAGACAGCAGACAGGGGAAAGAGCTAAAAAGAAACAAACAAGAGGTAAACATTTACCTGTAACAGTGCTATCCCAACAGCCACCCCAGCAACAGGTATAAGGTTTGACTCCAACCACTTTTCTCCAGCAGGTATACAGCCTGTTGTGTATATCTGAATGTTGCGGTCGTAGTCCTGAGGAGGGAGAAAAAAAATCACCTCTGTTCAGAAATTGAATTAATTATTGACAGACACCAAAGAACAAATACATGAACCTAGATTGAAAAGTAAGACTATGAGTGCACTGAAAATTAAGTATAAATGTGTGCATATATACTAAAAACAGGTGCAATGGCTGAAATGTTAAAGCATTGGACTTTCAATCTGTGGGTCATCAATTTGATACCTGTATCAGCCACAGATGGGTTATGGGTGGGGATTTTTCTCCCTTCCTAGGTCAATACATGTGCAGGTCTGCAAGTGCCTAAATCCATTTGTGTGTGTAAACATGCAAAATATCAAATAAGCACAATGAAGATCCTGTAAATACAGTGTTCGGTGGGTTTTGGAAACACAAATATATACAGTATGCATCCATCTATACAGTAGTCTGATAAAATGGGGGGGCACCACATACGGTTGTCTGTCCTGAGTGTCCCACTCAAGGTTTGACCTGTCCACTCTGAGATGTTGTCCTTCCATTTTTCTTATGCCTTCCTCTTCTCCTTGCTCCCTGTACTGTCCCTGCTGGAAGGTCCTGGCCAGCCATGATAACGCGAGATGTGGCCATACCACTTTAATTTCCTTTTCTTTACAGTGGTCAGTAGATCATAATGTGGCCTAATAACTCGCATGACTCTTTTATGCACTTCATCGCTTGTGACATGGTCCCTGTATATGATGCCAAGGAACTTCGGGAAGCATCTCATCCCTTAGGCCTGTATCTTACTGAATAAGTTATTCTCCAGTTCAGCTGTCAAGTTCCATGTCTTGCAGGCATACAGAAATATGGAAATGACAAGGGAGCACATCAGTCTGACGTTTAAGCTGGGCGTGATGTTGTTGTCATTCCAGATGGGCCTCAGTTTTGTCAGCACTGGTGTTGTCTGAGCTATCTTGGAGAGTATTTCTGGCTTGGATCCTTCATCCAAAATGATTGCTCCAAGATACTTGAAGCTTTGGACCATTTCCAGTTTTTCACTGTTGATTCTGATAATGGTGCTGATGTTGTTGGAGTTGTTGCTCATCAGTTTGGTCTTTTTCACGCTGATCTCCATGCCATGAGCTGCAGGAGTTTTGTCAAGGTATTCCACCAGGTTCACAAGCTCATCTTCATTTCCTGCCAGTCCGTAAGTGTCATCAGCAAAACACAGGTTGGTAATTGTTCTGCCACTAATGCTGACTGTTCCTTTATCATGTTCAAGTGCACCAGTCATGATCCTCTCCAGGAAGATGTTTATCAGAGTGGGAAATAGTAAACAGCCTTGTCGAAATCCAACAGTATACTCTCCCAGAACAGAGTATAGCTGCCAAAATGGATGGATAAAAACAGTCATATACTTGTACTCTATCTAAATGTACATGTATGGGAATTGCGGCCCATGAACACTGAAAAACAGCAACTAAAACTGATTTAGTTTATGAAAACACTGAAGAACAATTCACGTCCTCCGTCCACATGATACTTGTCAAGCAAGTTCTTGTTGTCAAAGCCAGACTATATGCAACTTCTGTTTAAGAAAAGTAAAATTATAGAAAAAAAAAAAGAGAGAGAAACAAGAGAAAACTTCTTTTCCAGAGAGGAGACAAGTATCACAACTTCGCTTTCATGTTGGTGTCATTAGGAGCTGAACATTTTGTTTTTAACTTTCCTCATCAAGGGAAAGGCAGACATCAACCTCCTATCTTTTTCCATTTAAATAAAAGTGGTATACAACAACCTATTTTGCATCCCATTCTTCCATCCTTCTCTCCCTTTGATTTCTTTCATGCCTTTTTTTAAATTTATTTTTTAAAATTTTTAATATGAAAATACTGTTCTTATTTCATGTATCCAATACAAGAATTTGTTTAAGGTAGTTTACACATTCGAACAAATTTGTTGCATCAATCAATGTAATTACTGTATTAATCAAGAAAGAAAGAAAAGCATGCATGTTAGTGAACCTATCAATGATTAAAACAAAACAATCCTATGTATAAATACTCCAAGCTTTTCGTTGAGTGATAAAAAGTTATTCTTTGGGTGAAGAAGATTTGTGTAAACAAGCAGGTAAAAAAAAAAAAAGAAAAAAAAAAGGGCGTTGCAAACTGTTCTTCATGAATCTTTCATTTCTTTGGTAATGAACATTGTTCTTCATACAACCACATTTACTGACAGAGAGATAGAATGAGGGGGTGGGAGGGTGAGGGGGGTGTTAGGAGTGAAAGAGAAAGAAGGAGAGGGGGGAAAAGAGAAAGAGACTGATACAGAGAAACAGAAAAGTGATAATGTTCTGTGTAAACAAACAGGTAAAATGAGTGATTTTACACTATGGCAAATCATTCTTCAGGGATTTTGGCAATGAACATTATTCTTCATACAACTACATTCACTGACGGAAAGAGAGAGAGAGAGAGAGAGTGAGAGAGAGAGAGAGAGAAGAGAGCGAGAGAGAGAGAGGGAGGGAGAAGAAATGAGAGAGAAAGTGAGAAACAGAAAAAGAGACCAATACAGAGACACAAAAAATCAGGCAGCCAGAGACAGAGAAAAGTAATCACTTACGTGAGTCAACTTCATCATATCGTACCCACAATGTCTGTTCACCATAATCTCCTGGGAAAAACAACAACAGAATCCTCATTAACAAGTTATAATGGAAGTCAAATGACAGAAAAGGTAATGTCATACACAGTATGAAATACAGCATCCATTAAGCAGAGTGAATTATGAGACTTCTGAAATCTGATGGTGAACTGATCTTGGTTAAAATCTGATGGTCAACTGATCTTGGTTAAAGGTCATACTTTGTAAACTTTGATCATGAAATCATCTTACTTAATCTTCATACTTATATTATGATGGTGAATCAGAAAATGTTTACATGAGGTATACTTTTTAACATAATTTTCTTTTACCCCATTACTGACATTAGAAGGACACACACACACACACACACACAAACGTCAAAGGCAGACAAGAAAGTGGACATATCCATTTACTAACATCTGTGTGTTTGCAGCATGAGAAGGGCACTCCACAGGCTTCCACTCCTGGTGAAGTGCAGTTGAAATACACATTGGCCTCCCAGTCTTCGTATCGATGGACTCCACAGCAGCCCAACTGAAACAGAAAACATCCCATGAAGCAAATGACTTACATCTCACGTATCTCACTGAACAATCACACTGCTAAACATGTATCTGACTGTGGAGACAATCAAAGTAATCATCATATGTAAATACAAGTATCGTCATGACACATGACATAAATTCATGGTTATTTATATGTGAGATTGCATCATCATTCCTACAAGGAAAACTTTTGAAAATGAATAATGACAACCAAAGCTGGGAGGCTGTAGGAGGGGGCAGGGGCAATATGGTCAAACACATGAAAGCTCACTTGTCACAGATCATGCATGTGGTGAAGATGGGAGTTGCTGTTCATGAACGCAGGAAAGAAGAAGAAGAAAGAAAAGAATAGCAGAGAGTGTGACAACAGCAGTGTACCCACCCAATCCTGCTGCACCCAGTCCACCAGGTTCTGGAGATCTGCATCGTCCCTGTAGTTCACTATCATGTTCCTTGCCTGACTCTCCATCTGGTCTCTCACCTGTCATTCAGTCAAGAGGTGAGTGTCAACAACTTCACGTTGCAAAAACCATCTTTAATAAAACACATAATTCACAACATGATATCATGAAAAATACAAAGAACACACACACACATATACAATGGAATTTCATTTTTGAACAACTATTGCTACATCTTATTATAATTCCTGTACACACATAGTAATTTAATATGTACATCTAATCATGAATGTAACCACATACCATACACAATTACACATAAGAAAATCATATTCATAAACATCAACCATCATATTTTATTCACATCAAATTTCCTGATGAAATGCATCAATATCAGGAAAACATTACATGAGACATCAATACATTTATGTTGCATAATGCATAAAAAATTGATAACTGTTATGTCATAAGAATAATTCCTAGAAAAATAAAGAGTCAATAATTTCACAAATGGATAATTTTATGTTGTTGTTGTGACATAATCAAACTGGTCCTCCCAAAGGAAGAAATCTGTTAAATGTTCTCCCACTGTTTATCTGTACGTAAGAGCAGACCTAAACAACAACTGGCATTATATCAGGTTTCTTCCAGTTTATCTGTATGTATGAGAATACCTAAACAACAACAACTGACATTATATCAGGTTTCACTTCATTAATCTTGCTCTTTCTAATGCTTCCAATTTTCTGTTGACATAGGCACCAGTGCAACACTCAATGAGAGTGACACACACCACTTTCATCAAAGCCTCCAGATGTTGGTGTGAGCAATGACCATAAACCATGAAACAATTTGGCTGACTCATGCTTTGCCGCTTCAGCAATAATCACGAACCTTTGACACTAATCAGAGGACACTAGTACAAATTAATCCATCTACTGGAAACTGTAATCACAAAATGTGAGAAGATATCAGCATCATAAGATTCTTACATCTGCCACTTTTCATGGTCAAATAATCACTATTTTAACCAAACACAAACACACATGCTCAAAGAGTTGTTTTGTTTTGATCAAACATGCAAAATACAGATTTAACCAGTTCAGTGCCAGAGAATATTGTGAAAAAAAGCTCTCCCCTTGCTTGGAAAGTCTGAGGATTCTGGGGTAAGAAAAAAAATCAAATACAAAAACTATTGTAGGTACAGAAAGAAAGTAAACATTTTTGTCAAGAAAAATGAATACAGATTCTGAATCTGGGCTTTTATCACAATTACTTTGAAGATAACTGTTCAGGCATTTGAAAGTGAAGACAATAATTTTTGTGTGCAACAAAAAAGTCTATTTCCACCTTCACAGAATGGCATTCATGAGGAAAACAAACAAAATACAGTTGGAAATATCATGCCTATTGTCAGATTATACCTGTAGAAGAAATTAAAATAGTCTATAAGTTTATGAAAACAAATCACACCACGTGCAGATATGTAAGTGAAAAACTCTCCCAACAATCATTACAATGACAAACGTGAATACAGTTAACCTAAAAGTCAATCATGTTCTCAGAAACTGAGCAGTCAAGTTTTTTGACAGCTAGGAATTTTCCCCAGTATTTGGGTGAAGTTCTTTGATGACACTCCCTCCAGGTTGCACCTGGGCCGATTCAAGTGTCTTCTATATATACGATTTGCCTCCACTTCAAACAGGTCAACCATCTGATTCAGTGACAAAAAGTGTTAGAACTAAAAGCAATTGTTTCTTGTTCATTGCACTTTCAAACCTATGTTTCATGAAAATTGTGGAGCATTGGCGGTTGTCTATTTCCAGAAGTATGCATTGAAATAACAGTTCACTGACGTCCAACTGCAACGCCCACTTCCACACCCATGGCTGGCATTGGACCTATCGTCTTAGTACTCTTGAATGAATTTGCATCAAATGGGCTGTCAGTTTTGTCACTGTTGTCATTCACCTTTAGTGTTCAAGCCAATCACCATCATTACAGCTATCAATAATCATAAGCACAGCTTGCAAAATCATGTAAATCCACTGATTGTTACCACTCTGTTTACAGGACAAAGTTTTCAACATCTATTTTTATTTGCACATGATGCAACCTTCTTTCTATGCACATTCCACGTAGTCCAGTTAGCAAATCATTATCAAGAAGAAAGGGGTCTTCTACCTGATGTATGTTCAGTTGAAAAGTATTTCCAGACAAATCAGACTAACCATTCAGAGTCTGTTTATTTTCATTGAACCAAAATCCAGTGAAGGTAAACTCAGAACATATGCAATACATCTGTGAACATCTTATAAGCACTATGGCAACACTTTATGCAGACATCAGCTGACGTTTTATAGGCACTGAATTGGTTAAAAGACATGCACACAGACATACAATCTATCAATTGACATGTAAAGATCTGGAAATAGGCTTTATGAATTTACAAACACATTCAACTTCAAAAGAAAAGAAATGAAAAATACAGATTCAAACTTCAGCAACTATAACAAGAGAGGCAATGCCTTCAACATTCAAGACTCACTTGTGACAAACACTTTATCCAACAAAGGAATCACAAGGAAAAAAATCGTTAAAAGTGTGTGCTGTAGTCAATATTATGAAATCAAACAAACAAATAAACAAAAAAGAAAGAAAGAAAGAAAAAAAAGGTGCAGGAGTGGGGTTGTATCCCCAGTGTAAAGCTAGGAAGCAAAATGACAATTCACAGGGCCAAAACACACCTTCCAGTCACATCCAAAATTAATACTTAACGTTAGCATGATAAATGGATTACTCTATTTCAGGTGATAACACTGTTGAAATCAGGTTATTTCAATAATTTTCAATTATCTAAGAAGGTCCTGGTAAAGAAGAACAGACCAGTGTTATTTCCATGTTAGGAGTCTGCACTTCAAACAAACTAAACCCCCTAAAAAAACAACAAAAACAAAAAATATATACATATATACATATATATACATACATACATACATATATATATATATATATATATATATATATATATATATATATATATATATATGTCACACTTTTTTGCGTCCACTGGAAATGGACACCAAAAAAACCTCTTCAAAGGCACATACACAGTTCAAACAAAATATAACTATTTCAAAGGCAATGTTCTCGGCAAAATGAAAGAAGATCTGCTGATTTTTGTGGTTAATCGTGGATACAAATAATTCAGTAAGTTTTTAGCCATGATACGCACTATGCAGAAATCCTCCTCAATAAAATTCAGTAGGCTCCTTCCCTTTCTTTCAATGACATATCGCACATGCTAACTAATGAATATTCATGAAATTGTGGTTTCCTAAAAAACAAAACCAAAAAAAACACCACCTTGGGTGAATGTAGATAGTGTAAGATCTTCACACTGAGTGTACACTCAAACGCTTTTCTATGCCCAGAGTGATATTTCAAAATGTAATGTTTTACTTTTAGATTCCATTTTATGAAAATTAATTCCTACAGTATAACTGGATTAACTTCCCATTGGAAAAATGGTGACAATATCATTTGTTCTGATCTTTAAATTTTATATTGTCTTCAGACTCAAAATAAATAAATAAATAAAAAGACTGAAACTCACAAACATTAGATATTCCTTATAATTATTTTGACCTTTATTGCATAGCAACCATGGAACTACTGATAAAAACAAACAACAAACAAACCAGTGGTGTATACAAAACTGAACACTCACACACACACAAAACAATGAAACAAAAACAAAGAAGATCAATAATATGAAACATTATTTTCTGAAGTATTATTCAATGAATTTACAAAGCACACACATCAACATGCACCATCACACATACATACACACAAAAAACTTGAAAAAACAGGCTACACAAAGATATGCAAGTACATTCACACACATGCCCCCCCCTCCCCACGCACGCATGCACACACACACACACACACATACACACACTCATACATGTACGTACACTTAAACACCCAACTAAAAGAAAATAAAACAACTTACCCAGTCTTTATATACAAAACCCAGGATCCCCAACAACAGCTCCAGCACAAATATAATGCTCAAGGCGATCATAAACTGAAACATATGACAGCCAGTGATCAGTGTTAACAGGGTGACACAGACGTAATAAACACACACACACACAGACAATAAAAGCCAGAAAACATCAAGGCTGCACACTGTTAGTAGTTGCTAGCCCAATAAAGAGCAAAACAGAAGAAAACAGACACAAGTACATAGTGACACACTACACACACACATTCACAGACTGAGACAGAAAGCAGACAGACAGACTGGGCAACACACACTACACACACCGAAAGTGTATGCCCCAGATTCTATCGTTTATATCAAATTACTCACACACAAGATTTCTTACTGATCACTAAACAAATCAGAACAGTTATCTTCTACATCTATCTCTCTCAATCATTTCTTCCAAGGCTTTTTTTCTCCCTTCTTATTTTCTAAATGTATTTATTTATGTTTAAAAAAATTTTTTTTTTAAAGACATGGACATTAAAACAGTACACACAGAATATCTAACAAATAACCTCTCAGGAAAAAAAAAGTACTTAAACAAAACATGAAGAACAATTTCAGGAAATAGTAAATATGATATATAAAACAAGGCAGAAAAAAGACAACAATTTATCCTAAACCATAAAGAATAAACAGCTTTCTGTACAATTACTAAAAATCAATCTGTCTGTCTGAATAAATGAACTTTCAATTTCCAGATACATTATATAATATATACACATAAAACCAGTATCTAACAACTCTCTTTCCCCTGTTCATACAGTGATATACTGTGCCATGCCACATGACCTATCATGTCATGAAACATTTCTTCTGATCAGTTTGAGGAAGATTTTGCGAGCGATAACAACATAACCATAACTGCATAAGTCTGTTCCGTTTCATATACATAACTTTCACTGATTTATTATTTTTTTTGCACTTCAATCATTTCTACATCTATTGTTTCCTGTGCTCCTGCATCACATAACTAAATAACAACACAACTGTAAGACTATTCTGTTTCATTTAACTAAAATGGTAATTTTTACTGACCTCTTTTTCACACTTCTGTTCATAGTTGTTTATTTTTTTTGTCTGTGCTTTAGCATCACCATACTGAACCATAATAATAATAATAATAATAATGGATACTTATATAGCACACTATCCAGAAATCTGCTCTAGGTGCTTTACAAAAACGCTTTTGATAACATAAAACATTATATCTATGTTACATACACACACCAAAATGTGACCACACACACACACACACACACACACACACGCACGCACACACACACACACACACTGCATACATACATTTGAACATACATGTGTATCTAACAGCTACCCTAACACATACGCACACATAGGCAGGCACAAACTTACATAAACACACGCACACACAATACACATTCATATACATGCATGTAGTTGTGGACCTGCCACAATTGAACTTATTGCTGAGGGAAAAGGTGAGTTTTGAGACGAGATTTAAAAGATGCGAGGGAATCAGAATGACGGAGGTTATCAGGGAGCTTGTTCCACATCTTTGGCGATTGAAAAGAAAACGATCCATGTAATGGCCTTTTCATATTCATTCTATAGCTACACATTTGGCTAAAATTCCGTCTGCAACTAGTTAAGAATAAACAACACACACATATATATGTATATATATATATTCCTGTAAAAAGTTACTTAATGTTAAAAACTATCACAGTATCAGTAAAAACAATATATAACATCCAGTTTTCACACACTGACTTGCTCTCTTCTTCGTAAACAACACATATTTTAGATTCTGCAAAAATAAAAGATTTTATTTTATTTTATTTTTTTTTATCGCACACGCATCCCACAAAATCCCTAGAGCAAATCGATGTTCATTGTGTATTTCTTCTCTTTTCTGTGTGGGCATGTGTGTGTGTGTGTGTGTAAGCATGTGGGCATGTGTGTGTGTGTGTGTGTGTGTGTGTGTGTGTGTGTGTGTGTGTGTCCAAAATCGGTTTTTAATTTTTGTAATATGCTCAAAGGAGGCAAAAAAGTCATTTTAGCTGTAAGTAAGATGATTAGATTTGCAAATGTTGCCTAGTTATACTTTTGGAGTTCAAAGACATTTGTGTTTTCTCAACTTTTATGTGACATTGTTGTGTATTTGGAAATGTTTGTTCTGGGCATGAAAAGTTTATTTAGCAGTATTCCTCCATACTCCAATAGGAGTGAAAGGATAATTAAAACTTGTGTGTGTGTGTGTGTGTGTGTGTGTGTGTGTGTGTGTGTGTGTGTGTGTGTGTGTGTGTGTGTATTTCTATATAAAAGATATGTATACAGTGTGAGACAAACACCCATGCATGCATGTGTGAACACACATCTTAACTGACCAAATAAACTGACCCAACCACCAAACTAAACACCAAACTAACATCCATCTGCAAAAATATAACAGCAAGCAAAGCCCTGAGGACACTTATTTTGATAACAGAGACACATATCTAAGCCCAAGATATCCCCTGGCTTTGAACTATATATATAATAATAAAAGGGAACGGTTCCTGAACACTGTGAGGAAGGAGCATAAAGTGCATGCATACTATTCACAAGCCACAAATCAATACGGAAGTAAGTGAAATGGGTAGCACTGTCTGTGGTTTGGCATGGTCTGTTACTGATGCTGACAGGGTTAGCAGCACCCTTGCCAAGTCATATCCTATGCTGGTGGGCCGGGCAGGTCTCAAAGTTTCTGAAGTACCATCCAAGGTCTCCCTGTCAAAACTGTCCCCTGGCAATTTTTTTCCCAGTTAGCCACAGATTCCTCTTGCCCTTTCTGAGTTCTCTCTTGCTCTCACTGAATACCCAGTTTCCCCAACCCACCTTTCTGTCTGAGTGTCTCTCTCTTTCTCTTTCTTAAACACTCACTTACTTACCCCAAACCTACTCTTGCCCCTTTCGTGTTTTGAATTGTAGCCTAGTAGCCAATTTCCATTAAAATAATTAATTTCTCTCTCTTCATGACACACTTAAAGACACAGTGACACTCTCCTTGTTGAGCTGTTGTCGCCATGGTGGGCGGACATGTTTTGTTTCACTCTGGCAATGGGCCTATGCTACTGCTTGAGATGGATAATTTTCCTTTGCTTTTTATTTGCAACCATTTCATTAATTTTGAATATTTGAATGTGTTTGTTATATTTATGCACTTTTTACATGCGTGTGTGTGTTTACATGCACAAGTGTTGGAAGTTTTTCAATGGAACCACAAATTGCTGGACCTGTATGTTTTCTTTCACTTTTGTGGCTTTTGCTTTGTGATTCACATTTTATTTTGTGGTTCACAGGCAACATTGGCTGAATTGATCTTTCGCTGAATGACCAGTGATGTTCTTTGTGGCAGTGCAACGCAGATACTGTTTCACTGTGAAACAGCAAAGAAAAACCCGTTTTGCATTTTTGCAGTTTTTCATTGCTTGTGTTTAAATTTTTTTTTTTTTTTTTTTTTTTACATCATCCCCTTTTCTTAATTCAATATATTCATTACCCATCATCTTATTTTGTTTTACTTTTGCATATGTTTTGTGTAAATTATGACACATACTATGGATTTGTGGCCATCAAAGGATGGTCTATCAGTTGCGTTTCTTAATATTAATAACTTACAAAATAAATTAGCTGATGCTGAATGTCCCAGAGACAGGTTTATGTGTATTTATTCACCACAGTATTCAGTTTAAACGAGTTCAGCTTCATGATCACAACAATACTGAATCAATCTGGATCAAAATTAATTTGAAAAAACCCCCAACAAAACCAATTCTTCTGGGTTTCATGTATAGAAATCCAGCTGAACATGCAAAGTGGATAGAAAATTTCGCTTCGGTGATGGAAGAAATATTCTTGCATTCAGATTAGGTGATACTGCTGTGTGATTTCAATATTGATTTACTTAAAATAAATGTAACAAAGCCTGGACACATTCATTTAGATCATTTCAGTTTGTTGAGTTGATTGCTAAGCCCACAAGAATATCAGCAACACCAAAAACTCTTATAGATCACATTCATACTTATATTAGCTATAAAAATAACATATTGGAAGTATGCTTGCCAGACTATGGTTGTAGCGATCAGTATCCAGTTTGCCTTACACAGTCAAAAAAAAGAGAGTAAAAATCCCAAAGAATGGTAATAAATTTGTCACTTACAGATGCTTTTTACATTTTGACAAAGATAAAGTCCTACATGATTTAAACAACTCATGTTTTTCTTGGGTATACCAGTTTATAACTCCTGATAAGGCCTCTGAAGTTTTGTACCATAACTTTTGAAATATTTATGATAAGCAGGCACCATATAAATCCAAACATATTAGAGACAATCCTAAGTTACCCTGGCTGTCCAAACACCTTGTTGATGCCATGACTTTGCACGACTTCTTTCTGTCTAAAGGCTCTATGGAAGAATTTTAAGAAACAAAAATCTTGTCAACCATTTCAAACTTCTAGCTAAAGTCCAGCATTTTTGATACCTTGTTGTTTCTTCTAAATCTGACAGCAGGTCAATCTGGAATGTCATTAACCAGTAAACAAGTAACAAGATTAATGTAAAATCCACTTTAGTAAGCTAGTTACTAATCTGCATCCAGAAGATCTTAAGACTCGCTTTTGTGAAATAGCTAATTTTACAGTAAGATCTGATTCTAGTGATAGGTGTGTACTGAATAATCTTGAAAAGTTAAAAGAATTTTGTGTGTCATAACATATATATCTTCTGACCTGAACATCCCACTAATGTCCATTCATGAAGTTTGTAATGCTTTAATTCACTTGAAACAAACAAGCACTCGTGGACTAGATGGTATTGATGGTAAAATTCTAAAGACTGCTGCTCCTTTTATTTCTGAAACATTCATTTATGTTTTTAACCTGTGTATAAACATCTATAAGCGAAAATAATTTCCCCAAACATTCAAATTTGCAAAAATCATTCTTCATAAATTCATAAATCTAGTGACTGTACTTCTAACTACAGAAATATTTCTATTTAATCTGTTGTCGATAAACCTTTAGAAAATCACATCAGAAAGCATTTCCTTAGTCATTTTGAAAAATTTGATCTGTTTCATCTTCACCAGCTGGGATTTAGGAAACACCACTCATGTCACACTGCACTACTGACTAACCAAGTTAGTTGATAAATGGCTTACTAACATAAATGATAATATTTATAATCACTGGGGTTGTCTTTGTTGATTTTGCCAAAGCCTTATGTAACAGAACACACTCTTCTTCTGAAAAAACTTAAACAATATGAATATGGCCTATCAAGTGACACACTAGAACTTATCTGTTCATTCCTGGATAAAAGAGAACAACTGGTGCTGGTCAATGGGCATAAATCTTCTCTTATGCTAGTGGTGTACCTCAGGATTCTGCCCTTGGACATATACTATTTTCCATTTATATCAAAGATCTGCCCCTATCTTTGACAGCTCTGTGAAATGTTCACAGATAACACAACCCTGCATGCTGGTAATATAAAAGGGATGAAATATGTGCATCATTTCAAACAAATATTAATTAATTAGTAGAATGGTATGAGTTAAACCATGCTGAAACCCACATAAAACAAAATACATGTTAACCACCAGATAAAAGTGTCAGAACATCTTGGGTATTTGTCTTCCCCTGTTCATCAATGGAGTTGAGTTCCATAAAGTTTTAAGGGTAGTAACTGACAACCTCTTGTGGGCTGAACATGTAGGAATAATATGCAATACTCTCTCTAAAAAGATCTATCAGCTATCCAAGGTAAAACATTTCCCAGATATCCATTCCCGTAAAATGTTTTTCCATGCCTTCATTGAATCTCATGTATTATGCATCCATTGTCTGGGATCTTGCAACTGTAAATATACTGGAAATTCTGCAAAGTATTTACACAGACATGCTCTGATATTAGTTTTACTAAAATCTTCTTCCTTGTCCTTTACAGACTATACCATGATGGACATTCTTCCAATGAAACTGGAACTCAATATATAACAAAGCAGTTTTTATGTTCAAAATATTATCTGGTTGTGCTCCACCATCAATTACTAGTTCCTTTCATTTTAATATTAATCACCATGCTCATAAGTTAATGCTGCCTCTTCCTAGAATTGATCTTTTGAAATCCAGCCTCATATTCTGGTGGTTCACTCTGGAACAATATTCCATCCTCTCTGCATTTATAACCACACCTCATTAAACAAATTTTAAAATGCATATCATTCTCACTTAATAACCCAATGAAAGAAGTTTCCGACACCTTCAATGATTTTGTTCAAAATTCTCTCATCCTCTTGCTTTGTCTTTCTGCTTTGGTCTGTCTGCAACTGCAGGAATATATACATGTGAATATTTACGCATGTATTTGTGTGTATCCAAATGTCCCATGTGTACTTCATCATTGTCATCATCAACATCATCATAAATATCATCATCATCTATCTCTTTCTCTCTCTCACTGTATTACAACCATATATGTCATACATTTTTGTCATGAATGCAAGTATTATGATTATATGTACCTGTAAATGTTTACTGTGTATTTGAGTGTCATGCTTGTATTTCCACAGTGTTTTCTTATTTTGTGAATATTTTGATTTCATTTCTCTTTGCCCTGACGGCTGGATGTAAAAAAGCATATATATAATAATAATATCCTTGCTTATTCCACTTCCATCATCAAAAAAGAGTTTGTGTGTTCGTTCACATAGGCAGATTTATCACTGTCTCCATCTCATTGTTGGCACATCTAAAGTACTAATCAAAACCAAAGCATAAACTTATCTACTGGAATTCTTTCGAAACAACTACCAAAATGATTACACACACACACACACACACACACACACATGTGCATTCGCACACAACTCACAAAGAGAAGTAGACAGGTGTTTTCCCTGAGAGAGCCAACACAGCCAGCAAAACCAATGACGAACATGGTGAGGCCAGTGACAATGAAGACGAGAGCGGGGTCCAGAGCAATGTTGGTCAGTTTGCTGAAGTTGGCCAGCGTGTCCTTTTCTGCCCATGCCCACAACCCTATCGCCAGCAGCGCCCCACCAAATAACTGAAAACACACACATGCACACAAATTGAAAAAAGGTCTGGTCTTCTCTTGTCTTAGGGAGGTAGAGAGGGAGAATGGGAGAATGAGAGAGCTGGAGGGAGGAAGGCATGGAGATATATATATATATATATATATATATATATATATATATATATATACACATACACACATACACACACACACACGTGTGTGTGTGTGTGTGTGTGTGTGTGTGTGTGACACACAGAGAGGAGACAACAAAAATCTATATCAGTGTGGGTTAAACACAAACTTATACATGTGCTTTTTTTTTATATGCTTCCATCTTCCACAAGGATGCAAAGAAGAAAACAACAACCATAAAACAGAAGGGAAAGAAAAGGAGAGTGAGAGAGAGACACACACACAGAGCTATAGACAGAGAATGAGACAAGAGAAGACAAGACAAAATCTTTATTATCAAGGGTAACACTATCTAGATAACTGATAAGAAAGTAACATGCTTTTTTACATCCAGCCCTCACCCTAGAGAAGGAATACAGCTAAAGAAGCGATAATGAGTAAAAGGAAGAAAAAGAAATCAAAATACAATCAAAACACACACACATGATTATAATTTTTATATATACAGAACAGAATAGGAGGAGGATGACAAAGAGGAGAAGAAGAAAAAGATCAAAAGATGGAAGAGAAGAAGATGACACAATATGTTCAGTGCAAAATGATAGAATGAATATCACAAATGAAAATACATGTAGTACAAAATAAAAGCAGACAATTTTCAATAGGAAAATCTAAGGGAAGGGGAGGGGCGGGGGTTGGGGGCGGGGGAAGAAAAAAAAAAGAAAGAAAAAAAAAAAGAGGTAGTGTTGTTCGTACAAAACAGAAGAAAAAAGTCGAACTGAACAACTACTGAGGTACAACAACAATATATAAACCAGATTATCAATGGACCAGTAAAGTGGTGTCAGTGAAAAAATGCATTTCACTAATGAACAGACCAGTTGTATTGTGCTGGACCGGCACACATGACACAAGCTGACACCATCTCACATTAAGAAAAAAAAAAAGAAAAAAAAAGATGAAGAAAAAAGAAGAAAAAAAGAAGTACCCGCATACAATTAGGTGCATGACAATTTTAATTATCAAACATAGGTTCTTATAAACTGAAGAATGAGAGAGAGAGAGAGAGAGGGAAAGGCAGGCAGCCTGACAAATCTATACAATGCTCATTCAGTCATTACTGATCATTTATTCAATCCTTTCTGGTGACTTCACTAGTTCCAGACCTTTTCATTTCACGATGACACTTAATAGTGAAACATGATGTGGCTGTGTAATTACTTGTCAATTAATCATCAATGAACGACGCATTACAATTTATTTATTAAAGAAAGGAACAGCACCATGACACAAATATCATGGATCCATATCTGAATATGTATACAGACTCAAAAAGTCATGAGTGTGTACATAAATAAACAATAAAGATTGACACTCAAACCTCCATGGCAGGGAGCTCATGGCATTTACAATAAAAAAAATTACAGTACATAGTATGTATACATAAACACACACACATCAACTTAGTGTGTACACACAAACACCAAGCAAACACACCTGCACACACACGACTAGCAAAAGTTCAAGAAGCACATTAGTCAATAACTGGTAGGCAGAACAGAAGAGGTGTCTTGAGAGAATTTTACAACTGAACTGGGAAATCCTCATCAAGAAGAAAGGGACCCGTATATAAGTGGGTGGAGGCAATCTGGGGAAACTTCAGACAAGACAACCAAGGCCAAGAAAGACTTGACATTGCATAACACAAATATCAGGAGAAAAGCCACTCCACTTTCTTCTGCTGCAGTCACTGATCTATTTCAAAATGCAGTCACAAATGATAACCTCTTGCTCTTTCCAAACTTCATTCATTTGGCACAGGCTGTTTGTTTGCTGCATTCTGGTCACAGCAAATCCTTCTTGACTGAAAATGAAACTCAACAGCAGAACCAAAATAAAACTAATTCACAAACTCACTGTGAGAGTCTACCACCATCATACAGCGGTGAAGCTGCTTGGCAAAATAACAAAACAAAAACAAAAAAACAACCCAAAAAACCAACACACCCGGCAACAATGCTTTATATCATCAGATTCAGCAACTACCTCAGCTGTTACCCAATCCACTCATGGAGACTTTCCGTGTTTCACAGAAAAATGAGAGGCAGAGAAACTTTTCCGCCTAGTAATAACTGTAGGCTTTTCTAATCGCTGGATATAAAAAAAAGATGACCGTTGAGGAGGCTGCCCCCCCCCCACCTCCCACTCTCCCCTTACTTCTCCCGATGCGTGCTTTCTGCGCACCAATAAGCTGATCAATAATGGGGCCAGGCTGCGCTGATGCCTGTTCTATTTACTCATCAAGGCTGGGCCAGGAGAGCGCTTGCCTCAGAGCGAAGACAAACAACCCCACAGACGTGGGTGTCTCAGTGATGAGATGGCATCAGGGGGTAGAAGGGTGGCTGGATGACTGTCATATATTCTTCTTCTTCTTTTTTTTTCTCCTAGATCAAGAAAAAGGTGTGTTTAAACTGGAGTGATGCAACTTTCTTTCTCTTTCTGGTTGAGATTGTGAGTGGGCATGTCTGTGAAAGTGTGTGTGTTTGTGTTTGTGTGTGTGTGCGCGCACACATGTGTGTACGTACATGTGTGCGTGTGTATGTGTTTGATAGAAGAAAGAGAGCTGTGAGCGAGAGAGAGAGAGAAAGAGAGCTGAGACGAGAGAGAACTCGAACTCTAAAAGTTTAATCAGTATAGGCCATGGCCCCTTCTGAAGGGGGTAAAGTATTTGTGAATAATTCACACGAATTTGCAGAGTAACACACTGAAACAGTAATAACTGACAGAAGGCATTACAAAAGCACACTGGAAGCAGTTAATTCAGCTAAGCATAATGGTGCGTTTCTTAACATTTAAAGGCTTTGTATGAATACATACACACATTCCTTACTAGTGGTTCACTTCCAGTTGCCATAAGCAACGCAGTCCGGAACAAGGATGGATCCTGACAATACTTTTGTGGAATGTGCTTAATATGTAAATCATGATAAGCCTGACAACAAAGCAGAAAATGTTTTTCATCTTCATTTCGTTATTACACAGAGGACACAATAAATTCACACTTGCATACATTTTATATCGGTTATGTTATACCGTGATGTCCAATATTCCACATCTAAATCTTGTCATAAAATACCTTAGTTATATGTCTGTCAATATCAAGCAGCAGATACTGTTCACAATTTATTGATGATTTAAATGTTCTGTAAAAAGAATATCTATCACTGCTCTGCACATGCTCAATCCCAGTTTTGCCATCTAATATCATTCAGTTGCTGATGAAGTTTTTTTTAAAAGACATTTGTGTTTTCAACACCTTGATTTATCCATGCAAAACTGAATCAATTTTCAAACAAAAATTTCCTAATACCAGAAACCCAAGATTTTTTTTACCACGCAATTCTAAGTCAAATGGTAATCTTTCATTTTATACACTTTATATGGTAATATTTCTTCACTCATACCTACAGTCTTTAACCAGTATCTAACACACTGCAAGGGCAATTTTATGGAAATAGGGTAACGACCTGTTTCGCCATACACAAATCATTTGGTGTTTTGATATGAAGTCCCAAAAATTTCTTAAGAGCAAATAGATGAACTATATATATATATATATATATATATATATATCTGAGTCAGGTCAGGTCTCTACCTGCCACAGGTACCATGTAACCCTGTGCTACCTGTCACATGTGGGCAGATGGAGCTCGATAGCCTGGGAAGGCAGTCCATCTAAGACAAGGAAAAGTCTGAAGTAAAACCCATGAAGTGCTAAGGAATGCAGGAAAGTCTCGACATGCATTGACCCTGGGTCCATGGCCATGTCCCGACTTTCAGTAGCCGCGCCCCCGTGCCTCCGAGGAAGGTTTTTGAGCCAGAGGCTAGGACAAGGACAGTCTGATATAAAACCTACGACCTGAGGACCTCACTGTCACCGTCCCAGCTTGCTAGGCTATGGCAGATGAACCACGGGTGTAAAGGGTGGGGCCAGTACTGCGCACACTGCACTCCACCTAAAAATTCCATTGCGCAGGCTTGAAGGACACGTCCACGTCCGCGCCACCAACTATTCCAAGCCCTGTAGCGATGGGAAAGGGGCGAAAACGGCAGGTGGAAGATGTCACTGGAAGCCGCAGTTCCAATCCTGCATGCAGGCGGTTCAGGATATTGGTCGCCTGATTGTTGACCTGGAGGTGACAGCATCACTCGGCAGCACCCTGAACGACCAAGCAGCCTTTTCTAGGGACAGCACTGCTTGCTCCACACGGAGAGGGGCCTAGAAAAGGTGGTCCAAACAAATGCTCATCTCCATACCCCCCAGTTGGCTAACCGCGGCCAACGGGCATCTCCAAACGCGGTCGAACAACAATAGAGAAGAAAAGGCCGGCACCTGCCTCACAATTAGGTGCAAAAGGACTAAAGGTAGCATGCTGGAACATCCGAACCATGCGTGACTCTGCAGACAGCAACCACCCAGAAAGGCGTTCCGCTCTAGTCGCACACGAACTTCAGAGACTGAACATTGACATTGCTGCCGTCAGCGAAGTCCGCTTTGCAGGGGAAGGCAGCCTCCAGGAACACGGCGCTGGGTACACCCTCTACTGGTCAGGCAAGCCAGAGACTGAGAGACGCCTTTATGGCGTAGGCTTTATGGTCAGGAGCACCATTGCCTCCAAGCTTGAAAACCTGCCAACAGGACACTCAGACCGAATTATGTCCATGCGCCTCCCACTACGGAACAAACAGCATGCCACTCTGTTCAGCGTGTACGCTCCAACCCTCCAAGCGGACCCCACAGAAAAGGTCAAGTTTTACACTGATCTGCGCAACCTCGTTCAGAACACCCCTGCTGACGACAAGGTCATCATCCTTGGCGACTTCAATGCCAGAGTTGGCCAAGATTCAGAAGCCTGGAAAGGAGTCCTTGGCAAGCATGGCGTTGGTAATTGCAACGACAATGGGCGCCTTCTTCTCGAGTTCTGTGCAGAGCAGCAGTTTACCATCACCAACACCATTTTCCAGCAGAAGGACAGCCTGAAGACAACGTGGATGCATCCTCGGTCCAAACATTGGCACCTCATTGATTACATCCTGATGCGCCAGAGAGACGTACGAGACGTCCTACACACCCGAGTGATGCCCAGCGCGGAGTGTCATACTGACCACCGCCTCGTCCGCAGCAAGCTCAGGCTCCACTTCAAGCCCAAACCAAAGAAAGGAGGAGCTCCTAGGAAGAAATTCCAGGTCGGCAACTTTCAGTCAGCTGAAGTGAAAGCTGAATTCCAGGCGAAGCTTCAGGACAAACTTGAAGACCCCAGTTGCCCCACAGACCCCTCTCCAGAATCACTATGGGCACAGCTGAAATCAGCCATCCTGCAGTCCTCTGAAGAAGTCCTAGGGTTCTCGTCGAAAAAGAACAAGGACTGGTTTGACGAAAACAACCAGGAGATCCAAGAATTGCTGGCGAAGAAGAGATCAGCCCACCAGGCTCACCTTGCACAACCGTCTTGTCCGGTGAAGAAAGCAACCTTCCGGCTCTTATGCAGCAACCTCCAGCGCAAGCTTCGTGAGATTCAAAATGGGTGGTGGACCAACCTGGCAGAGAGGGCTCAGCTTTGTGCAGACACTGGTGACTACCGAGGCTTATACGAAGCCTTGAAGGCGGTGTACGGTCCCTCATACCAGGTCCAGAGTCCCTTGCGCAGCGCAGACGGCCAGGCGCTCTTCACAGACAAGATGTCGATCCTGAATAGGTGGTCGGAACACTTCCAGGCCCTCTTCAGCGCCAACCGCACGGTTCAAGACTCGGCAATTCTCCGCATCCCACAACAGCCAGTGAAATTACAACTGGACGAGCTACCAACCCTAGTAGAGACTGTCAAGGCCATTGAACAGCTGAAATGTGGCAAGGCAGCAGGGGTTGACGGAATTCCGCCGGAGGCGTGGAAGAATGGAGGCCCAGCACTACACTCCAAACTCCACAACCTCTTTGTCTGCTGCTGGGAGCAAGGCAAACTACCACAGGACCTCCGTGACGCAGTCATCATCACCCTGTATAAAAACAAGGGAGAAAAGTCGGACTGCTCCAACTACAGGGGGATAACTCTGCTCTCCATCGCAGGCAAGATCCTCGCCAGAGTCCTCCTAAATCGGCTGGTGCCTACTATCGCCGAAGAACATCTCCCAGAGAGTCAGTGTGGCTTTAGAGCCAACAGAGGCACCACTGACATGGTCTTCGTTCTCAGACAGCTACAAGAAAAATGTCGGGAACAGAACAAAGGACTGTATGCGACATTCGTCGATCTCACGAAAGCTTTCGACACCGTGAGCAGAAAAGGTCTGTGGGAGATCATGAAACGTCTAGGATGCCCCCCAAAATTCCTCAGCATGGTCATCCAACTACATGAGGAACAGCGTGGACAGGTCAGACACAGCAACGACCTTTCGGAGCCCTTCCCAATTGGAAATGGAGTGAAACAAGGTTGTGTCCTCGCGCCGACCCTCTTCACGATCTTCTTCAGCATGATGCTCCAACAGGCCACTGAAGATCTTGGCGACGACGACGGTATCTTCATCAGATACCGCACTGATGGCAGCCTATTCAACCTGAGGCGGCTACAGGCCCACACCAAGACACTGGAGCAACTCATCAGAGAGCTTCTGTTTGCTGACGATGCTGCCCTCGTCGCCCATACAGAAGCGGCCCTGCAGCGTATAACGTCCTGCTTCGCAGAGGCTGCGCAGCTCTTCGGCCTAGAAGTCAGTCTGAAAAAGACGGAAGTTCTCCACCAGCCTGCCCCACAGGAAGAATTCCACGCTCCTCACATCAACATCGGTGAGACAGAGCTGAAGTCGGTCCACCAGTTCAGCTACCTAGGCTGCACCATCTCGTCTGACGCCAAGATCGACAAGGAGATCGACAACAGACTTGCAAAGGCAAACAGCGCATTCGGCAGGCTGTACAAGAGAGTGTGGAACAACAAACACCTGAAGAAAGACACAAAGATCAGCGTGTACAGAGCTGTTGTACTGCCCACCCTGTTGTATGGCTCCGAAACCTGGGTCACCTACCGGCACCACATACGACTGCTTGATCGCTTCCACCAGCGCTGCCTTCGCACCATCCTCAGCATCCACTGGAGTGACTACATCACAAATGTCGAGGTCCTGGAGCAGGCAAAGACTATCAGCATCGAGGCAGTGCTGCTAAAGACCCAGCTACGTTGGGCAGGGCACGTGTCCAGGATGGAAGACCACCGCCTGCCCAAGATCGCGCTGTATGGCGAACTGTCCACTGGCCACCGTGACAGAGGAGCACCCAAGAAGAGATACAAAGACTCCTTGAAGAAAGCTCTCGGTGCCTGTCACATTGACCATCGCCAGTGGTCCGCAGTAGCCGCTGATCGAGAGACCTGGCGATGCACCATCCACCAAGCTGTCTCCTCCTTCGAAAACAACCGCAGGGCCAGCCTTGAGGACAAACGCAGAAGGAGGAAGAACCACGACGCTGCAGCCGCGAACCCAGTCCAGACTTTCCCTTGCAACCGCTGCGGCCGACTCTGCTTTTCCCGCATTGGCCTTGTCAGCCATGAGCGTGCCTGCATCAGACGTGGAAAACGCCCTTCCTAGATCTTCGTCAGCGAAGCCAGGCCATGATATATATATATATATATATATATATATATATATATATATATCAGCTTTGTCTAAACCCCGTATTTCGGCACCATACTGAGCAATTTACTTGGGCATCAGTTAATTAATGAATTATTAACTGGACATCAGTTAATAAATGAATGCAAAATACATAACAAGGCATTTTTTGCCCTACTTGCAAGGTCCTCACAGGCACATGTAAAGCTTAGACGAGTGAGCTGAGAGAGAGAGAGAGAGAGAGAGAGAGAGAGAGAGAGAGAGAGCGCGAGAGAGCGAGAGGGTGACAGACTGAGCCTGATTTAACACAGAGAGAAATGGAGCCAACCAGTATGTGTGTGTGTGTATATATATATATATATATATATATATATATATATATATATATATATATATATATATAGCAAACAGAGATGTTGGACAGTCAAACAATCCCTATTTTTTTCCAATCCCAACCCTGCCACCTAATTTCATGATTCCTTAAGGTATTTATTTAAATTTTTTGTGATAAATCATTTTCAAAATGACAGACTGGTTATTACCTCCAGTTGTTTTCCTCCATTACCCTTTCAAAACATGAATACAAACACATACACACACAACCATTTTCAACTGTCAAAAGCAGAAACTCTCTGTGTCATTTATTTGTTCTAATTAGTTTTCAAACACTTTTTGTAATTACTTCTTCTTGCAGGCAGCGAGTCCTATCATTTGCACTAATCTAATGGCACCAACAGTAACAGTCTGGGGATACTTCTTTTTTCCTTCTTCCAGTTATATGTGTTACTGCTTTTGCTGCTGTTCATGTGTGAAAGCAACAAAATGGTTTGGGTGCTAATTTTCTTCAGGAAGTTCCCTCCTAATGAGCCCACTTTAATCCAAAGAAGCGACTGTACACGTGTATGGTGTAATTTTTTTTTCCATTTTGCTTATAAATGATTAGAACTAGTTGTCTGACTTGTGAAAGCTGGGTATTTTTTTTTATGTCTTCATTAATGTTTAGACATGGTTTATAACATAAAAAAGTATAATCTGCATATTTGACCTTCCATATGTGCTAGATCTACACAGGAATGGGGTTTTGTACATCTGCTGATCAGAAAACAATTACCCTACTCTTTGCTGTCCTGATGCTTCTAAGATTCAAACCCATGATCTTCAGATAACAGAATGAACGTCCTATGCTCTAACCACTCAACAACTGCACCTGTTCCCTACTGGTTGGGGGAAATGATTAAAAATCAAGATAGATTAGATATATATATATATATATATATATATTTACTACTGCTGCTACAACTACTACAACAACTACTGCTACTAAGAGTATGTGTAAACAGTGCTTTCTTACATCTCAAAGTGCTTCACTATAACAAAAACATACACATGTCTGTCAGACACAAAACACTTCCTGTGCACTCTCAGTCTCACATGTCCACACATGCACATCAATCACGCACATGTATTCAAACTCACACACATCCATACATACACAACACCATGCATGTAGCTTTGGGAAAAAAAGGAAAAGTACATTTACTACAAATTACATGAAGGCTACACATCTTGTAAAACAAAAACAACAACTAAAACAGCAAAGACTTTTGAAAAAGTCAGAGCATGTTCCATTCATTCTTGTCAGCTGTCAGCTTAATTTACTTTTAACTGAAATGCAAGAGTGAACAGGGGTTGCTAAACTGAAAAAAAATGTCTGGATTTGGGGAAGAAACGTGAACTTTAATAAAACGAGGATGGAAAGAAATCGTAACTTCTCTTCAGGTCCTCATCCAGGGAAGTACACCGCATTATTGCAACCAAAGCAGGCAGTGGCTGTTTCTGCCGTCAAGGACACACACTCACTCACTCATTCCCTCGACCACTGGGGTTGTTGGGGGGACATGAGGAAGATGTCATAGCTCGCCACGCCATTCTGTTGGCAGCTGTCGTGAGGAGATCTGGCATCGTCATTTTGGTCCATTCCTTGACGTTGTCGGATCAGCTCTTTCTCTGCCGCCCCCGTCTGCGCCCTCCCTCTACAGTCCCTTGCAGGATGGTTTTGGAGAGGCTGTTATGTTGTATGACATGACCAAACCATGCCATCTTCCGTCGTTTGACAGTCGCCAGCAGTGGTTCTTGGGGCCCAACAAGGTTGCTGACCAGGTTCCACACATAGTCATTGGTCTTGTGCTCCTTTTAGGAGATGTGTAGTAGTCTCCTCAAGCACTTGGTTTCAAATGCTTGGATTCTTCTTTCTGTTTCTGCCATCAGTGTCCATGTCTCACATCCATATAAGAGGATGGAGACCACCAGTGACTTGTAGAGAAGGAATTTTGTGTGGAATCTGATGTTGCTCTTCCATACCCTGTTCAGTCTGGCCATCGCTGCCGTTGCAGAATTAATCCTATTTCGGATTTCTGCTGTGTAGGTGCTGTCTTTGGACAGGGTTGCTCCCAGGTACTTGAAGCTGGTCACTTCTTCCAAGGGCTCACCATTCATGGTTATGTTGGCACTGATGTTAGTTGTGCTGTTGACCATGACCTTTGGCTTCTCTGTGCTGACCTCCATGCCGTAAGCACTTGCTCTTGTAGTGAGTCTGTTAGATCCTGGAGCTCAGTGTTAGTGCCCCCCATGAGGCTGATGTCGTCTGCGAATCGAAGATTGCAGACTGGCCTGCCGCCAATGGTGATGGAGGTGTGGTGGTCTTCAAGGGCCTCTTGCATGATTCTCTCCAGAAAAATGTTGAAAAGTACTGGGGATAATAGGCATCCTTGCCCGACTCCGACTGTGGTCCAAAAGAACTGTCCTTGTTGATTGTTGAGGAGCACTGCACTGCTGGAATGTTCGTAGAGGGCCTGGATGACTTGAATGAGCCCTTCATCAATGTTGAAGCCTCTCAGTACTTGCCAGAGGCTGCTGTGCCACCCCCGATCGAATGCCTTCTTGAAGTCAATGAAGTTGTGAAAGATGTCCTTTTGGTGTTGTAGATGTTTTTCAATGAGGACTCGACAGTTGAATATTTGTTTGACAGTGCTCCGCCCTTTTCTAAAGCCTGCTTGTTCTTCTGATAGCAGCTCCTCAGCCTTAGATTTCAATCAGTTGAGGATGATGCGGAGCATGACTTTGCTTGGGTGGCTAATCAGACCTATAGTCCTGTAATTTTGACACTGCTTGAGGTTGCCCTTCTTGGGTAGAGGAATCACCAGCGATTGGCCACTTCTTTTCTGTCCAGATCTTCTGACATAGCACTGTTAGTGCTTCTATGGTCTCCTTCCCTCCATACTTCAAAAGCCCAGATGGGAAGTTGTCCACTCCTGGGGATTTCTCTGGCTTCAGACTCTGTATTGCAGCCTCAACCTCCTTCAATACTTGGAGATTTTCCTCACTGTCTGTGGATCGTGGGTTGTCCTGCAATATGGAAGAGTCTGGATTGAACTGGTAGTTGTAGAGGCCGTCACAGTATTCTGTCCACCTCTTCAGGACTTCTTTGCTATCTGTCAGTAGCTTGCCATCCTTATCTTTGATGACAGCTGATCTTGGCTGGCTAGTCTTGGTGAGGGTCTTGAGGGTGCTATAGGCTCTTTGGTGTTCCCTGCTTCCATGCCTTTCTCAACTTTTTCGCACTGCTCCTCTATCCAGTTTTCTTTGGCTGCCTTCATCTTCGTCCTGACTTCTCTGTTCACCTGTTGGTGCTTCGTCCTGGCTTCATTACTAGAGTGTTTCTTTTTCCTCAGTTCTCGTCGCTTGTCGCACAGATCTAGGACCTCATTTGTCACCCATGGTTGGATCCTTTTTCGCTTTTTCCCCACAACTTGTTCAGCTGTTGTAGTTAGCACCTCTTTGATGTTGTTAGCAAGGGTGTCTACGTCGATGTCCATTAAGTTGAGGGCTGCGAACTTCTCGCCTACTTGAGCCTGGAACACATCCGTGAATTCGGGGTCCTTCAGCTTTTCTAGGTCAAAGCGGATACGGGGATTCCTTGGACAACGCTTGCACTTCAGCTTGAGCTTGAAGGTTGCCAAGACAAGATCATGATCGCTGCCGATATCAGCTCCTGAGAACGTCCTTGTGTTGGCTTTATTGATACTGGACTTGTAGCGTTGTGGGGTCAGGATGAAGTCTATCTGGTTGTGGACTTGCCCATTTGGTGAGTGCCAGGTTGCGGTTCTGGACAGCTTATGCAGGTGGAGAGTATTGGCCAGGGTAAGGCGATGGCTTTTGGCAAACTCCAGCAATCTAAGGCCTCTGTCGTTGGTTTCCCCAATGCTGAATTTACCAGTTGTTCCTGCCCAATTCTGGTATGCATCTGGGCCAACCTTGGCATTCCAGTCTCCCTGGACTATTAGCATGTCTTTCTATGGGACTGTTGCTATGATGGAGTCAATCTGTTCATAAAACTCCTCCGTTTCCTCATCGTCATGGTCTGTCGTTGGAGCACAGACCTGGATGATTGTCAGGTTGTGGGGTTTGGCAGAAATGCGGATGGTAATAAGTCTGCTTGAGACGGGTGTACAGCTGATGACACTGCCTGCAATTTCCTTCTGTACAATGAAGGCCACCCTGTACTCGTGTTTCTTTTCTTCCCCAGAGAACCAGATCTTGTGTCCCTCATCTGTTGTCGTTTCGCCGAAACTAGTCCATCTGACTTCTGACAGTCCTATGACATCCCAGCGGTAGCGCTTCAGTTCGTGAGTCAGTTCATGGAGCTTACCACAGGCATACAGGGTACGAACATTCAAGGACACAGCAAACATGCAAACCCTGGCAGCAAACTGCAGAGAAAATATCAAACACATGCATGCACATCTTGAGAGACTTTCTCTGCAAGCTAGAGTGATGAGACCCCAAAGGATGAATAGACTGCCTGCTGTGCTTGATATTTCACACTGTACCTCTCTTGAGGAGGACCAAGAGCGATCTATGCCAAGCACCCTGATGACAGATTTACAAGGTATAGTATGTTCTTATTTTGTGTTTCTTTTTCCTCCCCTCTTTTAATCTTTATGCTATATCAAATCAAGCACATTTTTTCCTTTCAATTTAATGGCAGCATCTACCTTTCACTCTTTCAGGTTTGTGGTGGCTGGAAAAAACCACCACCACCACCAACTGAAATGGAGCACTAACTAAATTGGTGATTTATTTTCTTCTGAGTCAAGAACCAAAATCTTTACAGAAATTGTTTTTTTTAGATAACCGTCTTAGTACATATGGATGTTGCAGTATCAAAAACAATTTAACAAAGCAAGAAAACAAACAAACAAAAATCCCTCAAAGGAACATATTTCTAATTAATATCAATTAAGCAAAATAATTCACCAGCAGGGAGACACAAAGGAAATCATATGGTCACCAGGAACCCCTTCAACCACACTCTTCTTTATGCATGTGTTATACCTAATCCAACTTGATGCAAAAACATAAAAAAAGCAAAAGCATCACAAAAATAAAACAAAACAAAAACAAAAAACACAAAACAACAATAAAAAACAAGAAGACGAAGAAGAAGAAAAAGATGATTTCCTGTCTGGCATTAAAAGAAGGGACAATTTACTGTATATAAATTATAATCAAGCAGACATCATTAAAGTCTAGCTTCTCTACAAACTTCACCATAAGAAGCGCTAATTACAATGCTGCTGTAAATCAAGCACACTGAAGTAGACTGCAACAAGTACAACAATGGATGTTGCCAGGACCTTAATATACATTTTGTAAAGTTCTATCATTCTTGGCAAGAAAACTATGTACTTCCTCTCCTTTGTCAGAATATGCTTGCCTATTAATCATTGATGTGAATGATGTGCCAACAACTGCAAAAGCAGCATTCCTTGAGACTGGCAGACTTGTACAGTCCCACTTTTGTCACTCTGTGACAGACATGGAGGTGCATCAAGATGTAGTTATTGTCTGAAAACATAATAAATCTGTGTGTGTGTGTGTGTGTGTGTGTGTGTGTGTGTGTGTGTGTGTGTGTGTGTGTGTGTGTGTGTGTGTGTGTGTGTGTGTTTGTGTGTGTGTGCATGCTTGTGTGCACTGAGTGTGAGGCCAAAAAAACCCCATGTCATATGTCATGTTTGAGGTCTGCACCACACCATCCTCCCCTATTCAGCTTCTTCATTTGTTAAAAACATCCACTCATTACACAAGAACTCTCGTGTCATTTCACATGCTGCCACTTCTGTGAAATCTCATACCTAGTCTGTCAAGTATATGCTCTTTTATGCTCCCCCCCCCCCAGCTCCCCTACTCTCTCACACACCCATGCATGCATGTATGCATACAAAAAGGAAAAGACACTCCCCCCTCTGTCTCAGTCTCATTTCCTGAGACACACACACTGTACATGTACATGCATATAAATTAATATGACCAGACACCAAGTCTGATTCCCATGTCTGCAAACCCTCTGTAGAATTCCACATCTTAGAAGTTTTGTAAAATTTCCATGAATGTTCTTGTGTTCAAGTCTTCATAACAAGACTCTCTTAATATGTTACAGTTAATTCAGTCTACAGTATTAAAATAATTGTAAAAATCAGACTGACCACAGTTTTCTTTAGTTTTATAATATATATACATGCATGTTGAAAAACACCACCACCCAAAACAACAACAAAAACCCCATTCTGGTTTATGATACAAATAAATTACAAACAGAATGCAACTTACTGCCAGAGAAATTCAGATAATAACAATGATTCATACACAGGAAACCTTTCTATTATGAATATATACCCTCTGTTTTTCTCCTTCAATCACTCAGTCACATCCCCTTCTCATCTGCCCATCTTCGGTGGTTAGAAAGATGGTTTCATCATGCCACATTGAGGATTATTTTGATTGACAGAGCTCCAGAATAAAACTGGTAGCTTCTAGTTCTTTTGAAAACAAAATAAATGGAGGCTCTGTGGCTGGCAGCTTATTATCAACCTCAAAACTGCTTTGGGCTTGTTCTGCTAAAAGCCTAATAACAAATGCTTTACTGCTCATTGGGTAAAAACAGATTTGAAGAAACTGCCATGCTACTTCCCCCCACTTCCCCCACATACCCATCCCCCCCTCTGCTCCCAGTTAGGAAAATAGCAACTAGCTAAGAAAATTGAAAGATGAACTTTTCCTTCCATTTGAGCTCTTTGAAAAAAGTTAATGTCACAATACATTCACCCAACTGCTTTCATTGGTTTCAAGTTAATCTTTATAGGGGCTGTGAAAAACATGTAGAAGATATAGAAGATGTGTATATATAACAATTTTTTTTATTTTATTATCTTTTTTTTTTAATACAAATTTCCAAGTGTCTGATAGTGTGATATGTTTCACAGGCTCAGTTTCCTCAAGGAAATATCATCATTGATCATATCACCAATGTATCCAAATTGGCTGATGGATCCATGTTAAACAGAAAATCTGCTTACGGAGCTTTAGCCTGCAGTGCTGTGGCCATTTTTTTGTCAGCATTAGTGAAAGAGTGTGAAAGAGAGAGAGATGGGGGGAGAGTGAAAGAGAGAGATTGGAGAGAGAGAGAGAGATAGATACAGAGAGAGAGATAGAGAGAGAGACAGAGACAGAGGGAGAGAGAGAGAGACAGAGATTCAAGGGAAAGTAAATTGGACAACAAAAACATATACTCTGACTGAAACAATGATGTCTTGGCAAATTAGAAATTAGTGAGAGTTTTGATTAAATACACCTAAATAGTAAATGATAATCAGAATAAGACACAGTCAAGATAACAATGTTGTATCATTAATGATCAAAAATAAAATACATATATACCTATATATACCTCTGTGTGTGTGTGTGTGTGCTAGCGTGTATGTGCATACAGGTACACAGTGTGCAGAAGTATGTGTATAGTTTAAACTAAAAGTGTAAACTTGTCTGTACAGAAGTGTGTGCCTGTCAGTGTGTGTGTGATTGTGTGATTGTGTGTGTGTGTGTGTGTGTGTGTGTGTGTGTGTTTTGTGTGTGCAAATAAAAAATTATCCAAATTTAGTCTTGTAATAATTTTGGTTGTACCAATTCAACTCTTTAAACAATTAAATAAAAGTGAAACAAATACAATAAAAAAGAAAAAAAATACAGTGACAAAAATCCCTTTGTCATTCGACTCACTGTTTAATTTTGCAACAGAGCCTGCTGTGGCATAAAACTAGTATTTAAAAATTATCAAAAAGTGAAAAACATGTATTAGAATGAATACATAATTTTGTTACAGATTTAATATATATATATATATCTAATCTAGTAATAATAATTAAAAGAAAAAAAATCAACAACAACAACAAAAAAAAACAACAACAAAAAACAAACAAAAAAAACAACAAAAAACAAAACAAAAAAACAACAACTAATTTTCTTGTCAGTCTTTCAAGGAAAACTTCTGTTATCTGCATTTTGTACTTTTATATATCAGCAAATATACCACAAAATAAACTCACAATAGAAAGTTTTATTTCATTCAATTTTAATGATTAACAATATATCAAATTCACATCTAATACTAATGCTTAGGTGAGCAATATAGCCTTTTTCATGGGAAGTGTAACATCCAAACTGTCTTGACATTAATGATTGAAAAAAAAAGGTCTCATGATGAGCCTTTCCATTATTATGGGGTGTGGAAACTTCATTACTTTGATGTTCTGGTTGGAACTAATTTGGGCAAGGAAACAAATTTTAATGATATTAGATTCTGGTAATCTCGAACTGTTTTGTCCCTACCTAACCATAGAAACAACAGCAATTTTCCATTCTAAGTCTGATTCTAAAATTTGGTGGTCTCAAACGAAATGGTTTTGTCTTCAGCTACAGTGAATGAATAGATGCTTGAAGTCGAAAAAAAATCTGCTTCAGTAAAACTGGAGAACGGTGATATGACGACTGATTCACTCAATTAAACCTCCCTTGAATGAGATGGTTTGATTCATAGTAGCTAAAGATAACAAGTAACTGACAGCGATTCACCAGAAACAGCCCTGATCACGAAAACTTACCCAAAATATGACATTGAAAGAGAACATCAAATATTTGATGCAGCAGCTGACTTCACTGCGATCACGACGACGTTGCTTTCTCGATCTTGGCCTCATTTTGAACCATCCACATACATCAAACTTCAGTTTCTCCCACAAACTGATCCATCAAAGTCGAAGAACACACAACATACTTTACAATTCATCCCCAATCTTCCGGAACTCCATTTTCAATGTTTCACAATAAGGTCAAAATCAGTTCATTGTGGTTGTCTATCATCTGCCAGCTGCAGAAACAGGCTAGAAATAGGTCGGTGATCTACCCTGAGCTTACGAACTCTCAAACTAATTTGCTTTGCAGATACATTGATAAAAATCTAAAGTCTTGAGTACAGTTTACTGATGCTCAAGTATAAATTAAAATATATCCATTTGCATCTGGCAGAAAGTGTAAACATAACAGCTTATGGCTTCGAAAGGTTAATGTAAAAGATGAAAATTAGATTACGTCACAACCATTGACCGAAGATGGCTTCTAAAGAAGAATCGGCTGCTAGCTCCCCAGCTGCAAATGGAAAAGTGTCTGCATCTTTCCCGAAACTGCAGAAGCTGACATATGATGACATATGCTTTAGAGTTTTACCTACGGTTGGAGGCGTCAGCTATGGATACTTTGCAATTCATATTATGAATACTTCGTGGTTTAAAAGGTTCGTCCTTTATTTTTGTTATCGGCTGCTGCAGAGGTCGATCAATGGGACGGGAGATAACCACTGTTTTTGTTGGCTTTTCAATTAATGATCTCAGATTTATAATTTCTCGACATTGTCAGTAGCTGTCATGAGATGTTCTTTTGTATCATGATAATGTTTTTTTAGACGATATATTATCATATTCCATCAGATGTGCGCACACTCGTAGTCGTATATTCACACACACTCATAGACGCACACACACACACGCATATCCACACAGATACACAGACACACGCACGCACGCGCGCGCGCGCACACACACACACACACAAACACTCTTGTTAAAAGAAATTAGAATCTGTATTTGTTTCATAAAAGGTATGTCTGTCGTATGATCAGTTGACTTAATTTTAAAACACTTTTTGTGTTTAGTATTATGTTTGCTCAGCCACATCCAGATTGGAAAGTATAATGTGTTGTTGGAGTTTAACGACCTATTGGCGTCTACACCCATAAGATCAACACGAAAATATAATGAATATCTCTCTATTATATATGCATAAAGCCCAGTCTTGATCTGGATTCACTAAACATTACAGATCGCTTCTATTCTTCCCTTTTTCTTTCTAAAAAATCACAGAGAAATTTGCTGTAGCTCTACTTCTTAACTACCTCAGCACCAATAACTTGAATTACCCATTTCAGTCTTGTTGCACCTGTCATAGCACTGAGACTGCCCTTCTCAAATTTACAAATGATTGATTAACTTTTCATGACAACAACAAAATATCAGTTCTCTCCCTCCTTGATCTTTCAGCGGCTTTTTATACTGTTGATCATGAGGTTCTCCTCAACCATCTGAATTGCACTTTTGGAATCTGTGATCTTGCTCTCTCATGGTTCCGCTTTTATCTGTCTGACCAGTCCAATATTGTTTCTGTTTGTGGCCTTTCATTGTCCTCTTCCGACGTACAGTTTGGTGTGCCATTAGGCTCTATGTTTGGGCCCATTCTTTTTGTTCTCTAATACACAACCAGTTTCCACAATTGTCAGTCATCATACGTTGTCCCACAACAGCTTTTCCAATGACAACCAGCTGTATCTGTCAGGACGTCCGTCTCTCCTTACCACTCATTGACTCTACTCAGGCCTGCATCTCCGATCTGAAGAAAGAAGCTAAAATCAGATAAGGATAAAACTGAAATCATGATTATCATCCCTCAAAGATTTTGCCACTCAGTTTCTCTTCCTTCCTCAGTCTCCCTCAGTGGCACAACATTTCATTCTTTCCTCTTCTGTCCATAATCTTGGTGTCATACTTGACCAGTCTCTTTCCTGTCAACAGCATGTTGCAAATATATGCAAATTGTGTTACTTTGAAATTTGCAGAATTGCATCCATTAATCATCTCATGACTGAAGATGCAACCAAAACTCTCCTCTGTGTCTTTTTGCTGTCTAGCCTGGATTATTGTTATTCCCTTCTTGTCAGTTCACCCAGCTACCACATTGCTAGACTTTAGAAAGTCCAGAACCATGCTGCTGTTCTTGTCTTTTGTTCCTCTAAATTTGATCACATCTCTCCTCTCCTGCATGGTTACACTGGCTCCCAGTACAAGAAAGAATTATTTACAAAGTTGCCTATCTTTGTTTCAAGTCCATTGAGGCTACTTGTCCGATCTTAGTCATCCTTACATATCCTCATGCCAACTCCACATTTTCTTCTGACACCCGCCTACTTAGGATCCCCCCTGTTCAAACTAAAATGTATGGCCAATGCAGTTTCTCATACCAAGCCCCATTCTGTGGAATCAACTTCTCAGCCTCTTCATCACTCATCTTCGCTGCAGTCTTTCAAATCCAGTCTGAAGACCCACCTTTTTCCCACCTGAATAATTCTCAACAGCTTATCCCTTTCCAGTATGAAATAAAATGACTATCACAGTATCAGTGAGTGAGTGAGTTTGAGAGTTTCAGAATTTGTAGGTTGTATTTTTTATTGTGTACTATTCATGATTGTGTTCTATGATGTGTGTGTACGTGCGCGCATGCTTGTGCGTGTAGTGTATGGTTGGGTTTGTCTGTGGGGTGAGGGAGGGGGGGATGAATAATTTGATAATGTTTTGTATCTTGTGTTTCCTTTTTCCTTTTTGATATTTACTTTGGTTTGTTCTTGTTGGTTTTTTTTTGTTTTGTTTTTTTTGTAAATGCCTAAAGCTCATTTTCAAGATGAGACATAAATGCTCTTAATAATAACACCAATAATCATGATAATCATGATGATAATAATAATAATAATGATAATGATAATAATAATGATGATGATGATGATGATGATAATAATAAATAAATAGATAAATAAGTATATATTATATGTGTGTGTGCGTGTTTGTGTGTATCTTTATATATATATATATATATATATATGTGTGTGTGTATGTGTATGTGTACACACACATACACACACACACACATATATATATATATACATTGATGATGATGATGATGGAGTCTCCCATTGGATGGACAGATGAGTAGGCAGGCAGGCTTATCTGTCAGGCCGATTCTGGATGCGCAGCACTTCCCACAGGTGTTTCAAGGGAAAATGTCTCCAGAAGTTGAGCCCTGCTTCCTTCACTCATGCTTCTCCTTAATGGCTAGCGTTCTCTTGTTTTCAGACGTCTTTATGCTACTAGAGCACAGCATCCTCCAGTGAGAGCAATCAAGGGCATCAGTTTCCCAGGAAGCGATGTCTATGTCACAGGCTTTGAGGTTTGTCTTCAAGGTGTCCTTGAAGCACTTGCAGGGTCTTCAAAGTTAGTGGTGGCCTTCCTTCAGCATCTTCGGGATCCTGCTGTCTGTCAGGCGGACAATGTGTCCTATCCAGCGTAGTTAGCACTGGATCAGCAGGCTTTCGATACTGGACAGGCCACTCCTTTCTAGGATCTGGAGGTTGGAGACCCAATATATATATATATATATATATATATATATATATATATATATATATATATATATATATATGTATACATATACTACACATGTAATATACCACACACACACACACACACATACATATATATATATATATATATATATTATATATATATATGTGTGTGTGTGTGTGTGTGTGTGTGTGTAAAATGATGATGATATTTGTGTATATAAACCACTGAAAAAATTACATTGAAGACACAGAGAGAGAGAGAGAGAGAGAGAGTGTGTGTGTGTGTGAGTGTGTGTATGTGTGTTTTCTTCAGTTTAACGTCTATTCACTATAAGTGTTTTTAGACAGAAAGGAGTAAAGTAGTGTATAAAGGAAAGGGAATGCATGTGAAAAAAAAAAGTTCATGTTATGTATCAGAGGAAAAGTATATTATAAGAAAAAGTCTAAAGAGGTTGTGGTGTGTATTGAATGAGTTGTCATGGGAAGGAGAATATGTATATGCATATCAACAAGTATTAACCTACAACAATGTAATAAAATTAACAGTATTAAATATAATACATCAAAGGAGGATACCAACTGGACTGGAGTTTAAAATTTCTGAAAACATTCTAAGCAATGAATAATCATTCAAAATCTTTTCAGTGGCTAATGAAATACTGGAAGAAAAGTCATCAACTACATCTTTTGGAAGTAATTGTCTTATGCTCGGACAATGAATGAGTAGATGGCTTACAGTTATTTGCTTACCACATATACATTTTATATTTTTAGAAAATTTTGTACGAAAGGCATTTAAACGAAGTCTATACATTAGACTTGTAATTTGTCTTGAATGTGCTGCTGGTGTCGAATTTAGAAAATGTTTGGGATTAGCTGCATTCTTTGTGTTCACACAACATTGGTAATATTGATTATTTGAATCTATAAGTAATTTCTTAAATCGATTTCTAGATACATTTTCTATACAGCTAATGCATTCATGTAGATCTAGCTGGATGTCAAGTTGTACTGCGCCTTCGAAATTACGTGCTGCTCTTCTAGCTGCTTGGTCTTCCCACTCATTTGAAGATATTCCACAGTGTGAAGGTACCCAACAGAAAGTTATTTTAATGCCCTGTTTTGTTTTATTTCCATTGTCATCTCAGTTCGCTTCTTTGAATTTGGAGATTCTATAGTTTGTAATACTGACTTTGAGTCTGCACATAATAAAATTTCACTTACAGTTTTCGGAATGTCTGAAATATAATTTAAGGCCATAAGTATGGCTATAAGTTCAGCTGTGAAAATGGAATATTGTCTACCAATATAGTATAATTTTTCTATTCTAAATGAAGGAATTACAAAAGCTGCTCCTGAATTACCATCTTCTGGAACAGATCTGTCTGTGTATATTTTTATATAATTTGAATATTGATTTTCTGTATGTGAGAGCACTTCAGGTTTTAACAAAAATGGTGACTGGTTCTTGGATAAATCTGTATAATCCATGTCAAAGGTAGCTTTACACTGCTCCCATTCAGGGACTGGTGAAAAAGTAGGTACTTTTGCAATTTGCTTGTCTTTTGATTCCGTAGCACTAATGATATGTGTGTGTGTGTGTGTGTGTGTGTGTGTGTGTGTGTGTGTGTGTGTGTGTGTGCTTTCACATCTTCAGTACCCTTTCAGTGGTATTACTCACAGTCATCTGGAATCAGATATACTCAGATACATATTTTACACACTATTCATCAAAAATCGCACTCTGTTAGAAATGTTGTGGTTCAGTCCATAGGTAGCCTTTTCAGTGTTATGTTGCAATGATCCAGACCTCCTCAAGGGCATGCATGCCTTGTGCTGCTGATTGGTCACTTTCCCAGTATGTAGAGTCTACTTCATGATGTCTTTTCTAGTCCAACACATTATGCATAACACCACCTGTTTTATAAGCCGCCTGTTGACAGCAACAAATGCGAAGTGACACAGTGAATGTCTGGCTCAGGAATCTGACACTTCTTGCAACAATAAACACAACAAAGAAGACAAAGACACTAAACACTTTGACACAAACTCAACACAGACATTGAAGTGGAGAGGTCACCTAAAAGAGCACATGACTTACGGGATCACCAGCAGGCATTTTTTGACTCACTTGTGTAAACAAAGTGAGTCTATGTTTTAACCCGGTGTTCGGTTGTGTGTGTGTGTGTGTGTGTGTGTGTGTGTGTCCGTGGTAAACTTTAACATTGCCATTTTCTCTGCAAATACTTTGTCAGTTGACACCAAATTTGGCATAACAATAGGAAAAATTCAGTTCTTTCCAGTCACCTTGTTTAAAACAATATTGCACCTCTGGGATGGGCACAAAAAAAATTTAAAAAAGAAGCCAAATTATATGCAAACTGAATTTACTGTTATATTTATATTTTTTATATTCTCAAAACTTGGCACTTTGATCTGATATTCTGACACAACAACAAGAGCAGTCATTTTTATCATTTTTTGTTCAAACAGGAACTTCTTTTGCTAAGCATGGAAGTTATATTTATTTTGCATGTCTTTTGGTGCAGATAGTAAAAAAATTAATCTGTAATTAATGCTAGGGGGCATAATTTGCTTTAAACTGATTTTTCTCATCTTAAACATTACATTTTGAAATTATACTCAATACATAAAAAGCTTTTTTGTTTTACTCACAGTGTACAGGGCTTTCACTATGTTCATTCGCTCAAATGGTCTTTTTCGGAAAATACCAAAATCAATACAACGAGTGGACTTTATAGATCTATTGGCAGAGCCCTGAAGGTCATGGGCAAAAATCAATTGCGTACACATATTTATACATATTCAAAGCACGTGCTCATATTCTTCGCGAACGCGAACGACGCCATTTTGTTTCAAGTTGTTGACCTGCCCGTTCAATCCTGTATTCAATCGACAATACACGATAACATGTGATGGAAAGTTAGAGATGGAGACCGTTAAATATTTATTCCTCAAGGCCTGACTAAGTGCGTTGGGTTACGCTGCTGGTCAGGCATCTGCCGGCTTGGCAGATGTGGTGTAGCATATATGGATTTGTCCGAACGCAGTGACGCCTCCTTGAGCTACTGAAACAGAAACTCAGAGAAAGATTTGTGAATGCCTCATCACTTTCTGGATAATGCCCCAAAATGCCATAAAAATATCCACAGAATCGGGCGGAATTCACAGCTTAAAATAATAAACCCTTGAATTGATGAAATGTAAAAATTTCCAGTCTTGACTTTTCTCAAAATGAAGTCCTCTTCACTTCATACGATGTTTAGAAGTACTTGTACTTGGCTCTACATGTTATTAGTTTAACAAAATACTCAATTTTCATATCAACTTTAAAACTATAAAACTAGAATGAACATAAAAGATAACTTGAATCGACCGTGTCAACTGGGTGTAACTAAACTTGTACATCTGCTAGATCTAGATCCAGAGAAAACAGCTAAATGTTGCAGTGTGATTGTGGCGATAGCCACGTCTCCTTTACCGCGGACTTAAAAAGAATTTTTAATTGCCCTTAAAGACTTTTAAATGCCCAAGATACACCAAAATAATATGATTTAAACAGCGTTCTCACTGCGAATACCGCAATCGATTTATCGCCCATTAAAAAAGCATGTTTAAATTATATATTTTTGTAAGAAAAAAAAGCATGTTTAAATGTTATATTTTTGAACGTCAGCTAAGGAGCCACGATAGTGTAATGGGTAAGACAGTTTCTTCTCACCTGAACACTCGGGGTTCGAACCTGCCGTTAGGACTTTTTTTTCTTTCTTTTTTTTCTTTTAACCTGAAGCTTTATAATAACAAATACAGAACACATTTTAACTATTAGATTTTTTTTAAAAGTGTATCACAAGTGAGTCTTGAAGGCCTTGCCTCTCATGTTTTTATTTTATTTTATTTTATTTTTAATTATCTTTGTATACACAAAGAGGATGATGCAATAGCTGAAGATCTCAATGTTGAGAATTGGGAAATACCTCTATGATCAACCCAAAAGACAACATGAATGGCACACATCTGGAGATGGAAGTCTGATTAATTAATTGCGCAACTGAAATCTCTGTTTATAAAATATGCTTCAATCATTTGTGGAAAAGGTGTGAAACTTATTGCACATTAATTCTTTGTTTTGGGTCATCAAATTCATCTTTTTTTGTGTGTGTGCAAAATTGATAAAATGGGACCATCCGCCGTGGTGAAGTGGTTTGTGTCGCGGACTGATGGCTGGGAGGATGCGGGTTCGAATCCCAGCGGAGGTGGGTTTTTCGGCCCGTGGCCAGCTCCTACCCAGAGTTGAGTGTGCTGTGGGCTTAAATGGGGAGACTTGGACCACACAGTCGAGTGTCATCCACTTCAAGGATGCATCTTTGGGTGTGTTGCTTTAATTACTTGACCAACACTGCAGGTGTCTGTATCTCTTGCGCCTGGTTAACGCTGGGATATCATTATGACAGGAAGCGTAGAGTAGAGCCTTGTCACACAGTCCCAAACCAAAATGGACCTCCGTAGCAACATCGCCATCCTCCTCCTCTATCATCATCAATATAGACAAAACAGTCTCAAAGTCTGTGGCCTTTCATGCCCTGCTCTCATGGTGACACCTCAGGTTCGATACCCCTCCACTTCTGTGCTTGGGGTGAGTCCTGTCAATGTCTTCAGTGTTGGCAGATTCATGGGGGGCTGTTGTTTGAGGGACGTGGTGGCGGTCTCCACTCTGGGGGGGACGCTCACTCAGTCTGGCTCCACGACTAAACCATTATTGTCATTAGTAGGGGGCTTAGTAGGTGGTGTCCTAAGTACGTTAAATCAGAACAGGCACCACTGAACACCACCAAAGTGACTCAGCAGCAGTGCAGGGTCTCCTCTGGTGTGTGGCCTCCTGGCGAACTAACGTCGATGGTTCCCTTTGGACTGCCAACACTGGAACTGTGATGGAAGAACCCGGGTGTGGCCGTGTATGGGGGAATCTAAATGAGCGGCGTGGGAGTAATGCCACTGAAACGGTGCAGATGATGGGGCAGAAAAAAGAAAAAAAAAAAAAGAAGAAGAAGAAAAAAAAAGAAGATAAAATGGTGGATTCTGCTGAACACAATCCCAGATGATGAGATAAATCGGCTTTTGTTGAGCCTTCCACTTCTGAATGTGGTTTTTGCCATGAATCAGGGATCATTGCATTATCAATGTTGAGGCTGATCATGTGATCACAAAACTTTGTTTGCAAATGATGTCTGCCTTGCAGGGATGTTTGAATCAATTTCTCAGCAAGTATTGAGTATTGGCTCTATTTTGTTACTTTTGTATGAAGTTGATGATTTTTTGGCAAAAATTACAAATAGTTCCAGGAATTAAAGGGTTAACCAATTTTTGTGTCAATATGAATGCTAAGAAATAGAACTGTTAGTTCATGTTTTGTTTGATGTTTAATGCAAAATTCAGTTGTGTAAGCCGAGTTATTGGGTCACCTGCTGTATTTGTTTTCCTTTTATTTTCAGTGTTTTTCACAACAATGATGTGAGGGTGGCCAACACTTTCTGGTTCAATGCCCACGTTGGAATTGGCCTGTATATGTTTGGAAGCAGCCACCTGCGACAGGCCCCTATCAACCGCAGAATCCTGTACAGTGTGTTTGGGTCTTTTCTCTTCAACTTTGGTTCTGTTCTGTTCTGGGCCACATCCAAGACCTTCTTACCAGCCAAACCAGGACTACTGGCCATGTTTGGTCTGGCTTCAGGGTTTGTGCTGTTGTATGTTGGCAAAGAATATGTGGACTACATAGACAGTTGCAAAAAGGCTGATGGTCTGTCATAATTCTCTTTTGACTTTGCCAGACTGAAAATTGTTGGTGAAAAATGAACAACATGCATGTCTTCTGTTGCATAATATTTATTGTTTATAGTCCGGGTGAGGTTGACCGAGAATTTCTGCTGGATTTTTCACCATGGCTTGATGGCATGATATTTTTATTGTTAATATTGTTAACATGGTTTGCTGTGATGAAAGTAGACAATACCACTTGTTCAGGTGGTTTTTTTTTGTGATGTGAAATTGGTGAAATGTGGCACAGACAATATGTACTATCATGCAGTTGAAGCTTCTGTTGAAAGCTTGGCAGTAAGTGCAATCATTCTGTGTACTGGTATGCTTTTAGTACTTTTTGTTTCATTGTTTTGTTATTTCATTTCAGCTTAACACATTCCTATGCATCCAGTGGACAAAGAAATGTTTATAAATTAGAAACAGGTGGTTTTTTTGTGCTTGGACAGGTGGATGCATAGGTTTAGAACATTGAATAGGCTTACATTTTTCAAGAAACTGATCATCCAGACCAGGAGAGCACTTTTGAAAAAAACACAGTAAAGCACTCCACAACAGTTTGTCATATAGATTGTGTACTGAGCATGTCATAATGAAGAAAAAAGAAAATAGAATCTGGGGGAGGTATTCTTTATTCATTTTGTATGCACACTTCCCCTTCTCTCTCCCAATTACCTCCCCCCAAAAAACAACAACAAACAAACAATCAATGGCTTGACTGTCTCGTTTACTAAGAGAATAAATGTGTGTGTGTGGCTAAATGCATCCTCAATTCAGTATATCAAAATATGAAACATTGTAATAAGTAAAAATATTCATGGCTTGATTTATTTATGCATATATCGGTACAAGTTAATCACAATAACAATTTCACAAAGTGTGTTTTTCTGATTATTTTAATATCAGATATATACATCACTGTTGTAATTGTAATTTTTTAACAGTAAAATTTTTGTGTGCATTTTGCTTAGGTTTGGTTCATTTGTTTGGTTTGGTGTAGTTTATAAACAACCAAAAATTCTGACAGCATATAGGCTACTGTTATGCAAGAGAGCAAATCGTCACACTGCCTCTTGTATTTTTCTGATTTACTTTTGTTTTCCTTATTCTAAGGCAGATTTTTTGGAAACATTCTGTGGTAGATAATTTATGTTCATTTTGTTTTGAATTGAATTTATGGTTCAGTTTGTATGTATGGATTTTATTATTCAGTTTCAGTGGACATCTAAGCAATAATATAAGATACGTAATTGTCACTGATGTGGTATATAATTTTTTCAGGTTGTGAAATACTTTTATGTTTTGTTGAATTTCCTTTTTATGTATGTTATTTAGAAATAACAGATTTCCATCACATTTTCAGATGATTTTGCTGCAGGAGAGCACCTCTTCAAACTGTTCTGTTTTCCCACTCACTTATGTATTGTTTTATGTTTAAATGGATTTTTCTGCCATTTTCTTAAAGATCTTCTGCATGTGCTGTATGTATGTTACACATAGTGCTTCAGGGTCTTACGCAATGCATTTGCAATACAATTTTGGTTGTATTTGTCATTCATCCAGTTAAGTTTACAAAGTAACCGTTTGTTGTGGGATTGATCTGAAGTTTTCTTGTAAAAGAAAAAAAATAAGAGCAAGAAACAAACAATTGTGGGATTGTCTGAACAGTTTTCTTGTAAAAGAAGAAAAAGTTAAAAAAAATTAGCAAGAAACAAGCAGCATATTTTCTTTTACTCCAACAGAAGCAGATTGTATAAGTTTTGTGTATTGGATATTAATGTGTCTTTCAGTGTATGGTGATACAAAACCAACCACAATGAAATTTGTGCACCCAAAATAAAACAGACTATCTGATCATAGCTAGGTTTATTGCTGGCGATATCATATGTGGAACAAAGCTTTGATGTCACACTTATGATTTTTAAGAAAGTAGACCTTGCACTTTTACCCTATGAACAACTGTAAATGCTCAGGACATTTTGTGAAGAAATTTATATCTTAGAGTTTGACTAAGTTTTTTAAGTTAAAACTTTTAGTACTGCTGCCATTTATAATTATCTACTTCATGGTGATCACATGTAAACTTTTCTGTTTTATAGCATGCCCTTTAAGATCATTGGCCATGCTTGAAGACAAACAAAACATCTTTTGCAATAAGCATAAACACACACACAAGTCCATGTTTATAGAATAAATGGATATTGTAAAGCACTACAAGAAAGGACAGCAACAGTAACAAATGGTTTTGGAGTCAGTTCACTGTCTTTGCCCTTGAAACTAAAACTGTGCTACCAATTTTAATGCATTTTTGATATTGATATAAGGAACTTGGAAAGCATAATGGTGAGGCACAAATTGTGTAGCTATGGAGATTAATCTTTATACCAAACTTCATCATGTTCAGGAATGGAAAACAAGTTTTATAAATAATGACAGGATAACAGTTTAAATTCAGATGCTTAACTTTTTTGTGGAAGGTGTAACATATTTATGTATGCAGCTTAGAGAACTGTTGCACACAAATCTGTTCAGCTTTAAATGAGTGTATAAAGTTATTCTATTAATTCTGAAAAAAAAGTGATGCTTTAAATTTGATTGTTCACTCTCATTACACTGATTTATAAAAGTTTGCAACACTGTAGGGTCATTGTGGATGTTTTGTTACAAATAGCTGCTAACACTGAAAAGGTGTGCATATTCATAAGAACGTGGATGACTTAAAAAATAATTAGTTATAAATATTGATACACTGTATTATTTTGTTTGATTTTAGCTGCAGAGTGTGCTTCTTTAAACAGAAGAGAAACCAGCCTTTCTTTTTATGTATTTGATGAGAATCAGCTTTTTTTTTTTTGTTTTTTGTTTTGTTTTTGTTTTTGCTTTGTTTTCTCTTTTTTTTTTTTGTTTCTGGTCTATTTGATCACGTTCTGTGAAAGGAAATCGTATTTTTTAGGTATGAATGAGACTATCTTTGGATGATTGTAGTTTCCAGCATGACAAAAGCTGGCTGTAACTTGGGTTTTTGCATCTTGATATCTGACACTACATATCTGACTGAATATTGGTGAAACTCTTTCAGCACAATAAAAGCTATTGGTTGTCAGTGTCAGCTGACAGTTGGAAGGTCTCATGTTTTTTTGTCAAGAGGGTCATTTTTACACCATAAAAATGGACCCTATAAGCTAGATTTGTTGTTTCCTGTCTGGGATGTGTTGAGACACTGTTGAGACATTCTCCAGTCCACTGAACCTCTTGCTATGGCTTCTTTCACTTTTTCATTTTATTGTGTTGTATTACTTTTTGTCACAACAGATTTCTCTGTGTGAAAATCAGGCTGCTGTCCACAGGGGAGTGCGTCGTCACAGTCCAGAGCCACCAGTATTTTTTCCACCTGTAAATGTATTTGTTTTACATTCAAAGTGGATTTTTCCACAGAATTTTGCAGGGGCTTCTTTTATGCGTACTTAGTTCATGCTGCATTCAGGACCTCAGTTTATTGTCTCATCTAAACAAATAGCACCCAGACCACCACTCAAGGTCTCATAGAAGGAGGAATAAAAATCCTGGTCTGTATTTGTGATTTGAACTCATGGACACTCGCTTCCTAGTTGGGTGTATTACCACTAGGCCACTACTCCTCATTATCTTGAAACATAATGTTCTCTTGGCCTTAGCAGAGGCAGATGAGGAGTCAGACACACATTTTATCAGTGTCTTTAGAATTTTTTGGTGTGTGCAGATTAATCAGTTACGTCTGTTCTTTTTCATGATTAATTTGGCATCTTTAAATTTTTTAGTGATTCTACATTTCTAGACGCTTTAATTATAATGCATATCATTTTTGTTATTTAGTTATCTGCAAACTCATATTCACATTTTGATTTCACATTTTTGAGGGCTTTTATAATATGAATATATCCTAAAATTGGAAAAAAAAAGTTTATATATACCATTTGAGTGTAAGGAGTTAAGGGCCGAAACATTTGACTGAGGGGGCTTTCTCCTCAGAAGACCTTGTAGTTGTACTGTCCAGCTCTCCCTAGAGTTTCCTATCACATCACACTATGTATATTTGTATTTTTTTAACAAATATGGTTAAGAATATCTGGATCAACCTCCATGCCACTGAAACCGTAAGATCTATTTTCTTCTTAAAAAAACAAACAAACAAACAAAAAAACTTTCAAATAAAAACGGTATTCTCTTTTGAGTGTTTGGATTTGACTTTAGGTTTGTAGATGGTTTTGTTATTGGCAAGTTTCTAGGCCTGATAAGCCTATGTGGTTGACTGGGCGATAAGTATGCAATATTTTTCTTTCACTCACCTTCAGACTCTGGATACAATGATATTCTACCAAGATATTAACTGTGCAACTGGCATACGTTTATTTTTTTGTATACATTTTATTAATCATAATGTATCACAAATATGTAATCTTCTGTTAGGTGTGATTGTCTTGTTGTTGATAACCACCATTCATGATATTCTGTGTTATATGTGCCAAGAGATGATTTTTGAAATGTGTATGCTCATACAAGTGTTATTAGCAAGATTATAGTGAAAATCATTATTAAAATGTGCAACATTTCTCATTTACAGTAGCAGTGATAATGATAAGTTTTTCAAGTTTACATGAATAGTAATGCTGATATGTCCATGTGCCATTAAGAAACCCAAAACAATTATAAACCTGATCTTGCGAAGGTACTATACAACCTAAATTGACATGAGCATCTTTTGCAAACAGTAACAACATCCTTCTCCGAAAACAATGACATTGTGTATTATTACATTTTACACTGAGAGAGGGAGAAAGATATATATATATAATATATATATATATATATATATATATATATGTGGAGTGTGTGTGTGTGTGTGTGTGTTGTCTGACCTTATGTTTCCAAAATATATGTTTTTATGCTGTTGGTCTGCATCTGAATATGTATGTGTTGGTGTGCTGGAAAGAAGAGAAAATCCAAGTGAGATATGGTTTTAAGATGTTGCCAATGCATGAGTCCAATCTTCCTCTTCCAGAATGTGTTGTTTATCTGACTTTGTAAACTTTTTCCACACAAAATATTCGGATTGCTCAACATACCAGTATTAAAATCCTCATGGTTCCTGGATGAAAAGATAATATCTTCTCTGCTGGTTTTTGAAGACTAAATTATTATTAAAAAAAGAAAAAGAAAAAGAAAAAAGTCTCCCACCAGAATAAAAATGCACCTTCTTTCAATGAATAAGGAATATACAGAATGCTTGGATCAGAGCAATCAAAATTGTAGTGTCTTTAAGCTGTGTATGGACTTTCTATGCAAATATTTGTCAGTGAAAAATAAAAGAAAGGAAAAAAAAAGAAGAAAATCTTAAACTAGTTGGAGAAATTACTGAACTGTCATCAAGTTCTGTTGCTTGGCAAGTACCTGTAATGTTTAGGTTGATGTGTAGATTTCAGCTGAAAAGAAGCAATATGTTGTTTTATGTATTTTATTTCATGGTATGAAATAGCAATATTGGTTCCTTATTTTACTTTTGTGAACAGGATTGAAGTTAAACCACAATATATTGTTTCTTTATAGTTGAACGGCGTATCTCCGGATGTGCTTATAATGTGTATTTTGTGTGTGTGTGTGTGTGTGTGTGTGTGTGTGTGTGCATGCACTCACAAGCATTTGTGTAAGAAAGTGAGATGATGTGTCTGTCAGTATTCAATGAAATAGCTCAGCCTTTATTTTCGTTGTGCATTTCTGTTACAGTTTCTCTGTTCAAGTCATGTTCATGTCATAACAGGTCTTTTGTTACTGTAAGTGTTAAAATTCAGTTAAGAGATCAGAGCTTTATGTGTTACAGTGCCTTTTACAATATTGAATAGATGTGCAGTGCAATCACATTCATTGTTGTGCCATTGTGAGAAGAGGTGCATTAGACTGAGAATAAAAACTGAAGACAGATGGTTCAGTTCACAAGGAAACACATGGTTGGTTGATTGAAAGAGACGGAGAGAGAGAGAGACAGATAGACAGACAGAGACAGTGAGAGAAGGAAGGGATGGGAAACATGGATGTCCTAAGGACATAAACAATTTCCGAACAATGTTTTTTTCCAACACAACTTTTAATCATCACTCTTTAAAAAAACCTGATTACACTGAAATAGATAAAGCATAAAAACCCAACTACCACTTCTGAACTACAAAGCTACAACACGGATTACTAGGTGCAGCAGTCCTAACATTTTCACCAAGTCTCTCTGCTACACACTGTTCACAGACTTAAAAAAATGTAGCATGTCTGTTTCTTTCATGCAGCTACAAAAATATCTTCACTTTTATGCTGTCCTGTGTTCATTCCTGTTTTTGGAACAAGCCTATGGTGAATGAACATTTTCTGTCAACTGAACAGCTGGGAAGACTTGCCATCATCAATGTGACTAGTATCTAGAAGAGCAACTGGGAAAATGGCTGCCTCACCTTTGATTCTGAACATGCAAGGAAAAAACACAAAAATCAACACTTGTGGGAAACATCAACCTCAAACAAACTGTGAGTGTGAAACAGTTGTTCCCAGCAACATTCCAACCAAAGAAATATATATATATATATATATATACAGGTACACATACTGTGTATACTGAATACTCAGAATTAACAGTGCTGAACATAGACAGTTCAAATAAGAGCAGAGTAATGATTCTACACAGGCCGGGTTGTACAAAATCTAGAGGATCTGTCACTCCGGAATGCTTGATATTAGTGTTACTGATTACAAGGTGTACTATTCTAGAATGGACTTAGTACAAGACTGAGTAGTAACTGCCATACAGGTTAGCAATCTGACCAGGCCTACCATGGGCCACCCCTGCAGTTTGCATTAGAGAGAGAGAGAGAGAGAGATCTGCAGATAACACCTTGACAGAAAATTAAACTTAAAAAAATATTATATCACAATTCTCAAGATCGTTTTTAAAAAAAATGTCAATGAAAAAAACCCAAACAAACCCCCCCCAAAAAACCCAAAAAGCAAAAAACAAAACCCACATATAACAAAAAGGAAAAGAAGATACAAGCATCCATACATTACACTGATCTTGCACATCCAAAGAGATGAGGAAAAGAAAAGAAAAATCAAACTAACAATTTCATTTAATAGTCTAAAAAAAAAATCATACTGTGCTCCTCTAGTTATTGATTTGCATGTGAAAAAAGACTAAATACTTCAGAGGGATAATATATTAATGATATTAATTTTGAGAATTAAAAAAAACAAAAAACGTATGAATGAAATGGATGACTTAATGAACTTGAGCTGCAATATTTTGTGTGCAATCACACTTGAGAAAGAGAGAGAGAGAAAAGTGGGTGGGGTGGGGTAATGATTTAAAAAAAAAAAGAAAAAAAAGAGAAACTCCTCTATGTTGTAATACAATTATTAAAACTATTTTGGGTTACAGAAAAAAAAGAAAGAAAAAAGACCCTGTACATACAATTCAGTTATTTACATAATTCCTGGAGTCATTTCCATTTTGGTGCAGACACCTGTACATAAAAAATCCCCTGCATATTTCCTAACAGTTTGGGCCTTTAAGACAAACTGACAAAGGCCAAGTTGTTTGCTGCTGAATATATCTTGACACACAGTAACATACTGAGCACACATAGCTTTATCTTGATCAATCATCATGAATATCTATATAGATCTACTTCTTAAAAAGTAGGTTGTTCTTTAAATAAATTCTAATGACAAAGTCCCCAAATGCTGATAGAAAAAAAGAAAATAAAAGATAGAAAATGTCCTCCAAAAGCTGACTGAACTCTCTTCCATGTCCAACTTCATAGATTATTTAAATGTAAGGGCATTCAACATTCATGACTTTTTATTTAAAATTTTTTTTATTCCATTATTTTATTTTATTTTTTTTTGCTAGTATATATGTTCTCACCTTGAACTCTCCTGTGCTCATTACTGTTAATGCATTTTTATAACAATAAAACAAATACGATATTTACAATGGAAATATACTGAAAACAGAAAGTCATGTCAGCGACTCAACTGAACAAAGCCACTGCAAAAGATAAATAAAGATAATACTTTTTTTTCTTATATTCCACAACAACTTTCCTTGGTAATAGAAAACTCAAATCCACTAACTTGTGCACAAAACTTTAGAAGACACAAAAAAATGAAAAGTGAAGCACAGGAATATTCAAGGTAATGGTGTAGACAATTCAAAAGTAAGTGTAAGACAATAAAATGGGTGTGACTGGTTCACTTCATTCTGGCTTGAAACATATGTATTGCCAGAATGATGTGTGCTAGGTAATTCTTTTTCCGGGTAACTATATGCCGAACCCTCATGGCACAGAAAATTTTAAAGTTTTTTTTTCTTTTTCCAAATAACTTTTTGCTCTTCCTTGCATCTTTTACAAAGCATTATTGACAAAAAATCACAGATAATAAGGTATATGTTCAGACAAGGAACAAAAAAAGAAACCCATCAACCAATTTTTTTCTCTCTTCCACTCATAACTTCTTCCTAAACAACCATAGTCCCAATAATGCCTAAAGTAAGTAAAGGAGCACAAAAAGGAAAAAAAAAAATTCAGTCTGTAATCAACACCATTATCAATGCAAACAGCATAAATCTGATAAGCATGAATAGTATACTGATCATACAACCTGTCAGATAAGTCTTCCACTATTCCAGTTCCATCACAAAATGTTATTTTCAACAAATTCCCATTACCAAGGAGGAGAGAAATAGAGGTACTTGTCATATAAAAAAACAAAAAAAACAGAAACAATGAAACAACACACATTATAGAACACGACTTGGAAGAAACTAATCTTATGGATGAATGACCTATATTCTGCTGCTACTTTCTTCTTCTTTTGTTTTTATTTCATTTTATCTTTTTAGCTAAATTAAAGCCAACCCATTTTTATAATGAATGGATTTGTTTGCGAAGTTAAAGTAAATGGAAGTAGTTCCCAAACTCAAGATGATTTCAATATTCATTTACATTTTTTCTTATGCATTTTTTTCTTTGTCATAAATGAAAAGCATGTTCCATTACTAGTATGGCACCAGCCATCAAAAATGTCGTCAGAAATCACCTTATTCTTCTTATTAGTCCGTCCACATTCATCTGCATTTCTCTTTCCATTTTCTTTCTTATTTTACCGTTTTGAGTATTTACGGAAAGATCTTTAAGTAGTTCAACTTAACCACATTTCTGTAGTGATTTACCATAGAATGGTAATGTAATTCTTGTTCAAGATGCAAGTGACTTTTGTGTACCATATAAGACCCTATTTCATTCTCCTGCTGATTCTGATGCCTCGGGTGAACATATGATTTGCCTTGTCATTAAGAAAAATAAGAGACAAAAACAGAGACAAAGTGTGATGGTAGACATAGAAAACTGTCCTTGTCAAAAAACAGGGTTCAATGGAGATGTCACTAAGGGGTTTCAGTATTATTGGTGGTCTCTTCTTTTTTCTACCCATGTCTGAAAAAAGTTTTACAACATATTTGCAGAGCTGTTTTTTCTACAAAGAAGGGCTGTTTACATGTGCTGGAATTGCTCCACTACTTTCTTGATAAACAGTAAAAAATAAAAGAAAGACAAAAAGACTACTCCTGTTTGCAGAAGTATGTACTGTTGACAAGTATAGTGTGGAGATAAGTGTTCCTGTTCCCTCCTTCTGGCTCTCCTCCACCACCACACCCCCTTTCACCAACCCTACCATTTTGCACTTGACTTTGGAATTTACCCTTGTATCAGGATGGCTGGAGGTGGATGAGTGTGTGTGCTGTGACTGCAGATAGCAAAGTGAAAGAAAATGTTAAGGTATGAGACAATCATCTGTCAGACATGTATCAAATAATTCCCTTCCTCTCTTTGCTTTTATCTGCTTTTATTACCCCTCCTCCCCTTTCTTTTTGTGTGCGATTTGTTTGGACGGACTTGTGTAGACCAGTCAAAGGATTTAGTGTAATCACTGCTAAATTTTTGTTTAGTAACAGTATCTTTAAATCAAAGTGATAAAAATTAATCTGATAAAAATCCCCAACATTTTCCAATGTCAACACAAAAGCAGGTGAGCAATAACACATGCTTTAACCAAGACAAGCGATGACAATGCATAAAGAATCTGTCAATGGCTTGCTGAGGACACCTAACAGGACTGGGTTTTATCTTCTTATTTCCCATTCCATCATGACAACAGACAAATGTAAATCCTCTCATCATGTGCAGATCTAGCCTACCTCACTTTGAGTAGCTGCAATTTTCAATGCAAAGAAATATTCTTCAAGTTTCAGTTGTGTAGCCACAACCAAGCAAAACAAGTGCAAAATTTCTTCAATCAATACAATATTCCCAGAGCATTGCAAAACCCAAAGTATTATGATCTTTGTATGTGACAGTGAAAGAAACAGCTGAGGATTCTGATAGTGATATGCAGCATAATAATTAGCATCATTTTATCAATGATTAGTCAGAGGGGGGAAAACCCCCCACAAATTTCTAGAAATTCTGAAAACACAAAAAGCCCAGACAACTACAATGGCAAACTAATTTCAACACACATAATCATTCCACAGGAAAAGGGGAGAAGTCTACTGAACACAGAGTGTCTTCAGAAAAAGCTGGTGACAGAAATTTAACAAGGAGGGTTTAAAAAGGTAGTGCACTCATGATTCTGAAGTATCAACCAGCAACAAAAACAGGAAATACACTATTAAGGAAATTGTACAGCCTCAAAGGCAGAAAGGTATACATTCAACTATAAATAAAGACTAGAAAAAACTAAACAGACAAAATGGCTATTTGATATAAGACAATAAAATGCACCCAACTTCTGCAAAAATTTAGTAAGTTTTCATTGCTGTATCTGACCAATTTGTGTTTAATCATGGCAGATACTTCAGTTCATTCCACAGAGCTTCTATATTCTTCATGCAAGTAGGCTCTGTCCAACTTCTGTTCCAACAAGGTGGAAAGGCAAATAGAATACATAAATAGGTTTAACATGAATGCTTTGTATCTTGCACTCTCAATAACAAACCTTTCATTGTAACTAGGGTATCCATTTCTGATATATACAACATCAGGGTCTTCTGCCCTGTTAGATGTTCTTGGAGATGTTTCACTGATATATAAATGAACTTCATAAAATGGTGTTCCCTGCTCAGTAACAATGGTTGTGCCAATCTAACTTTTTTCCCCCCCACTTTCAGTATATCTAAGAGACCAGTGTCCTGGTCTTTAACAGGTTTCTCTTGACAATACCGAAAAGAACGGTCTATTATCCTGCCATTAACATTTCAAAGCTGAGAGTGAGACTCGTCAGACTGCTGAAGAGCTGTTCCCCAAGGAACAGTGGGACCGATGTTGAGACTCTTCAAGATGCCATCAGGGTCCACAGTCGCCAGTTCCCCACCAGGAGTGACAAAGCCAGAAGGTGTGCGAGGTGTCTGTGGCTCCATGTGACAGATGTCAGGCATCAGACTATCCCCACCTGCAGCCGTGTCACCAATCCCTGCAAAGGGAGCTCTCTCCCCATTCAAAGTGGCCGCAGAACCTGATGAGGATGCTGACTGAGGGGTGCCATACTCTGCTGCTGCCTGCTGCTGCTGTCGCTGCTGGGCTGCTACCAGGTCCAGCTGCAGCGAGCTGAGGGCTGCATTACGACCATTCAACCGTGACAAAATCTGTGCCCTCTGTGAGCTGACTTCAGGAGAACTGGAGGAATCAGACTCCTCCACACACTCGTCAATGTTCTCTTCAATCATGCGTACAATCTCTGTGATAGCTGTGGGCGTGGGCAGATCATCACTGAACTGACGACTGAAACCAGTTTTCAGACTCAATTTTTTTGGGTTGTTGACCTTCTTGGTGACAGGCGGAGTTGTGTTCATGACTTTACTGCCCGAATTGCTGCCAGTGGTTCTCTCAGCTGTATGTAAACCAGCCAGCTGACTGCTGATATCTGCTTCTGTGGGGACCACATCTCTTTCTCGGCTGCCTGAACGATCTCGGTGTGTCTCATCTATCATGTGGTGAGGAGAGCCCCTGGCACCGTAGTTGGCCGGACTGTAGGGCCGCTCTGAAATGGGTGCAGCATGACCCTCCTGAAGATAGGGGGGCACAGGGTTGAGTGGCCGGTCCACAGTGTTGATGGGGGTACTAGAGCGGGAGGAGTTCTGGCTGGACGACTGCAGACCTCCACGCATCAGGTGTGCAGGTACATGTTTGACGTTGGGAAGAACCTGAAAGCCGTGTCCAGAATCGCTCATCCCTATCGCATTGCCCGACCTGCTGGCCTCAGGCGAGGACAGGCTGTCATGGTTCTCATCACCTGGTGTGGTGCGTCCTGGAGGAGACAGAGTGGTGGCTGAAGCAGGTGAGTGGGCATGGACATGGAGCGGAGCACCCTGGTGGAAATGGGTTCCAGGAACGTGTGGCGATGCCTGCTGAGATGCCCGGAGCTGGGGAGGCAGGTAAGGGTAGGGGTGGTACAGAGGCAGCTGGGACTGAAGGGACGCCAACCGGGCCTCCTCAGGTGACATGTAGAAGCCCGGCTGAGGCAGGTGGGGTGTCTGGCTGAACATAGGGTGCAGCTGGGGTAGGGCGTAGTGAAGAGGCACACGAGGGAGGTGGAAAAAGGGCATGCGGCCACCACGCGGCGGGTGTCTGCTGGGAGAGCGGATGGAGTGGGACATGTCCACCATTCTCACACCTTCAGCGCGCTGTGTGGCCGCTGCTGCTGCTGCTGCTGTCACTGCTGCATGTTGGAAGTTTGGACGAGGGAGACTGCGGTGGTGTCCAAAACGTACTCCTGAAGCACTCGGTGCTCTCATGAAAACCGGGCCCATGTATGGTGAGTAGATGGGCATGTTGTAGTAAGGCATCATATGGGGATAGAACATCTGAAAGCAAACATTGCACTGCACTTTAATGTCACAGCTCCACACACAACTATGTTCTATGGCTTTTAGGAGTTTACGTCCTTTAAAACAAAAAGTTTTAACATAAAAAGAACAACAAAAAAGTCTGCAAAAAGATACTGGTATACATTTGATTATTCAAAGTTCAAAGATGAGATTATCAAAGATTATTGTCCAAACAATTTTAAAACTGAAGATAGAAAACCCATAAAACAAGCATAAACATAAATACAAAACATTTCAAATTATAATGATGCTACAGAAAAAACACACCAAAACAACATAAAAAATCCCAACCCAATCCTCTGATGACAACAATGCTCTAACAAGAAAAAAAACATACCCCCCCCCACCCCCCCCCCCACAAAACAACAAAAACATGCACACACAATCCTATCAATACCACAAAACTTGATGAGAATAAAAAAATTAAACAAACAAACAAACAAAACACACCACCTGACCCTCCCACTGACACCTACCTGGTAGGGGTTAGGCTGCATGGCAGGGAGGTAGGGGTTGACCAGGTAGGGCATGGGTGCCCCCCCTTGCTGCACCACACTGCCCGCTGTCTGTTCGTGTGCCTGGGAGGTGAAGTGGAAGCGTCGGTTGGGCACGAACTCCGGGGCTAGGGGGTTGAGCACGTAGCTCTTGGCCACCTCCACGCGGTCCAGTGAAGACCTCAGCTGGGTCCAGGTGATCCCAAACAAGCTGTCGTTCTGGTGGCAGATCTCAAGGAAGTACTCCCACACTTTCCTGCCACCCAGCAAGAACAAAACAAAACAGTGACATTTCACTGTCAACATTTTATCATCAGACAATGTATTTACCCACTTGTGTCATTCCATCATCAACATCTTATCATCAGACAATGTATTTACCCACTTGTGTCATTCCATCATCAACATCTTATCATCAGACAATGCATTTACCCACTTGTATCATTCCATCATCATCTTATCATCAGACAATGCATTTACCCACTTGTGTCATTCAATCATCATCTTATCATCAGACAATGCATTTACACATTTGTGTCGGCATCCTACAGACATTCAGACATTTTATCATTAGACAATGCAGTTATGCACTTGTCAGTAATATACGAACTTTGAAACCAGTTTCATGTAAATATGTGTATGGTGACATGCCTGCTTTGATGCTGAAAGATTTGGTCAGTAAGCCGAACATCAAAGAGAAAATTCCTATCAATGAATCATTACTAGTGGAGTCACATTTCACTCCTCATATGGTCAAATACTATGCCCAGGGCAACTGACGTAATAGCCAGCTAAGCTGTCAGTTCAGAAAGGGTGATGGGAATGAAAGAAAGCAGCAGCATCCTTGTACAAAGAAAGCATCCTGAAGTTCTTCTATTAAATTAACGCAAGCAATGCAAGTTTTTTTGTGTTTTTTTTTGCAGTCAGACAACTGGCTATGAACATCTGGAGGGTGATATCCATCCTTCTCTGTAAGACAAACATGAAATCATGTACCAAATATAACAACAAAATTGTAACTAACAGAAAGTATAACAACACATAACAAACAACAATCACATCCACAATACACACTGGCACTGGCCACTGAAGATCATTGTGTGCAATACCTGAAGCACAGACACACCCTGGAAACGAGACAGATCCACATGTGAACCACACTGAACCCAGTCCCACTGACTCCCTACCTGCACTTTCCCACCAAGCAGAGAGACAGGGGATCTCCCACCACCATGACCAGTGATTGTGCCCGTGTGATGGCTGTGTTGAGCAATTTGACGTTGGACAGAAACCCATAGTCAAGGTATTCTTCTTCGGCGCTGCTGTCTGTTCGACAGCTGTTACGTGTCCGAACAGCGCTGATGATGATCACACGATACTGTTTCCCTGCCAAACAGAGGAGCATCACATTTTAGTCTAACCTGATCCCCCTTTTTCTAACCTTCTTTTTCAAGGCTAACACACTACTGTTTGTATCATTTAACCAGTGGCACTTTTTCTCATAACAACATTTCTCTAATGATCATAATTCACAGCCAATAACTTCAGAAAAATGTAAAAACTTTGAGACTGAATATGCAGAAAGTTCTGTCTCAATTTTAACATGGAAACATTGGTTAGATCAATGCTCCATATAATTTTAGCTCAGCAAGTATACAGGGCAAACAGGCTGGATTTTCCTTCCGGAATCTGTTCTGAACTGGGAAAGAAAGAGAGAGACTTCTACAGCATTACCAGCACCTTACCCTGAACATTGAGAACACGCTCCACAGACACGTTGTGAATTTTCTTCTTGCGCAGCTCGTTCCTGATGCGGATGACCTGGTCATGGTACGGAGCCACCACACTGATGTTGTTGTCCATGTCGCCCCAGTCCTCTGGCCACTTCTTTCGCAGCTCATCCACACGGTCCACTATTTCATACACCTGTAACAAGAGAACCAAGTTAGAAAACAACAACAACAACAACAAAAAAAAAGAAGGAAATTTTCTGTTTGTAAAGATTACTGATATCCCAACAAGATGTGAAACCCCCTACACCAAATCCTCCCTCCCAGTAATTCTGAGTCAGTTGCAAAGATTATAACCATCACCATAGCATTCATTCTATTCCTGTCTTAGCTTTTTTTCTCTGGGTTTTCAAATGAACAAACACATCGCATATACTCACATAAAATGAATGAAATAGATGGCTTACTCACAAATATTTCCTCTCTTTTTCTCAGCAAGGCATATAATTTTCTTGAGTGACTAAGAAAAGGGAGGTGGAAGGGGGTGAAGGCAGTGAACTAAATGTGTCTTGAACAAGTTGAAGCACGTGTCTTTGTTCAAGAACATGGTTTTATTGAACATGTAATCTTCATCTGTCATGAAGTAACCCCCATCTACTAAAACTTTCATTGGTTGCCTCAACCCTGGCTTTCACACCAAATTCAATGCATCCTTATACCTATATCTGAAAAATCACAGTTAACTCTCTCCGGACGAAGGAATGCGTGAGCATTCCTACATAAAATGTATTCGGTTTCAGACGACGGAATGGAATAGCATTTTCAAGAAATAAAAATCCATCACGCGCTGTACACGTGATTCTGTGATTAGCCAAGCAGAGTGCGCTATTCTGGGTCACTCCGCAATCGAATGGTATGATTGGCCAGCCTGCCATGTGTGGCCCGTCTCGCACACACCCTGAGAAAGTCACTGACCGGTCGTCTGCTCGCGTGCCAGCCTGTTTGCAAAGCGGGCTCTTCTCAAATGTTGTGGAGCGAACAAGGCAGCTATGGCAATGTTTTAGTGTTGCCGAAGTACTTGAAATGCTACAAACTGAAGGGTCGGACATTGAAGAGGTGGATGATGATGAAGAAGAAAGTGAATTTAATGCAGAAAGCGAGCATGATATGGTGATATGGGGTGAAAAATTGGCATTATTTTCTACATATGGCAAATCTGTAAAAATAACATGAGAATTTTGATTTTTTTTATATGTAAAAGCTCAACACGTAATAAACCAGTTCTGAAAGTTTCATTTTCTTACACAGTACTTTGTAATTTTTTTTCCAAACCCTTACAAATGGGCCGTCTGTGGGGAAAAGCAATTGTTGTCCCAAGTGAGTTAAAACATTTTCTGTCAACTATTTCCAGTCTCTTTCTTGGAAAGCCCTTTAAAGGAAATTTTCTATCTAAAATTACGTTTAAATAACATACTTACCGTGACCCAACTAGTGCAGACTCCGGCAGGGGTCTGACATTCCTGCCTGTGCAAACTACTATCCGCCTATGCGGAGAAAACGAAACTACGGCTGATAACCTCCCGGAAGTAGGTAACCTCCCCTTTGTCCCGCTGGCTAGCGCCCTCTTTTGACTTTTTTATACTTCTCTTCCTTGTTCTCCCTTTGTCATTCCCCAAAGACCTGACAATTGTTGTGTATAGGGGACTCAGAATGAGCGGTGTGGGAATAACGCCATTGAAACAGTACAGATAGTGGGGCAGCCCCCCCCCAAAAAGACAATGGTTTAACAAGATACCTCAGACAGATTGTAGAACCCTGTACTGTTGGCATGCTGCTCCTCCAGACCCTTGGCGTGGCAGAAGGTGAGGGGGTAGAAGGTCGGGTGAGGGGACTGCTTCCCACTGGCCAGCAACCGGTGGTCATAGAACAAGTCAGAGGTGAAGTCCACAATGGCCTTGTGAGAGCGGTAGTTCTCACACAGCATCACCATGCAGGGGCTCTGGCTGGGGTACAGGTCATAGAGGCGCTCCAGGAAGGAGATGTGGAAACCCTGCTGGCGGGTGTAATCCGAGTACACCTCAGGGCTGATCTGCACCATGACATACATTCAAACCAGTCAACACATTCTTCACGGCAGGCATACAGACTCAACAGGGGAGAAAAGAAAAAGAAAAAATGAAAACAGACGAAAACACAAACCAACCAACCCAGTAACAACAGTTTTTGGGGTATCTGCTGTTTGAATTCTTAAAACACAAGGACAACAAATTCAGACTAATCACTAAGCCTCAGTTTTGCTCATTCTCAGGCAAACTTCCACACAAACCAAAAGTTGTGCATAAACACTTTCCCTGTCCCAGCACTTTCACTGACCTGCATATGGTCTCCAGCCAGCACAACACGCGTCTTCTCATCAGCCAGACTCATTGGTATCAAGGTCTCACATTCCAGGGCCTGGGCCGCTTCATCAATGAAGATGTGCGAGAAAAAATCTGTCGTCACAACAAAAAGGACATGTTTCAACACTGTGGATGCTGGAGGGGTTGGGGGGTCAGGGGGGGAAGCAAATTGTAACATGTTTCAATATGCTCATCCACAAAATTTGGCCCTCGTTTTGGAAATATTGACTTTGTATGACATTTTCTTTACCACTCCCTTAAAGGAAATTTTCTTCCTAAAATTACGTTTAAGTAACATACTTACCGTGACCCACTAATGCAGACTCTGGCAGGGGTCTGACATTCCTGTCCTGTGCAAACTACTATCCGCCTATGCGGAGAAAACGAAAGTAGCTATGGCCAATAACCTCCTGGAAGTAGGTAACCTCCCTTTTGCCCCCCTGAATAGTCCCTTAAAGGAAATTTTCCTTTCAGTCTTTATGGTTATGATAGACACTAAATCAATCCAAGGGAAGTAACCCTTCTATCCACTTGCATTATGCTGAAATGCTTGTGTTGGGATGGTCTCTTGGGTCACTGGTTTATTTCCAATTAGGTTTTATTCTAACATTTCTAAAATAGATAATTGTTTGACAGAAAATGCTATCTGTCCTATCAGAATAACTTTCTGTTTGTAGCAGTCAGAACAAATCTGACTCTTCTTGTGAGGAATTAACATCGTTTGAATCAAGAGACTGCTAAGATTGGAATGAGCGCAAACCAGGATCAAAGAAAAGAAACATGCTTGCAATGCCGTTTAGAAACAGAGCCAATCTTAACAGTATCAGACGAGTGCTAATGGTCATATAAATTTCATGCTTATAACTGCTGTCCATAACACAGCTCAACAGCAATACGATGCAAAAAATATCGACCGTAGTTTCATTTTCTCCGCATAGGCGGATAGTAGTTTGCACAGGCAGGAATGTCAGACCCCTGCCGGAGTCTGCACTAGTTGGGTCACGGTTAAGTATGTGTAATTAAAAACGAATTCACGACACTAACTTCTCTCACCTGAGGGAAGGCCAATGTCGCTGATGTATCTGGCTGTGGAGAGGGTGGTGATAATGATGCGGTGTTTCTTAACATCTTCCAGGGTAGGGGGGACAAACATGAATTTTTCACTGGACCACAGGCTGTAGGGGATGATCACATCTGGCACCGTGTTCACCCACCGGTGTCGGTAATACACCCTCAGTGGGCGGGCATGCTCATTGCCTTCCTCCACGTAGGGGTGCAGGAAGTCCTTGATGTACAGGTCTGCCGCACTGCCAGTCACACATCACAGTCCATGTTTTAAATGACAGGCTTCAACTGCTGCTGATTACTGTAATGAAGCACTCCTCTCTTTTACCCCCCTCCACTACTGGGGATGTTTCTTCTAGATGGCTTCATAATTTTCTTTTGTTTGTATCTTCAGCACATGATCCTCACACACCGACATTAATCAAAGGCACAATTACTTCCATCCACCAACAAAATGTCAAAAACCGACCATGGACCAATGGATGTACATATGCTTGAAAATAATTTCTTCTCGTAACCCAACATTATTTACTAAAAATAAAGGTCAATTACGAATAACAAATTTGTTAAAATGTGTACAGATCCAAAAGCAAGTTGTAAGATACAAACACAACCCCCAACCTCCAGAATAGAATATATGCAGTGATATATATTAGAATTTGTGCAGCTGAGCAAGTGGATTCTGCTCCAGTAAATACTGTCAAGTTCAACCCACCTGTTCGAATGGGTGCAGATCAAAATACGGGTGTCCTCCTGCTCCAGAACCAGCTTGGCCGCCTGGGCCAGGGTGTAGGTCTTGCCTGTTCCGAAGGGGCCGATGATGAGGAGAGGAGGGTGCTTGATCTTCACGGGGGACGTGATGGTCAGAATTGCCTCTCTCTGCTGGTTGTTCAGCAGCACACCATCCAGTTTCGAGAGTACACTGAGCAGGAACGGCAAAAGGAAAATGCGTAGCGAACTTCAGTTTTGGAAGGTTTCTTTCCTTTTTTATTCTCTCTCTCAAATTTCTTAAAACCTGCATATTTTCTTAAAAGCACACATGTGTACATCACTGTCACTAACATGTCTATGTTTGTATGATTCATGAACAAGTGCTTCCCAGGACTTCAAGTCAGGGACTTCAAAGTTAATATCTAACCCTGTCAAAACAGGCTAAAATGTTCCAGGAAAATTGAATAGGAGAAGAGAGGGAATGGGCTGGAGGGAGGGAAAGAAAACAGACATGCCAAGTGATTAATCTTGTGTAATAATTGTCATTCAAATCATTGTCAAACTGCAGTACTCCTACCACTCTCGCCTCAAGAAAACTTTTACTAAATCTGGGCGAAAAATTTTGATTTACTTCTTTTTGTCACAGCAGATTACACTGTGTGATGAAATGTTTCCGTTAGATGGGCCCACAGCAAATGAAGCAATGGTAAAGTTATTGACAAAATGGATAAACACACACATTGTAAAGTATATGCACACAATGCTGTATGCACACACAGATTCTTAAGTACACAATCTATTATTTTCACGACCACAGTAACATAATTAAAAAACACCCCAACAGAACTGGCAAACTTCTTAGCAGTGACTTGTGAACAGTTATGATATCAGTGAGTGACAAAGTCCCACGATAATAAGCATCTAACAGGATTCAAATCTATGATGCCCCAGTCTTCAGTCTGTGATTCTAACCCCTCCGTTTTAATATTTTCTGACAAATGTATACACTACGCAAAAATAATATGTGTTTTTTTAATGACATAAATGGTGACCTGTATGCTTAAAACAACCATCACACATGAACTCACTTTTCAGAAGGGGGAGGTAGTGCAGTAACATTGCTGTTGTCAGGAAAGACAATGTTCAGAGTGGACAGGTTATCCACAGCAGAGTGCATTTCACACTTGGGTAAGCGGTTCAACTGGAACTGTATCTGTTATGAAAATAAAGCAAACATCAGATCTATGTACACATGCACATTTTTTATCCAGTCTGACTAGCAACACTAGCGTACACATCACCTTAAAAAAAAAAAAAAATCTTGCATCAACACATACGAAAGTCAAGAATCTAGATCATGTTATCCCTTGACCCCTCTGGGGGCATTTAGCAACAGAGTTAGTATTTAATTTCAAAACAGAGTAATAGCAATTAAAACACATTAAATTAGTGCAAAAACAGATGTATTAATGATCATATCATCTTGTAACCTTTCTCATTTGATAAATCTCCCCAGTTTCAAACACACTCTTACGACCCTGCTTTCAATAAATTGCAAAACACACACAACAAAACAAAACATTTATCAAGACAATGTGAAGTTCGCTGATATTAATAATGCTGAGGCTAAACATCTAATGCACTGTGAGAGAACTGACAGGACAACCAGTATGCAGATCCAGTATTTCTGCAGTTGTAATATTATCAGGCTTTAACTGGCAGAAAAACATTTCATTTTACAAAGGTAGGTTGCATCTCATTTAAATTTTTTTTTATATTTCATTAAGAAATTGGGTCTTTGAAGCAAGATTTGCTTCATCTTTCTTCAGCAAAGTTGTTTAAACCAATATTTATTCATTTAACCTCCCACAACATTCCAATTCAAAACTGGGGGGCATTACTGGTGCCAGATTGTTTTTTTACCATTTCAATTTTCTGAACTGTACAATTGCATAACATGTTCCCCCTTACCTGAGCAGCGAACACTTCATCACAGGTAAGGTTCAGGTCTTTCACACACTCTGCTGACAAGCGAAGGAACACAAAGTTTTTCCCCTTCTCTTCAATGTGAGCCTCATACACCTGAAAAACAAAGACAAAATGCTACCATCTGTAAAACATACGAAAAAGAATCTTACTTCAATTGCAATCACTTTTCATTAGACCATGAATACAAACATTTTCCATCAGCCTCAAGAACAATGATACCAAACAAATTGAAAGTGGCATGGTGGTACAGATTTAAACGGGCGTGCAAATGGGATGTTTTTCTTCTTTTCATCTATAAGAATATAAATAAACAAATGCTAAAATTTGACATACTTTAATTCCATCTCTCTTACAGGTTACAAGCATAAAATTCAATTGGTCATGCAAAAACATATTCTAAGACTGCTGCTGAGCATGAGAGGTCATTTTCTCAATAAATTTCAACATATCTCTTTTTTTTTTTTGCTGCCCCGTCATCTGCACCATTTCAGTGACATTGCTCCCATGCCGCTCATTCCCAGTCTCCTAAACACAGCCAGCCCCAGGTTCGTCTGTACACTCCCAGCGCTGGCAGTCCGCAGGGAACTATTGATGTTAGGTCGCCAGGAGGCCACACAGCAGAGGAGACCTTGCACTGCTGCTGAGTCACTTTGGTGGTGTTCAGTGGTGCCTGTTCTGATTTAACGTACTTCAGACACCACCTACTAAGCCCCCTACTAACGACAATAATGGCTTAGTCACAGAGCCAGACTGAGTGAGCGTCCCTCCCAGAGTGGAGACCGCCACCACGTCCCTCCAACAACAGCCCCCCCTGAATCTGCTGACACTGAAGACATTGACAGAACTCACCCCAAGCATAGCAGTGGAAGGGTATCGAAACTAAGGTCACCATGACAGCAGGGCATGAATGGCCACAGACTCTGGGACCGTTTTTGTTCATATTGATGATGATGGAGGAGGAAGAGGATGACGATGACGATGTTGCTGTGGAGGTCCATTTTGGTTTTGGACTACGTGACAAGGCTGTACTCTATGCTTCCTGTCATAATGATATCCCGGCGTCAACCAGGTGCAGAGATAACAGACACCTGCAGTGTTGGTCAGGTAAATAGAGCAACACACCCAAAGACACATCCATGAAGTGGATGATACTTGACTGTGTGGTCCCAGTCTCCCCATTTAAGCCCACAGAACACTCAACTCTGGGTAGGAGCCGGCTGCGGGCCGAAAAACCCACCTCTGCTAGGATTCGAACCCGCGTCCTCCCAACCGTCAGTCCGTGACTCTAACCACTTTGCCACGATGGCTGGTTCAACAAACATATCTTGACTAAACTTTATTAGGATAAGAGGAGTTTGGGTGAAAGTCTCTTCTCTCCTCAAATCATTTTTTCCCCACATTCATTGTCCTGAATGAACTGCACACATACAGTATCCATGCAATGTACCCTGATTTATAATTATTATTTTCTTTTAATATTCACTTTTTTCAAAGTCAAGGTGAAAATACATTCATCAGATATTGATATCAGTGCAATGTAAATAACAAGTAGTAAGCATTATATTTTACATAAACATTAATGACAATTTGCTCAGTTTATGTGTTTCAAGCAACACAACAAAATAAAAAACAAAAACAACTATATGACTTCCATAAAACATATGGAACATAATATGTATCAATACACTCCCTCTAATTAGTAATACAAGAAGGCATGATACAAAGTCATGATGTATACTAAATATTCATTAAAACTGGATGCATAAATATATTAACACACACATATACATAAACATGCACATGCAATGTACCTTGATCTTTGCTTTCTGACCGGCATCACTGCCATCAGCAGGGGGTGCTGGTGCCACCCAGGCTGAGTGTGCATTCTGTAAGATGAGGCGACCAGCACTAGAATCTTCAGACAACACATCTTCGAACCTGAGACGAGCAAACAGTTCTCCCTCGCGGGAGTATTTGGCTTGACTCAGAGCTCCCGGCATGAGCAGGAAACGGTTCACCAGTTGCAAAGAACCTGTCACATTGAATCTGAAAAACAAAAAGAAAAAAAACAAAAACAAGAATGAAGTATGTCCAGTGATAAGCTTTTTAATCACTTGAAAAACAACAACAAAAAAACAAAACAAAACCCAACCAACTCAATAAAAATGTTGTTCAACTTAACCAAGAAAATTTACTGGAGTGAAAAAGTATCTAATTTAGAAAATTTGTATCAGTTAAGAAGTTTAGATAAAATGCAGTTGAAATCATCAACCAAACCGACTTTGAGCCTGGTTGAAGGTTATCAAGTAGAAGGAAACTATTTCAGCATTCAAGATTATAAATATATATGAAAATGTTGAAAAGCAAAAATACTGAAACAACAACACATGATTTCTTCCAAGGAAAACAGGTGTCTAGTTTTTGTCGCTTTTCCACAAACTTGAGCAACATATATGTACATATCTTTTAGCAATAAGCAATGTGATGTATGCATCTAGTCGTTATGAATTAATCTCCACTGGATCCAGACACAACATCTGTGTTGCAGACAACAAGCTTTGCCCACCCTACCTCTGAATGTAGCCCAACTCTGCCATTTCCTCCAGGTAGAGCATCTCATGCATCCACAGCCGGTAGTTGTCCTTGCTCAAGGACTGCATCACAGTTTCTGACAAGGAAAGACGCTCCGGGCGGGGCAGCACATACTTTGCAAGCAGCTGTTCCTCCGTGTCTGTCCGGGTTGTGTACCTTTGAAGACACACACAGGCAGAATTGTAGGTGAATCAGAGGACTGTCTTTGTCCTTCACTTATTTCATAACAGATGTAATTTGGCATCGTAACAAGAGGGATATCTGGGATGTCTAGTGCTGTGCTATTACACAAAAAGACAACAAAATGTCCTATGAAAGAAAAATATTTATACACATATATATACACAAAAAATCATTTATCATTGTTTATATTTACAGAACCTACCACTGTACCAGCAACTACATCTGCCTGGAAAATGTTTACAGCTGGAACCTTGGAACATCTATTCTTAAAACAATATCCCTCACTCCACTCCTCACCTCCTTTCGTGTGTATATATGTATCTTTCTTCATGGGTAGAGTTGTGAATGTGTGTGTATGCCTGTGGGCATGTATAAGTGTTCAAGTAGAACTGCTATCAAGGATCTCTGGCACAACTCACGGAGGAGAAAATGGCACCACAGTCACAGAGTCCGGCGACCAGCGCCTGGCTGCACTGAGCTCCAGGTCTTTGCCCAGTTTCTCTGGGTCAGTGGCTGGACAGGACTCCACCTGCACATCCCGTACCACCACTGTGTCCAGCCCAAACCCCAGCGCCATCTGCTGTCGAAAGGTCCCATAGATGTCTGTCTTGAAAACAATCTGCAAACAATTGAAAACTGAAAGATGCAAGCCATCGCCCGGCAATTGTTGGAATGGACTGTATCAAATGAGTTGCTGTTGCTTGAAAGAAATATTAGTGTATACTATGTCAAATGGGGTGAAACTGTTTGAAAGAAATACCTGTAAAACATGTAGGCTGTGTATGTGCACATGCATGTATTGTCTGCTGGTGGATGGGGGCAGGTACATTCAACTTGCCCATACATTTTGGCTTTTTCATGCACTGAAATGCACATCTAACAGCAGACTGGCCCATGATGACATTTTTGTTCTCATATTCCACATTACTCCCTATGACCTACATACCAGTAGTAGCCACCCATCATATAACTAACTTTGAAGAGAAAGAAGAGTGCACAATGTTACTGGAAAGAAGAGTATACAATGTTGTGAAATCCAAGCATCTGGTTACCTGCTGTGAGGACTGCTGGGCAAGTCAAATTTACAAACTACTGATCTGTCAGGCAAATAAACACTTTTACTCTCTGTGGAGTTGTTTTTCCTGTCACAATTTTAGACACATTCTTTATTTCATGCTTCTTGGTTGGCTGCAGTACTGACCTTGACCCTGTAGACGTACTCGCCCTGTCCTTTATTGGCGGTGTCCTGGTTGACCCACTCCTGGCAGTGGTTCTCCAGGTTCTGGTACTTCTGGGTCTTTTTGGGCCCCACTGAAATACTGGAGATGTGGAAGTAGGTCCTGTTGGCAGCATCCATGAGGCCCACAGCATGCATGCAGATCTGATGGGTGGGGGGAAAAAGGTACTCTTTGTGAACAGCTGACAATGTCACCTTGGCAGATTCTCATGATGGTCAAAAATATTACAAACACACACACGGCTCACAGAAAGTAATGGAAATAATTCATATAAATTTCTCAAAATTCTGTGGATTGCCAATGCTGGGACTGTGACAGATGAACCCAGGTGTGGCTGTGTATGGGGGACTCAGAATGAGCGGCGTGGCTGTAATGCCACTGAAACGGTGTAAATGATAGGGCAGAGAAAAAACAGAACAAAAAAAAAAAAAAAAAAAAAACACTGTTAAAAAAACAGGCAACCAAAAAACAACAACAAAAAAACCCCGATATCATTCAAAAGTTAAAAATGATATATAATGTCCTTACTATAGACTATAATAAAACAATGAATGAAAATACAGGACTCTCTTTGTGGCAGTGTGGTTGATATGGAAATGAGATGGGAGGGTGGAGAATAACACATTTCTAGTGGAGGTATTGAAAATAATATAAATGCAGCACACGGACAATGAAAAACACATCAGCCTTGGAAACCATGTACAAACACACACATTACTTGTATGTATATGTATATATATAGGTACCTTGCTGGCCATGGTGAAGGTCCAGGCATTGGTGCACTTCTTGGTACTCATGTTCACCTTCAGGTCTGAGTTCACATGAATCTTGACAAAGTCCAGATTCTGCACCAGCTGAAAAACACACTCATGGAATCACCTGTCTGTTTTTACAGTGTTTTATTGTTAAACAAATAAATTCAGGTATGTGTGGTTTTTCATAAGAATTTTATTAAAACAAGTTTATCTCTGCTGCTTCCCTCCCCCACCCACCCCCCCTGTTGATTCTACAGAGGTAGTGCTTAATTCTCTACCTACAGTTCATAAACTCATTTTAACAATCGATAGGTTAAAAAATCATTTGACCTTTTTTTCCCCCCTTTCTTTTAATATTAAGTCAGCTGCATCAAAGTCCAGTTAAGACAAATCTGAATAATGCAGCAATATGGTTTAATTAAATATTGAATTTATTACACAGAATAAAAAATAAAACCATAACCAAGTAAAATATTACATTGACTGTTGCTGGTTTTCTCTCCTTTTTTAACAGCCATAACGAATATATAGCAGTCCTAGTCTCCAACAATCCAGACATGCTTTCACTCAATAAGCATTTCATTCACTGATATCTCTGCAGGAACTTATAAATGGAAAAGCAATCACTTTTTTTCCTTTCTAGTTAGTCACTGTCACCTTTAATAATTATCACTAACCCTTGCTTGTGGTCCATCTGGATGGGTGAGTTTCTCAAGCAGCTGATCAACGAAAGTGTTACCATGAAGGAGCTTGTCTCTTGCTTGCTGTAGCTGCTGTTTCCGAAAGGCAAAGCGTTCTTTCCACTCTTCCAGCTCTGCTTCTGAGTGTGCATGTGTGCACTTCTCTCCGTATGGACACCGCTGCGTTTCATAAAACCTGCCCATCACATTGTTGCGTGTCTAAAATGAACATAAAATAATTAAATGCTGTTCGATGTGGGCTGCTAAACATAGCATTGTTCTGTATCCAGCAAGCAACTTCTGGTGTGTCTGAGGCAATGGCATGTTTTTTCTTTACCACGAACTTAACCTCTTGACTGCACTGTTGACGTACAGCGTACATCATGAAATGTCGCTCACCAATGCTGTATTGACTTACGCTGTACGTCATGTTACAACGTTCTGTTTCGAGTCCCACATTATAGAAAATACAGTCTGCTAACCATTAAATTAGCTCCCCTGAGAGGTCTTTATCTCCTGAGTTCAATACACTAAAAATATTCACCTCATTGTCATATTTATGGCGAACGTTTTGCAAGTTTATACGAAGCTCAAGTTGTGTTTGCAAAGCCATGGCTGAATGCAGACAAACCCCAACACTTGCACACAAGTATTGGAAGAAATCTTTCACAATGCAAATAGTAGAGATGAAGATTGTGGACTGAATGAGATAGAACTGTGTGAAGTTGATGCCGAAGGCGCGGATTTTGACATGGAGGGGGGTGGGAGGTGGAGTTGCTTGACGAAACTGAAGACAGACAAGCTCAGCTGATTCAAGATGCAGGTGGGTGTTTACGAGGTTTGTCAGTTTAGTATTTGCTTTGTTTGTTGTAACAATGAAGATGACTGCATTGTGTGTGATTTGAATGTGTTAGCTGTGGTAAGTAGCTTCATCAGTCACTGATCAGTGTGTGTGTGTGAGAGTCAGTCATGTGTGTACTGTGTGTGACCACCACAGCGCAAGGAGGTGTGGCTCACTGGCTGGCTCATTGTTGATGACAGCATGTGTCGCTCGACTAGAGCTTTCTGTGTATTCGTTCCCGAGTGTGTATTGGTTTGTTGTTGTTATTGTTTTGTGTATGTGAGAGAGAGAGAGAGTGGGGTGTGGAGTGGGGGGGTGGGGTAGGTGTGTGTGTGTGTGTGTGTGTGTGTGTGTGTGTGTGTGTGTGTGTGTATATTTCAGCTTCTGAAAGCAATCAGAAATAAAATGGTACCATTCCATAACCTTTTTATATGTAAAAAAACAAAAACAAAAAAAAACCTCCAAAAACCCAACAAACTTAGTCTTTTATGCAATGTGTTTCAGGTATGCAGCATGGTGATGATCATGATGTTCATCCTGGACCATCTGAAGTTGACAACTTGCCACAAACCAACAGCTGAAGACCAGCCGCAGCAAGACCAAAGGGCAGTAAACAAGCCTCCAGCAATTCTGGATTGCAACAAAAACATGGGTGCCGTGGACCATCATGACCAACAGCTGCAGCCCTACGATGCCACAAGGAAAACCCTGAAGTGGTACAAATAGCTGTGTGTGCATTTTCTACAAATTGCCATGCTGAATGCACACATCCTCTACAAAAAAGCAGGCAACAGCAGTACACTCCTGGACTTCCAGAAGGATGTAATCAGTGCCATGATTTTTGGTGACCAAGACCCAGACACTGCTAAAGATGACTATGCTGTTTGTCTGTGTGGATGACACTGCACTGATGTCATCCCACATACCCCACAGAAGGCCCGGCCACAAAGGAGGTGCCGAGTCTGCTGGAAGAAAGGACAAAGATAGGATGTAAGGTTCCACTGCCCAAACTGCCCCAGCACTGTGTCTTGAAGACTCGTTTCCGCAAGTACCACACACAGTGTTTTTACTGGCGGTAGATGCTGGGTGAGTACACCCTTTTCATTCTTTGCGTGGACTGTGTTGGAGTCTTATGAACCCGGACACTGTTGCTCAGCCTTGACAGTGTGTGTGGTTGATCACAACAGTCACAAGAAAGACTGGTTGATAACCTGGTTGATGTTGTAGCACCTACATGATGGAATGACAGTCCCATTTTTTTTATATTGCATTTTATGGAATTTTTGTGTCAGATAATGAGATTGACTCATTATTTGAACATGTGAGTATTAAATACAAAATCTTGGTTCATTTTTCTTTCATTTGATGTATACTTTAATGCACTTATCTTCAGTACTTTTTGAAATATAAGCAAATTAAAATCATTGGTGTGTTTTTCTGAAAATTTTCTCAGCATAGGCTATAGCAAAACGTAGCAGTGAAGGGGTTACAAATGTCTTGCATAATTGAGATACACGAAAATAACATGATTCAAATGGTGTTATCACCTTGATAACCATAATCAATTTATTGTGTTAAAAACACCAGCTTAGATATCAATTTTGAATGTCAATGGACAGAAGCATCTTTGGACTTGTGGAAAGTCTTTTTGCTTTCAATTTGAACATACAGGGTTCAATCCCACTACTGCACTTTTTATTTATTTATTATTTTTTTATAATATAGTTTCATAATATTTACTATACAACACATTTTAACAATAATCATCCCTGATCCTTGTTTGTATTTTCTTGCCTTTTGTTTACTGCATTTGTTGGTATAGTTATTGTGAAATACAATTATGTTTGTCCACTCATCACAAGTGAGTCTTGAAGGCCTTGCCTCTCTTGTTTTATTGTGTGCTGTTTTTCCACCTATCTATGCATATGTATGTATGTACCTATGCATGACTTATGTATGTGTGTCTAACCTTTAATGACAGTAATATTAAAAGAAAAAAAGAAAATACATGAGTTTATACCTTTAATGACAGTAATGTTAAAGAAATAAACGAAAACATCAACAACCAAAAACAAGAACAGTAATGACTGGCCCACCTGTGACACAGCATGTAGTCTTCAGTGGTCTGACCACGGGGTGGAGGTCTGTATTTCCATTCCTGACTTTCGTCAGAGGCCAGCCGTTTCTTGTGCAGGTCACTCTGACAGTGTGCATCCAGCTCCTCCTGTCTGTCAAAGTGCATGTCGCAGAAGGAGCAGAAATGCTTTTGCTCTTCTGTGGTGGAAAATCATAGGAGGACATATAAATCAATACTGTTTGGGGAAAAGAAAAACAACACAACAACAAAATCTCCTTACTGACTAATTGGTAAAATCACACACACACAAAATGTTTCACTAGTGAGTTTAATGGCACTAAAACCTCATGCATATTTCCACCTTGTGCAAAGCAGTGCTCTTCAGCATGTATGTTCCCCTCTGCAACTGATAAATGATGGTGATTACAAATACGAGGGGGAAAACTGTACATCAAAACGATTATTGTGGTCATATCTAAACAAACCAAAACCAAAATAAATGTCACTTAAATGAACAGATTTCATATGCCAACAAAATAAAACACTAAACACAAAATATCTAGGTCAATACAATAACAGAGAACTCATAATGATCTACAGTATCATAAAGGAGACACAATGCCTTTTAAATAAGGAAACGTATTTTTTTTTTGGGGGGGGGGGGAGGGAAGGTAGAAAGGGAAGAGGGTACAGGGAGGGGAAATATATTCCAGAGATACATAAATCAACATTTTTTTAATCTATTAAAAAAAAAGAAAAAAAGAAGGGTTCAGTGATATTCATTGTTATCAGTATGGGGTTTGTTTCATGTGTAAGTGTCCTGAAGATGTTGAATCAGAATAAGCACCACAAAACTGACTCAGCAGCAGAGCAGTCCCTTCTGGTGTGTAACCCTAAGGCAGTCAAATGCACATAGCTCCCTGTGGACTGGCAGACCTGGGACTGGGACAGAACAAGTCCAGGTACCCCTGTGCAAGGGGATTTGAGACATGCAAGGGACATATATACCTTTAAAAAGGTGAGATGGGGCAGCTAAATAAATAAATAAAATGGTCATCAATTTGACCCAACATACTGCCTCTCTGTTCTCACTTACCATTGTTTTGCTTGGTCAGTCTGTTCTGTGGCTGTGGAGGTAAGACCCGTACTGTGTTTCTTGGAACAGGCTTGCTGAAGCTGTCCACTTTGTGTGAAGATGAGGCCCGATTACTAGCTGCTGAGGCTGGTTCTGTTTCTTTGTCATCCTCCTCCTCTGAAAACTGATCCAACCAATGCCATTTTCATTCAAAAAATTATTTATTCTTTGCACACATCTGTTATACAATCGACTATCCATACGACCCTCCTAAAAAATGATGATGAAAGTGGAATATTTAAATCACTCAATGACATTCACCAAGAATAATGATAAAAAATGTAATGTCAATTATCAAAGAATGAGGCTGGGACAGTAAAGGATTAACACACAATAAAGAGTGGTAACTCTCTCCATGTACGAGGTAAACAACTTCAGTCACTGCTGCTTATGCTACTGATTCAGCTACCACACAGGTAAATAAAAGGTACGTAGGACAGGCAGCTGTATAAGGACAGGCCCAGAGCTTCCTTTATTGAAGAAGTGTCTGGGTTTGTTCTTATCTACCTTTTATTTACCTGTGTGCTAGCTGATTTAGTAGCATAAGCAGCACTGACTTGGAAGTTGTGTAACTTGTACATGGAGAGAGTTACCACTCTTTATTGTAATGTGAATACGTTTACCAAGTTACAGCAAAAATAAAGATGAAGCTATACTTTCAATCAGCTGCTGTTTTCAACAAGAAGGTATGCAACACTTCTTAAAGATGTTTTCCCCCAATTTCTGATTTAACAGCACCGATGTCTTGAAAGGCATTATCTGTACTGATTTTATAACCAGTTTGCTGCATTCTTTCACATCAGTCACATCAGAATATAATACAGCATCTGCTATCAGTCTGTGACACTAACAACCTAATACAGGCATAAAGGAGACAAACACAAATAAGGTGCAACTGCTGTTAGACTACAGAAGTGGGACACAAGAGGAGGCAGATTCTAAAGTGGGTAAATATTTATTTAGAAAAAAAAGAAAAGAAAAAAGACTCCCCCCCCACCCCCAACCCCACAAAACTGGAATCCAGTAAAATATGCAGAGAAGAAAGTATCTTACCTGACCCTCTAAAGCTTCCAGTACTGTTTTTAATCTCTTGAGTTCTTTGATTGCCACAGGATGCTGCAAAAGAGAATTTGTGAGATAAATTTAAATGAACAACAAACAATCAACATTTCCCCATTAAAACCAACTGGACATGGCAATAACTTCATGGCTTAGAATGTTTTAGTTATACTTGTAAAGGGCTTCTACAAAAAGCTTTAAATCATTCTTTACAGGGATCTGGGTGATCAAGTTAACCAGGATTTTCCCTGATATGGATATATATGGAAGAAGATTCCCATACTTAAAAATCAGAGGTAATGAGTAAAACTGAAACTAGAGAAGGAGAATAACACTCACATCTGGGCTCTCCTGCAGCCATTTTGAAGCCACGTTGAAGGCTCGACGAAATTTGCCACTCTGACACAATGCTCGAACTTTCTTTTCCAGAATCTTGTCATTCTTAGGGTCAGCCTCAAGTACTGCAACAATAATTCAACCTGCATTATTCTCTTCTTCGCTGTAAATAATCAAAACATTATAAGCAAATTTTGTTTACAACTGAAGATGCAATCAATTTCACTTGAAATTGTTAAAAAGTTTTTCAGAATTCGTTCACTGATTACTATCAATTGTCAAACCATTTAAAGAAACTTTTCAGTATATCTATTTAGATATCATAGGCTTCCTCTCTTAATGGTAATTATTTATGTTTTTTCTATTCTACCAGCTGTACAAGTCTGATTACAACCAGTTGCACAAGTCTGTTTCCCCCATCTCAGATTAACCCTTTCGCTGCCAGGAAAATAAGATTTAAGTGAAATCTATTTGCCAGGGTTTTTTCCACAAAAAACGGGTATAAATTTTCAAAAAATTCTGTGCTCTTTGTTATTGGAGAAAGACCCATAGTATATATTTTCTGAAAGGGAAATGAATAAAGAATACAAAACACATGATGTTTTCCCATTTTATGCATTTTAAGTGACATGCTGTTGTTTTGAAATCAGTGTTTTGTTTTTTGTCACATTTTCAACTTGTTCATTACAAACATTAGTCTGGTAATTTGCACAAAAATATCATTTTCTGGACAAATGGATATCTGCACACACAAAATCATACTAGAACAACCACAATATAAAAAAAACTGAAAAAGAAATAGATGCATTGTGACTTCTGCAAGTGATAATATGGATGTGAGGCCACGCCCCCTCAGTCTCCACCCCCCTCCTCTTCACCCCTCTCACACCGTCACTTCATCAGACCGCGTTGGCTGAGTGCCAAGAAAATAGCTCATATGGTGCCCTGCTAAAAATTCGGTGACCTGTCGTCTGCTAGAGTTGAACAGCCTGCATCACTCACTGATAGTTGTATCTTGGCCACTCACTTGATTGCTCCCTTTATTTTCTATCAAATCGTCCTATAAATGTTCACCACTGTCTTCTCCTTCGAATTTAAGCTCCAATTCTTTCTGAGCATCAGCTAAAGAAAGTAATCTTGGTTGATTTAGTTCACCACGATCGCATGTCTTGAGCACGGAGTCAGTCCGACATTTTGTTGAGCGAGCAAGGAGAGGAGCCAGGCAAAGACTGCGGCCAGTAACCCAACCAAAACGTTCAAATAAAGGACTGCCTTATGACGCAGATGGTGTTTCTAGCTATGAATAGAATCCAGAAAGATTCCCCAAGCTAAAGCTACCAGCATTTTTGTCAACGAACTGAATGCAAAGCAGGGAAAAGTCAGAATATTTCGATGACGAGTTATCTCGTCACTGTGGCAGCGAAGCATACATGCTTGCCATGACGAGTTATCTCGTCATGCAGGCAGCCTAGGGGTTAAGAAACTAATTCGTTCAAAATATGACCCATCCATGACAGCAAGTCAGGCAAGCAATAATGACAGATTCTGTTACTAGTCTGACATAAGACTAAGAGTACACAATGAGATCATGATTATGGTGGTGCATGTTTTTTGTTCTTGTTAACAGTAGACCTGTTCAATGCAGTGCATGTTCGAACTAAAGATTTGTTTGATATTTCACACACATGACTCCAGCCTATTTGGAAATATGTGCCTCTTTTGTCCATTTTATCTTGCATTATACTGTTCCTTTTTATATTGAGTGGTCCGAGTTTGTGAACATATATCCATTTGCTGCAACATGCAATACCTTCAGGCTTCTTAAAAACTTTTTATCATTAGTTTTCCTTGTCAATAAAATTCATGTGTGTTTGTATGCCTCTGTGTTTGAGTTTCATAAACACACCAAGAGACAGAGAGAGAGAGAGAGAGAGAGAGAGAGAGAGAGAGGGAGAGAGGGAGAGAGAAGAGAGAGAGTCAAGAGGTAATTTCCTGTCATAAGTACTGAATGATAAAAACCAGATGCGAATTTGTTCACTGCATCTTCTGGCATATAACTATGACTGAATGTACAATGGACTATAAAATTGTATCCAAAACATGCCAACAACATTTTAGTTGTTGTTAACGTACAACTAAAGAAACAAAACAGAAGAACTGTTCTCTCTCTATATATGCCCTGTGCATGCATGTGTGTGCAAGTATGCTCAAGAGTATGTGCATAGGAGATGACTATTTGTTCTTCTCCAAGTACAGGTTGGGATAGCACCGCAGGAGTGGTACATCATATGTGAGAGAGACAGAGAGGGAGATAGACAGACAGCATATATATATATATATATATATATATATATATGTGTGTGTGTGTGTGTGTGTGTGTGTGTGTGTAGAGAGAGAGAAAGGGGGGGGGGAGAGAGAGAGAGAGAGAGAGAGAGAGAGAGAGAGAGAGAGAGAGAGAGAGAGAGAGAGAGAGTTTGGGTTTGGTTCAGAACATCATGTGTCATTTGACACTTCAAGTTCATACAAGATTACTGTTCTTGTCAAATTTCTGGTGAGCTTGTTGGCAAAGTTTTTTTCCCCTCCGGTTCCTATATCAGTAATACTTTATAGGTCATAAGAAAAAGAAAGAATGAATATCAACCACAAAAAAACTAAAAACAACAAAAAACAAAAGCTTGAAAAAGCCCAACAAACAAACAGGCTTCAGTTAAGCTATGAGTATGAATTCTTATACAATTTATCATACCAGCAGGAAAAATGTATACTGAAACACTTAAATTAAGGCTTCTCCACTGGAAATGTGGTCCAGTTTATCTATATTTACAAAATTTTTAATGGCATAAGCCAGGTAAGAATGGCAAATCAATCAATCAAGCATATTTGAATTATTCATATGTATTTTCTTTTTCAAAAGTTAATAAAATAAGAATCATGTGGGGGACAGTTTGTAAATGATACAATAAAACTTGCGTCTTACCTTGATCACAAAGTGCTACAACTTCTCTGTGTTTTTTCTGTCAAAGAACAAATAATAAACATATGGTTAATGCAGAAAACATTCTCACAGAGCAAATAACAAACAAAACAGTCTCTCTTAAATTTCCTCAGTAATTCCAAAACATTATCTAATACAACTGAAAGCCAAAAGAACACTAAAATAACTTTCATGTGTTCACATGATGACATGCTTGCACCACATGCCTAAATCTATCAACTGAAAATGAAGACATTTTCTTCAAAATCAAAATCAAATAATATGCTGAACAATGTACTACAGAAGAACACATGCAGGGAAACCACCATTTTGTCATTTCAAAAATGACTTTGCCAGGATAAACAGGTAGGCATTAATGCAAGGAGATCAGATAAACTTTTATAAAGATTAAACGCTTTGACAATAACTATTTTTAATAACACAGAGCCCTGAATCTCAAACGAAAAAAGGGAAGTGTTGAAGACTGGTTCTGATTGGTGAGATTATATTTCAGAGGGAGGAGGATCACATGGCAACTTGTTCCATAACAGGCCCTGAATAATCACAGAATGTGTAGGAGTCATGAGTCAAGAGCATTGGCAATGGCTAGAACTCAGTAGAATGAACATCAAGATGAAGATCAGATCAGAAAGACATGATGCACTTTAACAAAGAAATTTTGAAAGTAAGAATTATCCTGTAATTTTTCATTTTTCTGTTGCCAGCCAGTGCACTGAATGCAACTGCAGATGAACATTTTCCAATTTTAGAGTATAAAGTTTTCTATATGATCAGAGTTGTGTTAGTCTGAAGCAGATTCAAGTTTTTGGAGGTGTCCTAGACTGATAAAAAAGGAGTTACAGTTGTCAGGTTTGGAATGAAAGAAAGCATAAAGTTAAGTCTAGAAGAAAAATTGAGTAGAAAAATGGCAAACTGAGATAATTTCGAGTGATTTAAAATGACAGTCTGATAGGACTGAGACACGATGTCGAATGGAAGATTACGTCTGAGAAAACATAAAAACAAAAAATGGAGTAAAATATGGACATTGAAAGAATCACCTTAACAGAAAAAAGCAAAGGCTATCATATAATCTAATGATGGTTACACTTTTAGTAGTTGTATAAGTACTTGTTGGTAAAAAGTATCACTTCTGTTTTGCCAATACTCAGTTTCAGTTCATGGTGATCTGTTCATGAATAAACATAAAGATTCAGCTCTAATTCATCATCAACGTGAGAGAGAAAGGAAGACTTGTTGTTGACTCTCAGAGCCATACTAAAGGATTCCATTATCCACAACACAAAAAGCACAAACCAACCTGCTTGCTAAGGTTGTTGATGGTGTCCCATACTTCAGGGTCCACCTCCCCTTGTGCACCAGTTGACCCACTGGCACCTCTCTCTCCCGAGTTCTGCATGGCAAACGGGTCATCTGAAGCTGCATAACTCCGCACTGTGTCCAACCCTTCCACTGCTGGTCCGCCTGTCTTCTCTGGTCTCTTGATTGAGCACAGCCCTAGGTTGTCATATCTTTTCCCCTCATCATCCATGCCCTCTCACATGATGTTAGGGCTGCCAACAAACAATCAGCTGTGGACAATAAACTACAAATCCTGGATTGTGGGTGGTGGTAAATGACTGATTTTTTCTGCCCTCCCTGTGCTTTGAGCTGTCTGTGTGTACATTAAACAAAAAAAACAACAAAAAAAACAAAACAAAAAAAATCTTGTGCTCCAATTTGTGACTTTTATCATGTCATATTTTAAAACTGAAATTCCTCAGGTATTATGAATTTACTCAATAGATACTGATTAAACAAAGAAAAGATGTAAAAACAATGTGATATCATTATTTGAGGGGTATCAACATATCTTAAACTAAGTTAAAGTACAATGTTTCAAGACCCTAATAAACAAAACAAGTAATACTCATCCACATTAACAAAGCAGTCTAAAACAAAACATAACCAAATACATTTATAATTTACATAAGAAAAACGTTAACAAATATATATATATCTATAAATCTATATACACATATATACACATGTAGCTGAACATCAACCACAAAAAGTTCCTGTTATCTTGCTGTTTATGACAGTGACAGTGTGAGCATGGTGACTGTTCACACATAAATCATCATCCATCTTTATTTATCTTTATTATTACAGCTTCTTGCTTTGATGAAAACATCTGCCGACTGAATACAAAGCCATGACATCTGAATAGTATGCATGTGTCCTTTTTCCCTTTTTATTTTCTTAATGAATGATTTTCTGGCCAAAACAACATATTTATCTGATAAGCAATAACAAACCACAAAATACCATTTCATAAGTAAGCATTTCTATTAATTCATGATCATATGTTGCTTCAGACTGAATGTATTATCAATAACTTTAATTGTAACTAGTGTAAGGAAATCATCATCACAGACTGGTTTGAAATTGAAGTGATCAGTTTCAATCATTATCTTTAGAAGTGCAAATTTTATCACCATATAATGTTATATTGCTTCAGACTGAATGCTCAATCAATAATTAACTGTCAGGAAACCATCAACACAGACTGATTTGATCATAATGTACCTACTTGTTTTTAGATCTGCAACTACAGCCTAACATTCCAAACCCCACCACTGTCCTCATGCATGGCCTATCCAGGATATAGGGGGGCGATAGTACATAACAAGGTACGAACATATAAATCGAAAATCATACACAAACACAGATAAAGTAGAAATCATATTGTAAGATCGCAGCTGTTTCCCTAACACACATATAGAAAGAATTAACACAAAATGAACAGACAGCTATCCCCTTGTCGCCATTGGTCGGCGCCATCTTGAATATCATGACTTGAATGTGATGACTGATGTTGATCTAGTAAAAGGCAGTATCCAGTGGATTCCAGCAAAAAATGATGCTGGATAAAAATGAGAATCTGTTATAGTCACATGCAACATAATTTCCACATTACTGACCCATTTCTTTTTCAGATCAGATATGGTGACAACTGAAAGGAACAATGAATCAACAGTCACAAGTCCTATCTTTATACCAATTATAAAGACACAGTAATTTTAACTGGCCAGACATCTTCAACTTTTCAGTAATAATCACTTCAATATTTCAAACAGAGGTCAATATGAATATGTCATCACTAACTCTGAATGCAGACATGTGTACAAAAAAAGCAATGGATGCATCAGTCTGGAACTGGCTCTCTCGTATGATTCACCCGATTCACTTCCCTTTGCTACCCGAGTCTGTGGTGACTTCGAGACTTAGCCTAACAAAAACAAAATTTTTGGTCAAAAAGGAAAGAACATGATATACAGATTTCTCAAGTCCCATGAAACTTGTGTTAAGCAAACTCCACTTCACATGACGAATTGTGACCAGCATTGTCTAATCCATACCAAAGTATCATAACATATGATCCAACATTTCTTATAACTCTCTCTGGTCACAAATGCTGTATATGACTTGATTTGAGTGATCAGATCTGTTCATTATTTGGGTAAAAAGATTTAAAGCATGACGAAGACAAGGGAAACAATGCAGATTATATGGGGGTTCATGGCTGAATCTGGGTCTTTTCTCTTGTGGTCTTATGTCATGTATGCTTCTCAGACAGTACATGTGCATGTACTGGGAATAGACTACAATGAACATGGCATTCAAAGTGATATAAATATTTCTGTCAAACCCAACTGGTTCAATACAGATATAAATTTTAACACATTTCACTTTATTAAGTTGCAAACACACACACACACACACATATATATATATATACAATGTAAACAAACAGACTTATGGAGACACAGCTGCACACTCTAGCAACTTCCAGAGAGAGAGAGAGAGAGAGAGATTACGTAATTTGCTTTCGAGTCTTTTGTATCAGTATTCTGATAACAGCTGAGAAATCCACTTCATACGCATGCATAATTTTTTGTTTGTTGTAGTTATTCTGTTGATGTACATCTTTTATTTTCTTTTACAATTTCAAATTGTAATCAGATATTTCTTTTGATCTTGACTTCTTTGGTGGTTCATTTTGCTCAGTTCTGCAAGTGGATCAGAAAGACCAGAAAGACTATGTCAAGTAAACAGGTTTAGCTTTCCATCACACATTTTGCACTAATAAATGATCAATATTTTCACTTAACTGAGTGGCAAGTATGTGCAAGAGACCTGGCAGGTTTCACAGTATTCAGCTTTTGAGATAAATTTGGGATTTGAAGCAATGCTGCATGCATAGTTCTGGAAATATCATGTTCATTTTTTTAGACAATGAAACTTTGAACAATAAAGGCACAAATCCACAATCAATATATTTTGAACATATCTGAGTTCTGACTGGTTTATTCATTTATCTAATTTAAAAAAAAAAAGTGTTTGCCGTCACATGTTTTTACACAAATGCCACATCCTTCTGTTTTCTTACTGGTTATGAATTTGCACACAGAGACAAAAAATTTCACTGACCAACTGATATGATTCCAATTAACTCAAGAACTGTTTAAACTTTGCTTTCTTATGCCATGGGGTGTGAATAAAATTTTTATTAAAATACTGCTTTTACTCTAGTTGATAATGACTGAACAGTCAATCACTGCACAATTTGAACCTGACTGCCATTGAATCTTCCAACTGAGCTGATCCTGAATAAGCTGAATCACCATGCTTACTTGATCTGGTTCTGTCCTCAAATCAACATCCATGTCATTTAGAGTACTTCCTTGCATTTTAACTGTAAATATTTTGCATTTTCGGCAAATGAAATGGAAAAAAAGAAAGAAAAAAAAGAGAGATTTTTTGCAAGCCACCACTCTTGTCTGCCACCCAGATCACAGAATCACACCACCACCATCCAGCCACCAACCCCCATTCTCTCTCAAATCACTCATCACACACACTCACATTGCCATGAGCCTGGGGCAACAGCAGTATTTGACTCCTTGAGTTATCTTGTTATTGCAGGTATTTTTTGAAGAGATAAGTTAAGATTTGCTTTAAATATAGATAGATCAGTTGTTTGTTTGAGAACAATAAGCAGAGAGTTCCAAGTTGCTGGACCAAAGACACAGATTGTTCTCTTTCAACAGGAGTTTTGGAAGTATCGAGGAATAGTTAGCTTGAAGGAGTAAAGGGATCTCAATGTTCTGTTTGGGAAGTACCAGTTGACAAGTTCAGAAACTGAGAAAGATATGAGGATGTGTGATCACAATTCAGGCACTGAAAGCATAGACTGGCAACTTTGTATTCAATTCTGGCTTGAACAGGCAGCCAGTGAAGTGCATGAGAGCAGTAACACTCTCTATCCTCGACTTTTTAAGGACAAGTCAAGGTGCACTATTCTGTATTTTCTGGAGCTTGTAAAGTTTATCACTGGGAAGGCCAGCTAGGAGAGAATTGCTATAATCTAGACAGGGTAAAATGAAGGTGACAGCAAGTTTGTTGGTAGCATCAACAGACAGAAGGGGTGGATTTTATTAATCTTTCGAATCTGAAAGGAAAGAACTTTACACAGGTGGTTCACATGAGTTTCGATCATGAGGGATGAAAAAGCCAAGATTGCAGACAGCACTAGAGAAAGAAATTTCTATGATAAGACTTTGTATGTGACTCACAAAAGACAAGCAGTAAGCACAATTCGAGGAAATGCCCGGACTGCTGCTAATGAACACTATTTGATGTCAGGTTTGTGCAGCCAAAACAACAGGTAACTCTGGCTGTGCTGAGTTTATTATGAGACTGCCTCATCATTTATTTTTTCTTGATTATTTTCCGGGTGTGGGATCAACGAGCATAAAACAGTCAACATTCAACACCACAAACAGCAAGAATTGTGTTGGGTTTTCAAAATAAAATTATGAAAGAAACTAACAAAAATGGATATATGTTGGAGTTTTTCTCTACCACTACTCAGTACTGAAATGGGGAATTTGGAGGAAAAAATCGATGAAAAGCCGCTAGCTCTCACCCCAACTTAAACAAGATTTCTAAAAAGTTCACCTAAGTTTTAGCCCAAAATACTCAAAGTTTTGGAACAACTGTTGATAAAGCACTGACCAGAACAAAAAACGGTTCTTTAGACAGTTCACTGTCCAATCCATCACTCTTACCAGGAAAACCCCCTTTTTTTAGTACTTCGTCACATGGACAATCCCTCACTGATTATTTGTCAAAATACACGAAGCAATTGAAGGTCGTTTTGTTATGGGTTGGTTGTGTGGGTCCCTAAAGCAAAGATCTGCAATAAATGATTATTACATAACTGTGTTATTTTTACGACTTATGGTTTCTTGTTGACGTTCTGACGATCTGATCCAAACAATAAAGCATTTCTGCGTTTGCCACAAATCTGCCATGCAGAATGCAACTTCCTGTTGTTCTTTTGCAGTCACACGAATAGGGAAACACAACAGCTCCAACTGACATAAATACAAAATTAATATCTCAGTAACACTTACCAAGGCTAGAGGCTTATTGAAAAAAAAAATTGGCGGTTATGTAGTCGTCATCCCAGTTTGTGTTGACATTGTTTCAATCACCTGTTCGGCAAATCTCGCCTTGATGATGTCACATTCGGTTCCTCCTGACTTTGTTTCGGAACGAAACGTGATAATCCAGCTTCTCGCGAGATTTCCGATGTACACGGAAATGACGGATGTGTGGTTGAGAAGTAAACAGGAAATATAAACATTGAGAGAAAATTACGGAGACGTGGGGAGCTATGAAGGAGAAGGGAACAGCTGATAGTTTTTCTTGAACTATAATTTTTGAATGCATGTATCCAGAAGTACAGAAGTACATGTGTATGTGATTGTACCCTTGCACACACACAAACACGCGCGCACACACACACATGTAAATTTGTGTCATATTTAGATCTTGCTCATCAAAGGCAGTGATATTAAAAAAAAAGGTCAAGCCACTTGAACGTTCTTTCAGCCCAAACGAGCCGTTCCGAAGTTAGTGGAAACAGTAAACCATGTCTTTCAACGAGAATGCGGCCTACAAAGTCACAACCTCCAGCCTAACGATGGAAGTTGAAGCTGTGATACACTGCTCTCCAGTGGCTATCTGTCCATATGCCCGGAAACCAACATGCCATGATTCTAACGGACTCATTGAACCTCATACAGAAAACTGAAAGCAGAATGGGAAGCCCAGAGTGGCATGAGGCAATGTGCAACTTTCAGATTAAAAAACTTACATGATCATGCTGCCCGGGACATGCAGAAATGAGCGAGCTGACAGACTTGCTGGTAACGCAACAACAACGAGCGGCCTACATCTAGGAAAATCGGAAATCCTCAGAAAAGTTAAAAAATAGCAAAAAGAACAGGTACAAGGCCATCACACCATTGATTACCTCAAAGAAATAAAAGTAGAGCTCAGAGAGGGAGCGGCCGTAAGGCTAGCATGAAAGGTAGAGCCGCACGATGCTTTGCAAATCAAACGAATATCGACATCATTTCCAAACCAACACTGCGTAAATTACTTTAAAACGGAACAGAGTCTCTGTGGGCTTTTCCCAAATACAACTTGATAGACTGAGCAACACCTAGACGCCACGTTCTTGGCATCAGAGATCTTTTCCCACCCCTCTTGCGGCCAATCAGTGGCAGCCTCTGTGCGTGTGTGTATGTGTGTGTTTGTGTGTGTTTGTGTGCGTGTGTGCGTGCGCGAGGGTGTAAGTGTGCACGTGTTAGGAGAGCTCTGTGCACGTCAGTGCGTGCCAGTGCGTGCGTGTGTGCAGTGTGCGTGTGTGTGTGTGTGTGTGTGTGTGTAGAGGATGAGGTATGTGTATGTATGCATGTCTACACTGTGGGAGCAATGGAATATTGGAACGTGCGGGTGTGCATATGCGTGTGTATATATGTTTGGGGGTGGGGGATATGGGCGTATGTGTGTGTGCTTGTACAAGTAAGTGTATGTGTGTGTGTGTGGGGAGGGGGGTGGGTAGGGGCGTGGAAGCTGCGATGTGTAGCCTAGAAATGAGCGTTTGGAGGAAGGGGGCGGGTGTGTGTGTGTGTGTGTGTGTGTGTGTGTGTGTGTGTGTGTGTGTGTGCAGGGTAATGTGTGTGTGTTGGTGCTCATGTATGTTTATGTGTCTTTGATCGTGCTTCCATATCTGTGAAACTGCATGTTTGTTGCATATCTGTTATGCATGTGTGTGTGTGTGTGTGTGTGTGTGTGAACGTGTGTCTGTATGTTTTACATTTATTTGCTTATTTATCATCTTCTCTCTCTCTCTCTCTCTCTGTGTCTCTCTCTGTCTCTCTCTGTCTCACTGTGTGTGTGTGTGTGTGTGTGTGTGTGCGCGCGCGCGCGCGCACGTGTGTGTGCACCTAGAGTTGACTTAATCAAGATTTTGTGTCTTTTAAATATTATTATTAATATTAGTATTTTTATGTATTTATCTATTATTATTTTTAAAAAATTATTTTATTTTATTTTATTTATTATTTATTTTATTTTTACTTTTTTTCCTTAATTAAAAAAAAAATAAATTTTTTTTAAATGTTATTTTTTACTTTATTTATTTTATTTTATTTTATTAGTAGTATCAGTTATTTTTATTTTATTTTATTTTTTATTCTTTTTTTATTGATTTTTTTTCTCAAGGTCTGACTAAGCACGTTGGGTTACGCTGCTGGTCAGGCAATTGATTGGCAGATGTGGTGTAGCGTACACAGTGGATTTGACAGAACGCAGTGACGCCTCCTCGAGCTACTGATACTGATACTGATTCAGCGAGGCTTTATGTGTTTCACTAGGAGTGACTTGAAACTCAACAACGAATAACAGTCGTAAACTGTCAGATTTGAAAAAAAAACCCCAACCAAACACACCAAACCAAAACAACACCCGAGAGCCGCAACACGATATCATTTTTGTAAACAGCATGTCCGTTTACACGGTATAGTGAAGCTACTCACAGAAGAAAACAGAAAAGAAGAGGACATCATCATATCCACAGATGGCTCAATCACCAAGGACCAGTCCAGTTGGGGATTCAATGCGAAACGAAATGGAAAAACAATCAGGGAAGAGAATGCCACCTACAAAGTCACAACCTCCAGCCTAACGATGGAAGTTGAAGCTGTGACATGCTCTCCAGTGGCTATCAGCTATCCCCCGGAAACCAGCATGCCATGATTCTAACGGACTCAATGAACCTCATACAGAAAATTGAAAGTGGAATGGGAAGCCCAGAGTGGCACTGATGAGGCAATGCGCAACTTTCAGATTAAAAAACTTTCATGGTCATACTGCCCGGGACATACAGGTGTTAAGGGAAATGAGCGAGCTGACAGACTTACTGCTGACGCAATAACAACGAGTGGCCTACATCTAGGAAAATCGGAAATCCTCAGAAATGTCAAAACTTGAAATACCAAAATAACAGCTACAAGGCCATCACACCACCGATCTCCTCAAAGAAATAAAGGTAGAGAGAGGGAGCGTTCGTAAGTCTAGCATAAAAGGTAGAGCACGATGCTTTGCAAATAAAAACGAATACTGTATTGGCATCATATCCAAACCAACATTGCGCAAATTTCTTCAAAACGGAACAGAGTCTCTGTGGGCTTTTTCAAATACAAAGATTGAGCAACACGCTAGAGGCCAGGTTCCCGGCATCAGAGATCTTTTCCCACCCCTCTTGCGGCCAACCAGTGGCAGCCTCTGTATGTGTGTGTGTTTGTGTGCGTGCGCGAGTGTGAAAGTGTACACATGTGTCAGGAGAGCTCTGTGCTGCGTGTGTGCGTGCGCGAGTGTGTAAGTGAACACATGTGTCAGGAGAGCTCTGTGCACGTGCGTGCGTACGTGCGCGCGCGCGCGCGCGCGCGTGTGTGTGTGTGTAGAGGATGAGGTATGTGTGTGTATGCATGTCTGTACTGTGGGAGCAACGGAATATTGGAACGTGCGAGTGGTCATATATATATATATATATATATGTGTGTGTGTGTGTGTGTGTGTGTGTGTGTGGAGGTGCTGAAGGGTACGGGACATTTTCTTTTCTCAGGGCCACTCTGAGAGTCTCTGGGGCCAACACCAAAGACGCTGGACTGAAAGTAGCTGAGTATTCCGTCTCCCCATGCAGGGAAACCGAGGGATGTCTGTGGTGTCAAGGTCAAGGATGTCTCGGTTTTGTCTTCAAGGGTCCTGCTCTGGTGGGCAAAGCTGCTTCTCTACAGTCGTCCCATAGTTGACTGGGACAGTCGATCTTTCACGGGATGATTGATTGATTGATATGGATACTTATATAGCGCCTATCTTCGGTCGGAGACCGAACTCTAACGCTTTACAAACACGAGGTCATTTACACATCAGGCTGCCTACGTGGGTAGAGCCGACTGACGGCTGCCATTGGACACTCATCATTCGTTTCCTGTGTCATTCAATCAGATTTCAGGCACGCACACATACACACTCAGACAAACATGTAACATTTAACATTTTACGTGTATGGCCGTTTTGTTTATTTACCCCGACATGCAGGCAGTCATACTCCGTTTTCGGGGTGTGCATGCTGGGTATTTCTTGTTTCCATAACCTATCGAACGCTTGACATGGATTACAGGATCTTTAACGTGCGTATTTGATCTTCTGCGTGCGTATACACACAAAGGGGTTCAGGCACTGACAGGTCTGCACATATGTTGACCTGGGAGATCGAAAAAATATCCATCCTTTACCCACCAGGCGCCACCGAGATTCGAACCCGGGACCCTCAGGTTGAATGTCCAACGCTTTAACCATTCGGCTATTGCAGCCTCTTGAAATTGGCAGCTTGGGTGAGGAGCTTGGCATCTCTGCGATCCTCAAGAGGTTGGAGCCCTGTAAAGGTTTCAAACTCCAGTATTGGCGTTGACTTCATGGCCCCGGTGATGATGTGGGTTGCCTGGTTCTGCACCCTGCTGACATCATGTTGACTTGGCTGTAGTGCCCCTTGCTGTCACACCATACTCAAGCAATGGCCTGACTTTTCCAGTGTAGAGCCTGTTGAGGGTCATGGTGTCTGCACCCCAAGTAGTTCCTGTTAGCTTCTTCATAAGGGCAAGTCGCACCTTGGGTCTAGCTCCTGCCTACTCTGCTTGCTGCTTCCACGTCAGGCGCCTGTCGAAAGTTACACCAAGGTAGCCTACGTGGAATTGTCCTCGGCAAGTAGAGTTTGTCCATTGATGCGCAACATGGCCTTCTGTTCTTTTATTGAGAGGCTGAAGACAGTGCAGGTGGTCTTTTTGTGTTTATCTTCATATTGTTATGTCCAGCCTTCAAGAACGTTCAGCACCTGCTGCAACCTGTAGTTGGCTGTTTTGAGGTGTTACTCCGAGCACCAAAGGACCAGATCGTCAGCACATATTGCTCCCTAGATTTTGACTACGGTGTTGATGAAGATAATAATAATTTTATTTATTTATTTTTTTAATATAGCGTTATAATACAAGCATAAGCAAGCTCTAAGCGCTTTACAATCCAGTACCAAAAGTGAAACAAGAAAGCATATAAAAAGTAGTAGAAACATAAAACAGAATCATTAATATTATAAAAACACAATGCATAAAACTCACAAAGTAACATACTATCAATACAACTGTTACACTCCAACACTCACACTAACACACAGGCACAGAGACACACATGATTAAACGGCTGAGATGACAGCAATTTTCACTTAAAATACATACATGTAAAAAGGAACATGTGTGTGTGGTTCGTCCGTCGGGATCGACGAGGACCATCTAGTCATCCTGGGGGTGGGTGGGTTGGGCTCTGTGGGTGCACAGATGACTGATCAGGCCAATCCGCGCCCGGAAGGTTCTGACGCAGTGTGGACAGGGGATGGTGGCGGCTGTCGGGGACTTGCTGGCACTGCTTTTCCTGGCCTGTCTGCGTTGCTCTGCTGCAGCGATTCTGTTGGCCTCACAGGATTTGGCGCCTTTGTGGACAGCTGAACGCCACTTTGGTCTGTCCATTGCATTCAGCTCCCATGTGTCGTGGCTGATGTTGAAGGCC